>NC_045629.1:10548863-10851893 GCF_009829155.1 Mustela erminea | reverse complement strand
AAGGCAGACACTTAAAGACTGAGCCACCCAGGTGCTCCCACCATTGACACTTTTATACTAATTTTAATTTTCATCAAATTCATCTGTCAGTGATGTCTTGTATATAGACATCACCTTCTATAGAAGACATCACCTTCAATAGAATGAAGTATTTTCAGTAACTATTCTAAGAGAAGTACTTGCATTTCTTTAATCCTTCCCAGGGGGCCAACTGGAGATTCTCAGAGTCAAAGTTTATGGGATATAAAGAAATCAGTCCTGGGGCAGAAAAGCCTTATGCAACCTCGGTAAACCCCAAGACAACACACAAATTACAGAACAGAAGACGACTGTAATGGGGAGTGGTTTATTATGTCAGACAGCATCAGGTTTCCCATGACTTTGTAGGAAAGGAAATTAGAGCAATGAGTTTCAATTAAATTATGAACATGACATCTCCCTCAATTGTGCTAATCGAAAATAATAATGTTTATCCTGGCATAACTTCTAAATTTTTAAACATTAATGCTTTTCGTTACTCATAATCACCATTAAAACTTGAGCACTGTCCATAAAACTGGTCTTTATTTTCCAATGCCAAAACCTAAAGCAAGAGCAATTGAAGTTTCTAAATGTAATAAAATGCCAGGCAGAACTATGAAGCTAAAGAAATATTCATTTTCATAGACCTTCAACTTTCTGGGAGCTATTGGTAGTCAATTTTCTCTACTCATATGGCTTCATTTATTAGTATAATCTTATAATGTTAGTTAGGCATTTCTGTAAATAGTTTCATTCATTACTATGGCTTATAATATTAGAGCATTTCTGTTAATACTATATGATCCTGCAACTGGTTTTCAACCTGCTGTTATGTTTCAAAGGCTTTTGACATTCTTTTCCTTCCAGAAATCTTTTAAAACTTTCAATGTAAGTGGCTACAAAGCTTGGGTGATGGAAATGTAATAACACCAGCCTCCCAGGGCAAGCAGTGAAACTGCTCTGATGTGCATGGCCCAACCGGAAGGAAGTTGCTCTGCAGTTCGTGCACAGGCTTCCATCAGCTCCACTGAAATGGAGGTGACCCAGGTGAAGAGCTCCCGACATGAATAATCCAACCCTCAAAGGCTAGACAGAGACGCCAAAACTCAGTTTCTTGACCTCTGCTGAGACTTTTGTCTCAGAAGTGAAGTCTGTATGGTTATCTAGCAGACATTCTATTACTGGATGTCATTTAGTTTACCTTTGAACAGCTGTTGATCTTCTTTGCCTCAGAGAACAGCATCTGATGTTAGTCTTTCTCTGTTTTATGGCAAAGTTTCCAACTGTCTTTGACTTTTAAGGTGTAAGTCAGGCTAATATTTGAAAATGACTTCTGACTTCCCCTCTTCCCAGTTCCCAGTGAAATGCTTGGGAACTAACATAAAATAAGATGAAAACTTAGAGTTCCAAAAAAATTAAGACAGAATATTCAACAACAAAACAAATGGGGCCAGATAATTAAAAAAATTAAAGCAGGTTGTGTTCTGCACTTAGCCTCACGAAACAAGAAGATTTGCCTTCCTCAGAGGACTAAAAATACAATTTATCTCGGGACGCCTGGGTGGCTCAGTTGGTTGGATGACTGCCTTCGGCTCAGGTCATGATCCCGGAGTCCGGGATCGAGTCCCGCATCGGGCTCCCAGCTCCATGGGGAGTCTGCTTCGCTCTCTGACCTTCTCCTCACTCATGCTCTCTCTCACTGTCTCTCTCTCAAACAAATAAATAAAATCTTAAAAAAAAAATGTGATTTATCTCTTCCCTTATCTCTTCCCTCATGACTGCTTCTGCCTCAGAGACCCTGGCAGGTCTGGGGTGCATAAGTAGAAACAACAACAAACAAACTAGAACAAAACAAACATGAAATACATCACTACAGAGGGAGTAAGAGCAGAACATAGTTATCCATCTTCCCACCCAGCATCTCCTTTTGCCATCCTCCCTGATTCATCAATATAGAACATTTAGTGGGCGGGTACCCTCTTTTGAGAACTGCGGTTCTCACTTGCAAAGAACTAAAGAACTGTAGCAAGACCCATTCAAGAAAAGCATAGCCAGTAGAGGGAGTATATGCAGGGAAGTGAATTTTTCTCCCATATTTTACCAGAGTATAGGCAAGCCTATGGAAAGAATTTATTCTTCAAAGAAGGTGTCAGTGACCTATAAGTGTGAATGTCAAAGCAATTTTCTATAAGAAATAATGGAACAGGAAGGGATTAGAGGATTTGCATTGAGAGCTGGGGAACAGTGAGAATGTTTTGATATTTACTCATATTGTAAGCTCCATGTCTGGAGTGCGCAATGAATGGGGAACAGAGGTGGGAAACAACAGGAGAAGCACAGAGGTTTTCCACAAAGGTGACGGAGGTCTTACTAAGAGTGTGTCAGATTTCTCACCACCGCTAGAGAGTAATATTACAAAAACTATCATAAGGTATTCTTCCTTTTCACTTAAAAAGCACAATGAAACAAAAGATCTTGAAAACATTACATGTGTTTGGTAATTTGAGGTGTAACAGCTAAATTACGAAGAAATGACCCTTCTCATTGGCCTCCCAATTCACACTACCATATGGTTCCCTCTACAGTGACACCATTCTAATCAGAAAGCACAGAGGTTAAAACAAGTTCTAGCTAGAAAGTAGCAGCTCTTCCAAGACCATGCAAAGCCAATGGTCCAATTGAAGAGTGGAAGTTCTTTTCAGAGCAGTACTGGATGAACTCAGCTGGAATGGCACAAACTAACCTCTGCAGTGGGGCCAAGGAAAATCTATACACTCTCCAAATCTCTCCAGTAAGAAAAAATAATCCTTCACCTTCTTTGGTACCTAAGAATAGAAAGCATAATCTCAAAAGCTGAGTGGGACAACAAAGGGCCTAAATTGTGTTATTGTGGGAGCCATAAAAATATTTAGAATATCTCCTAAATGAATATCCACCCATAGAAAGAAAGAAAAAAGTAACTCTATGAAACAGGTCCAAAAACAATAAGAAGAGAGTGGGTTGTACTAATTCCAATTCTTTTTGTTGCAACGGACAAAAAGCCCAATAAGATGTGGCATTAACAAAAAGGGAATGAACTACCTTCCCAAGTGAAACATCTAGGAACAGAGAGGCTTTAGATGCTACTGCACAGAGGGGCCCAGTGATTTCACACAAAGATTTCTTGCTGTCTGTATCCTTAAAAAAAGAGCCATCTTCCTCTCTGTGGGTTCTATCCTCAGAAAAGTTCCTTTTCTATAGAGGGATGGCTGCAAAAGCTCCAGCTACACCTTTCAGGTTCTGTTTCCATGGAAACAGTGCAGTGCCTCTCATCCATCACATTCTCTTGTAGTATCATTGGCTGGTCTGGTCAGATGCTCTTCCTGGAATCAGTTGCTGGGGCTGAAGATGATTTCACTGATTGGCTTCCACCCAGGACTCCTGCTTCACCCGGAGATTTTTCAGGTCACAAAACTAAAGTGACTCTTCAAGGTAAACTAGGAGCTTCTGCTTGGAACAGTGAAAATCCAACCTGGGAAGGCAAATAGCAGAGACCCACTACTTAGAGCGAGATTAACATGAAACATCTTGATAAAACTCATAAAAATATAAATTTCAAACACAACTGATTGCCATGCATAATGACCACCAAGAATTAGTAGGATAACAGATTCAAAACCTGCATCAGAACTAATGAGAGAAAAAGAATTGAAATGTTACAAATATTTTCATATAGGAGAAAAAAAAATGGGGCAACTGGGTGGCTCAGTCCTTAAATGTCTGCCTTCAGCTCAGACCATGATCCCAGGGTCCTGGGATGGAGCCTCACATCTGGCTCACTGCTCAGCAGGGAGCCTGCTTCTCTCTCTCCCACTCCCCCTGCTTGTGTTCCTGCTCTCGCTGTCTCTCTCTGTCAAATAAATAAATTAAATATTTTTAAAAATTAAAAAAAAAATCTTCTAGAGAGCAAAGGAATAGGCAAAGAGGAAACTAAAATTGTAAAAGACAGAGAAAAGAAATCTAACTTAAAATCACACCTTAGAGGGGCACCTGGGTAGTTCAATCAGTAAAGTAGCTGACTCATACTTTTTGGCAGGTCAGAATCTCATGGATTGTGAGATTGAGCCCCATGGGGCTCTGCACTCAGCAGGGAGTCTGCTTGAAGATTCTCTCCTTCTCCCCCTTTCCTGCTCTCTCCCTCTTTCTAAAATAAATAAATCTTTTAAAATATTTTGTATTGGAACCCCTATAAACAGACCTACAAGACTCTAAACAACTGATCTTTGGCAAAGGAACAAAGGTGATATAATGGAGTAAAACCAATGGTGCTGGAACAACTAGACAGGTACATGCAAAAAATGAATTTAAACACAGTCCTTATATTCTCCACAAAAATCACTCAGAATAGAACATAAACCTAAATCTAAACACAAAACAATAAAACTCCTAAATGATAACTTAGGGGAAATCTAGATGACTTTGGGTCCAGTGATGACTTCTTATGAGACTGACGTGCTACCTACTACACTAACAAGGCACCTAAGCGATGACTTCTTAGATATAACACCAAAGGAATGATCCATGAAAGAAGTAATTAATAAGCTGCACTTCATTAAAATGAAAAACTTCTACTCTGTGAAAGACAATGTCAAGAGAATAAGAAAAGCCTGAGACTGGGAGAAAAGATTTGCAAAAGGAATATCTGATAAAGGACTATTATCTAAAATACAGAAAGAACTCTTAATACTCAATAATAAGAAAATGGACAGCTTAACTGAGTTACAGGTCAAAGACCTTAATAGACAACTCACTAAAGAAGATACACAGATGGAAAACAAATATATGAAAATTCTCCATATTATTATATCAGGGAAATGCTAATTAAAATGACAATAAGATATTACAACACACCTATCAGGCCAAAATTTAGAATACTAATAACAGCAAGTGCCAAGAAGAATGTGGAGTAAGAGGAACTCTTTTGCATTGCTGGTGGGAATCCAAAATGGTACAGCCACTGTGGAAGATATTTTGGCAGTTTCTTCCAAAACTAATCATACCCTTACCATATAACCTGGCAATTGTGCTCTTTGTTGTGTAACCAGGAGTTCAAAATTATGTCCATATAAACACCTGCACATGGATGTCTATGGGAGCTTTATTCATAATTGCCAAATCTTGGAAGCAACAAAGATGGCCTTCAATAGGTGAATGAATACTCTGTAATACATCCAGACAGTGGAATACTACTAAACACTAAGAAGAAATGAGCTGTTAAGCTATGAAAAGACATGGAGGAAACAGAAATGTGTATTACTAAGTGAAGGAAGCCAATCTGAAAAGTTTATGTACTATATGATTCCAGCTATGTAAAAGTCTGGAAAAGGCAAAAATTATAGAGACAGTAAAATGATTCCATGCATTGAAGTGGGGGAATGGATGACTAGGCAGAACACAGGACATTTTGGGCAGGGAAAAATACTCTGCAGAATACTCCAGTGAAGGAAGCATGCTATTACACACGTGTCCAAACTCATAAGATGTACAATACCAAAAGTAAACCCTAAGGCAAACTCTTGACTATGGATGATTAAATTGTAAGTTCATCATCTGTAACAAATGAACCACTTTGGTGGGAGACATTGATAATGGTAAAGGTAGGATATGGAAAACCTCTACTTTTCTCTCAATTTTGCTATGAACTTAAAACTCCTTTAAAAAGTAAAGTCTTTAAGATAATTATGGGTATTCCTGAGGAATAATCCAGAATAATGGGACTAGAAGCTATAATTGTGCATAACTGAGAAATACCTCCTAGACATTAAGAAGAAAAAGTATGTATTTTGATCAAAGTCCTTTTTGGCTCAAGAGCTAATAATGAAAAACAACTAAACTTACATATTCTCCAGCTAAAATTGTCAATTACCAACATAATGAAAAATTCAAGAATTATTCAGAAAGAAAAAAATAGACTATCTTCAGAGAAATAAAAGTAATTTTGACAAGATTATTAGCTTTCTTCTGAAAATAATGCAATCTGTATTATCTCCAGAATTTTAAAGGAGAAATGTTTGACCCAGGAATTTTATAATCAGCTAAATTGTTATTTCTATATGGAAAGAATAAACATAACTATAGTAGAAAATATGATATTTGCCTGTGTATATTAAAACAAAAGTTATTTGTAGACATAATTCAGCCAACTGAGAGCTATATCAAAACAAAAATCATAAAGTGAAGATGTAATGGTATGTGCTATGGACTGAACATTACTGTCCTTCTAAAATCCATATGTTGTTCTAATCCCAAGTGGGATGGTCTTTGGAGGTGAGGTGTCAATTGGGAGAAAATGGGATTTGGATGAGGTTTTGCAGGTGGAGTCCCCTTGATGGGAACTGGTGCCTTTGTTAGAGGGTGGAGAGATCAGAGCTCTCTCTGTCTACTGTGTTAGGATACAGCAGAGAGACAGCTTTCTAAACCAAGGAGATGGCTCTCATCACCCGCCATGTTGGCACAATCATCTCAAACTTCTAGCCTCTCTGAAACTGTACAAATAACTATTGAAAAATGATATGAGTATACTTTATAATAATAAGTTAATAACATTAACTTGGGTTTTGTACTTCATGCTACACTAGGAAAGACAAGTTATTAGGGGAAAATTTAAAAAAAAACAGTAAAAATATTTATGTTTTAAATTGGGAAAGTCTAAAGTAATAAACAGTTGTATTAAGATAGAATGTGTAACTTCTGAAACTAAGGAAAGAAAGAATGAAGAAATGACAGCTTAAACTTATACTGCAAATACGAAGAACAAAAATAAGTCAGTGAAGCATGAAAATGACAAAATTAAGGAGACTTAAGACAGCATATTATTTCTGTCAATATATTTAATGTGTTCTAATAAATGTAGAGGTCCTCATATTGCATTGTAAACAAAACTGAATGGTGATTACAAAAGCAAATAAGAGTGATGTTAGCAAAATTGTAAAATTTGGGGAGTTCCAAGTTCTTGTCCCTCCACTAAAACATTAAAAAATAAGCAGAAATTGTCAGAACCAACTTTGGTCAGAATGCTAGAGAAGAGTCAAAGGTTTACAGTAGTCAAATAAACACTGAGCCATGAAAAGGGCAACTTCCAGATGTTAGAAAAGCTTTATGACATTTTTCCTTTTCCTTATCCCAACCCCTACCTGACACAATGGTAGGCTTGAAGAGAAAAGCCCATGTTCCCAGAGTGGAATCTTGGTGTCTTGTTTAAGAAGAGCAGAGCTGATCCTATATGTGAATTATTGGACATGTCTGTTCAAAGCTGTTTGGGGACTGTTGAAGCAGTACTGATCTTTGTTTCACCCTACTAGTAGCTCAGGCTGGAAGAGTAGCAGGCATTGGGCAAACATACTGGAAACCAAACTAACAACACAAACCCCTAAAACAAAATATTATAGTTAAAACATACAACAGATTTCTTAAGGATGGTTAAGGAGAAAAATCTGGGAGAATTTCTCAGAAAACTTAGAACATACAAAAACACTCATGTATATGGAGGAATTTAGAAGGCTATGTGCATGCCCAGAGTGAGGTACATGCTTAGAAATTATCTAAGAAGGGATGCCTGGGTGGCTCAGTGGGCTAAAGCCTCTGCCTTCAGCTCAGGTCATGATCCCAGGGTCCTGTGATCGAGCCCCACATTGGGCTCTCTGTTCAGCAGGGAGACTGCTTCCTCCTCTCTCTCTGCCTGCCTCTCCGTCTACTTGTGATCTCTATCAAATTAAAAAAAAAATTAAAAAAAGAAAGAAAGAAATTATCTAAGAAGACTACAGCCTTTCCTCATAGGCTCAACAAAATCATGGCTTCAGTGGCTATATAAAATAAGTAATAGAGTCATTGCAGGAATAATTTGGGAAAGTCACTAAATAAATGGACAATTACAGCTTTTAATAATAAAAACCTTGGTAAACTCTAAAGAAGAAAATCTGATTTCTAGAGTTAACTTACCATTTTTTGAAACAGAAAAGAAGAGAGGATCAAGAGATCCAGGATCATATATTTGTATGTTATTTAAGGTAAGGTGGTATCAATTCAAAGTAGATGATAACAACTGAGGATGTTAAATGTGATCTCCATGATTAACACAGACAAAATGTCTACAAACCACATGCAAAAGGAAATATGAAGGGAATAGAAGTGTTTCACCACCAAAAAACCTTAAAAATCAACTTTTAATATAAAATATGTATTGGAGGCAATTAGGGATAAATGATTATAAAACATATAGAAAAAAAACTATTGTGGCAGAAATAAGTTCTTCCTTATCACTAATAACTTTAATTCTTTCTTTCTTTGATAGAAAGGCGGAAACTGGCAAAATAGATAAACAAAAGAGCAAAGCAAACGAAAAGCCATAATCCAACTATATGCTGTCTACAAGAAATTCATTTTAGATCCAAAGTCAAACTGATTGAAAGTGATAGAAAAAGATAGTCAAAACAAATAATTCTTCTCAAGTGCACATGGAACACATCTCCATGATATACTGTGTACTAGTCCGCAAAACAAGTCTCAATAAATTTTAAAAACTGAGGTCAAAGTATCTTTTCTGACCGCAGTGAAATAAAGCTAGAAATCAATAAGCAAAAGGAAAACTAAAAAAAAAAAAAAAAAATTAACTTGTGGAATTACAATAGCTCTTTTTTTAAAATTATATCCAGTTAGCCAACATAGAGTACATCACTAATTTTTGATGTCATGTTCAACAATTTATTAGTTGCATATAACACCCAGTGTGCAAAAATCCTAGAGAAGAACATAGGCAATAACCTCTTTGACATTGGCTACAGCAACTTCTTTCCAGACACATCTCTAAAGACAAGGGAAACAAAAACAAAATGAACTTTTGGGACTTCATCAAGACAAAAAACTTTAGCACAACAAAGGAAATAGTCAATAGAACTAAAAGGCAATCTACGGAATGGGAGAAGATATTTGCAAATGACATTTCAGATAAAGAGCTAGTATCCAAGATCTATAAGAGCTTATCAAACTTAACAATAGGCTCTTAAACAACCAATGAGTCAAAGAAGAAATTGCACTGGGAGTTAGAAGAAAGTTAGAAATGAAACAAACAAACAAAACTACAACATACCAAAACTTATGGGGTTAGTGAATGCAGTGTTCAGAGGAAAATTTATAGCTGGAAATGTCTACATTGAAGAAGATCTCAAATCAATAACCTAACATCATACCATGAAATACTAGAAAAAGAAGAATAAACTAAACTCAAAACTATCAGAAGAAAGTTAAAAAAAAGGTTAAAGCAGAAAAAAAAAGTGGAGAGTAGAAAAACAATAAGGAAATACATCAAAACCAAAAGTTGGCCATTTGAAAAGAACAACAAAATTGATAAAAATTCAGCTATAAGGGGGTGCCTGGGTGGCTTGGGTTAAAGCCTCTGCCTTCCGCTCAGGTCATGATCCCAGGGTCCTGGGATTGAGGGTCCTGGGATTGAGCCCCACATCAGGCTCTCTACTCAGCAGGGAGCCTGCTTCCTCCTCTCTCTCTGCCTGCCTCTCTGCCTACTTGTGATCTTTGTCTGTCAAATAAATAAATAAAATTTTTTTTAAAAACTTAAAAAAAAAGATTCAGCGATATGGACAAAGAAATGGAGTATACAGTTAAGTAAAAATACAAATGAAAATGGGGACATCAGTTCTGACCTTACAGAAATAAAAAGGATTATAAGAGAGTACTCTGAACAACTTTATGTCAGCAAATTCAACCCAGATGAAATCAACAAGTTCCTAGAAACACACAAATTACCTACACTGATGCAATGGTTAATAGAAAATCTCAACAGATCTATAATACATAAAGAGATTGAATCAACATCAAAATCTTCCTAACAAAGCTATGTCTACAAACAGATGGTTTCAATGATAAATCCTACCAAATACTAAAGAATATTTAACACCAATTCTTCTCAATCTTTTCCGAAAAAATAGAAGAGAAAGGAACATTTTTAAAAACTAATTTTATGAGGCCAGTATTACCCTGATACCAAACCAGATAAAGACATTGTAAGCAAAAATAGAGAACAATATCCCTTATGATTATAGATACTCAATCCTCAACAAAATACTAGCAAAATAAATTCAATCAAGGTGTAGAGTACTAGATTAACACACTAAACTTATTTGTGTTTCTTTTACCTGGAATAAACAATCAAAAAAGAAATTAAGAAAGAAATTGTATGTATAATAACATCTAAGATATATAAAATAACTAAGAATAAATTTAATCAAGTAAGTGAAAGACCTGCATACTGAAATATACAAAGCATTGTTTAGAGACATAAAGACCTAAATAAATGTAAGGATTCCCAGCGTTCATGGTTGGAAAGACTTAATTTTGATAAGATGTCAGTACTACCTAAAGTAATCTATAGATTAAATGTAATCCTTATTAAAATTCCAATAGCCTTTTTTTTTTTTTTGCAGAAATGAAAAGCCCAAGTGAATATTAATATGTTTTCTGTATTTATAGATTTTCCTATTTTGGACTTTCGTATTAATGGAACCATTTAATATGTGATCTTTTCTGACTGGCTTCTTGTGATGTTGTAAAATATTAACTCTTAGGAGAGTGTGGTAAATTAAGAAAATATATTTTATCCCAATAGTGACATATAGAGATATAGATATAGATAGAGTTATAGATATAGATATAGATTTATAGTGTTATATATTTTAGCTAAAAAACCAATTTTAGAAAATTAAAATGACATATTGAAATGTACCATATCAATAATTGCATTAATATAAATGGACCAAAAATCCAATTAAAAAGCAAAATTGTCAGACTGTATTTAAAAGCAAGATCCATTTCTATGTTGTCTTCAAAAGACAGTCTGAATACAAAGAAAAAGAAAGTTAAATTTTAAAAATATGGAAAAATACATCTTGAAAATAACTGCTTATAAGGAAACTTGGGTGGCTTTACTAATAATAAACAAATATACTTCATAACAATAAGTGTTACTGAAGATAGAGAGATATTTCCTAATGATACAGTCTAGTTACTCATGAAGCCAACAACATAAATGTGCAAACACCAAATAAGACAGTTTTAAAACATATGAAGTAGGGGCGCCTGGGTGGCTCAGTGGGTTAAGCTTCTGCCTTCGGCTCAGGTCATGATCTCAGGGTCCTGGGATCGAGTCCCACATGGGGCTCTCTGCTCGGCAGGGAGCCTGCTTCCTCCTCTCTCTCTGCCTGCCTCTCTACTACTTGTGATCTGTCTCTACTAAAGAAATAAATAAAATCTTAAAAAAAAACTGTTTAAAAAAATATGAAGTAAAGTTTACATAGCTAAAGCAAAATAGTAGATAAATCCATAATCATGGTCAAAGATTTTAATATACCTTCCTTAGTAATTAATAGAGCAATTAGATGAAAATGTAAAACAATATAAAAGTTCTAAACAACACTAGAACCCATCCTGTCCTAATGAGCATCTATCCATGGAATGCTACATATAATACCTGTGGAATTTACGTTCTTTCTTTGAACATGGAATGTTCACAAACAAGGTATAACACAAAGTTTCATAAAGTATGTTTTCTGACCATAGTAGTTTTAATTATAGATCAATAACAATACAATCTTTTTAAAGTCCAAATATTTGGAAACTAAGTAATGTACTACAAATAAGTAATAGGTTAAAAAAAAAAGAAAAATCAGAAATTATCTTGAATTTAATTATAATGAAAATAAAAAATAGAAACATTTTGAAACTGTGGAGTTTATCTAAGGAATGCTTCGAAATTTATAGCTTGGAATGCACATAGGGAAAAGAAAAGGATTCCAATGCATAAGAACAAAAACAAACAGACAAACAAGATAAGTAAAATTACCCAAAAAATAAATGACAGGAAAAAAATCAAAGGAGGAAAAAAGTCAAAGAAATGGGAAATAGGTTAACTATACAGAAAATCAAAGCCAGATGTCAGTTTTGGAAAAGATTAATGCAGGCCAGCAAGATTGATCAAGGAAAAAAAATGAAAAAAATCACAGAATATTAATATGAATGAAACAAATGGATATCACAACAGAGACAGCAAATATTAAAAGGCTAATAAAGGAATATTTTGGACAACTTTATACTATTCGACAACTTGGTAAAAAAAAGATTCTTATAAAACATAACTTTGAAATTTGTACAAGATAAAATAGAAATCCAAGTAGACCTATATATTTTAAAGAAATCAAATTTCTTATCAAAATTTTCCTTCAATGAATTTTCCAGACCTTGAACATTTCAGTCTCAAACAGGAGGAAAAACCCAGCCTACTGTAGACCCCTTTAGAAAACAGGAAGAGGAATCACTTCCTCTCTAATTTTATGAGGCCAGAATAACCTCATACTCAAAATTAACAAATACATTACAAGAAATGATAGCTATAAACCAATACTCTTAATGAACATATGTATAAAATCACTAGTAAAAGGATAGTAGATCAAATCCAGTATTATAATAAAAATAATACATACAATGACCAATATGATTTATGGCAGTATTGCAAAGTTGATTTATATAAGGAAACTAATGTAATTCAACATATTGAAGAAAAAATAGAGAAAAATCTTAAGATCATCTTACTACATGCAGAAAAAGCATTTGGAAAAATTCAACACCCATTTTTTGGTAAAATCTTTCAGTAAATTAAGAATAGAAAGAAACCGTTTCAGCTGGGTGAAAAATAGCTACTACAACCTGTAACTAACATTTTTAATGGAAAAAAGCCAGTACTTTTACAGTAAAAAGCCAGAAAAGAAGGCAAGGATATTTTAATTATATTGGAGGTCTCATAAGTGGAATAAAAAGTCATAACGATTAGATAAAAAGGAGTAAAACTCTTACAACCATCAAAATTTTTTACATAGATAATCCTAAGAAATCTGCAAAATAACTGTCAGAACTAGCAAAGTGACAGGATAAAAAAAATCAGTATGCACTTATCAAGCTGTGTTTGTGTGTGTGTGTATAATATACAATTTGGAAAATGGAATAATAAAAAAATTCCCATTATAATAGCATAAAAAACCATAATGTTAGGAACTAGGAAGAGTCTGAGATTTTATCCTACTTACAAGTGAACAAGTTAGCCTCTCAAAATTTCACAGATGTTGGTAAAAGACAGGCCATTCCTATCAGAAATAAAAGACAATGTACTACATCTATAGTAGAGTCCAGAGTCATTATGCTGTTGTTGTTGTTGTTTTAGTGCCAGTTCCCAAATCCCACTTCCTAGAGGGCAACATGGAGAGCGCTTGGTAATACTTGCAAATGCAGGGGGTTGTATTCTAGGAGAGAAACCCTAGGCTTAATGGAACCTGAATCTTTTATAAGGGGTAGTAAATCTCACTGATGTTTGCCCCAGAAGTAGGTACTACCTGTGTCTTTCAAAGCTGGGCACTATACAAACATCCATCAGGAGATAGTCTGGACTAAAGATCAGTTGATGGCTGTTCACAAAATGTGCAAAAGCGTAAAAGACTCATGGAAAATTGTCTCCCAACATACAAAATACTTAATAACACTTAAAACAAACTTCTACACTGAAAACTGCAAAATGTTGCTGAGAAAAAATTTTAAGGGAAAAGTCTAAATAATTTAACAAATATACCATGTTCATAGAATGTAAGACTCAATATTGTTAAAATATTGATTCTCTACAAATTGTTACATAATTTCACTGCAATGCTTATCATAATCACAGTAGGCTTTTTCTAATAGAAAAGTAACAAACTGATTTAAAAATATATACAGAATGGGAAATTGGAAGGGGAGGTGAACCATGAGAGACTATGGACTCTGAAAAACAATCTGAGTTTGTTTTATTTATTTATTTATTTATTTATTTATTTAAATCTGAGGGTTTTGAAGAGGCGGGGGGTAGGAGGTCAGGGTACCAGGTGGTGGGTATTATAGAGGGCACAGATTGCATGGAGCACTGGGTGTGGTGCAAAAATAATGAATACTGTTATGCTGAAAATAAATGAAAAATAAATTTAAAAAATATATATACAGAATGGGGTGCCTGGGTGGCTCAGTGGGTTAAGCCTCTGCTTTTGGCTCAGGTCATGATCTCAGGGTCCTGGGATAGAGCCCTGCATTGGGCTGTCCGATCAGAGGGGAGCCTGCTTCCCCCTTTCTCTCTGCCTGCCTCTCTGCCTACTTGTGATCTCAGTCTGCCAAATAAATAGATAAAATGTCTTTTAAAAAATACATATATATACAGAATGGTAAGAAATCTAACATAGTCAAAAATGGACTATTTACACTATCTGTTTTGAAGACTTACTATAAAACTACCAGTAATCAAGACAAGCTGGTATGGCATAGGAATCTTCAAATATATTACTGATGCAGAAGAGAGTCCTCAAATAGATACATTTACATAATTAATTGGTTTCAACAAAGTATTGAAGTAATATTATGGGAAAAATAAATCTTTTGCACAAATAACGCTGGGAAAACTGAGTATCTGTATGGTAAAAATGAATCTTGAACTCTGTCTTAATCATACACAGGAGTTAAGGATAGACCATAGATCTAAAAATAAAATTCTTTTATAACCAAGCAATTCCATTCTTAGGTGTATACCCAAGACAAATGAAAACATATATCCACAGTAATACCTGAACAAGGGTAATCTTACCAGCTTCATTCATAATGACCAAATACTGGAAACAGCCCAAATGTCCAGCAATAGAAGAATGGATAAACATAATTGAGAGCAATTAAAAGAAACAATCTTCTGATTCACACAACAGCATGGATGAATCTCACAGACATTTTGTTAAGTCGAGGAAATCACGCACAAAAAAGTATAAATATAAGTGAAATTCTAATATAGGCAAAAATAATCTGTCATGTAAACAATCAGGACAGTAGTCACCTGGGGCAGACGATGTATTGGCAAGATGCCAAGTGAACTTTCTGGGGTAATAGAATTTTGGATGTCTTGAGATGTGGGCTACAAGATTGTATGCATTTGTCAAAACTTATAATTTGTGTACTTTGGATTTACATAGATTGCCCTATGTAAATTTTCACTTGCAAAAACTTGAAACAGGAACATCCAGAAGTAACAAAAACATATCCTTTAAATAAGACCTACTTATTATGAGAAACAATCAATGACAAGAAACAGCTTTTGGAAATTAAAATATGATAGACCAAACCCACAACAACAAAATAATTTGCAAAACAGTGTAAGAAAATCCTCTAGACATAAAGCAAATGATTCTGAATTTTCGATAACTGATCAATCCATGTGGCCCAATGGATTACTTAACAGCAATTTCAGAAGTAGTAAAATGAGAAAATAGAAAAAGAGAATTTGTCAAAATAATTATACATTAATATTTTTCAGAACTAAAACAGCAGGATCCTCCATAACCATAAAAGTATATCATTTGGAGATATGAGATGATTACTAAAAAAATAGTTTAAAACATTTTAAGAAACAGTTTCTTTGTTGGATCAGACTTGAGGGTGTGGGACAGGAGATTTTCAGTGTTCCTGTGTGTTCTTTTTTTAGTTTTTACAGCTCTCAACCCTAACATGCAAAATTCCAAAGACTGGGAATCCCAGTGACCCATCTAAGTTCTAGTTCTTCTCATCTTTTTAAAATTTCTATTATAGACCATATAGACTTAGTTATTATGACCCACGTTATAACGTGAGGTTCGGCATTACATTGCCATCTCATCTGTAAGAGACGAAGGATCTCCTCAGGCCTTTAAATACTTGGAATAGTGAAGAATACTGAAAATAATCATCTACACTAAAATCAAAATCATCTGTTTGAAAGGCAACAAAGCACAATTGTTGTTTACTGTGAAAATTCCCAGATGAAAGTGTAGTAAGTGTATTCTGCTGCTGCAGGTAGAAATTAATTTCTAGATTTTTTTAGATCATCCAAACCAAGCCAGCTGTACTAGTTTGCTAAGGCTGCCATAACGAAGGAACACAGACTGAGGGACTCAGCAACAGAAATTGATTTTCTCACGGTTTTGAAGATTGTAAGTCTGAGGCCAAGATGTCGGCAGGCTGTTTCAAGCTGCTCTCCCCTGGCTTGTAGATGCTGGCCTTCTCCCTGTGTCTTCACCTGGTCTTCCTTCTGTGTGTGTCCATGTCCTAATCACCTATTCTCCTAAAGACGCCAGTCATATATGATTAGTTCTTAATCATATGATCTAATTTTAACTCAATTTCCTTTTTACAGGCCACATTGTAGCAAGGACCACCTTTCCTCCCATTTCCAATAACTTGTTCCCAATTTCCATCTGAGACATCACCAGAAGTGCCTTTAACATCCATATTTCTATCAACCGACTCTTCCAGGCAATCTTGGATTTTTCCAATACTAGGCTGTTCCTGCCTTAGTTCCAAAATCACTTGCCCAGTTTTGGAATACTTGTTACAGCAGCACCTCACTTCCCAGTATTCAAATCTGTATTCGTCTGCTAGGGCACAGACTGGGTGACTTACCAACAGGGATTAATTTCCTCACAGTTCTGAAGACCGGAAGTCTAGGATCAAGGTGTCAGCAGGGCTAGTTTCTTCAGGGGCCTCTCCTTGGCTTGTACGTGGTGGAGTCTTCTAGTGTATTCTTACTGTGCATGGCTAGGTCCTAATCTATCTCTGAGGATACCAATCATATGACCACATTTTACTTTAACTACCTCTTCAAAGGCCTTATCTTCAAATACAGTCATGTTCTGAGTACTGGGGTTTAGGAGTTTAATATATGGATTTTAGGGGGACACAATTCAGCCATGACACATGCCAAAAGTCTATTGAACATTCGGATGCCCCTGCATATTTATTTAAACTCTTCTGCTATTTATCCTGCATCATACAATTTATTAATTACTTAGATGTTATCTTTTGCTGTTTTCTAATCCCTTTAAACATTCTTTTTCAATAAAATTGCAGGTCCTCCCATCCATCACTGTATTTAACACAACACTAATTCCTAGAAGGGCACGACATTTGAGCAACGCTGATTTTAAAACATTTTGGTAGAATATTTTATTAATAATTTTGCTTCCCAGGTTTCTTAATATAGGACCAGGATGGTCTGAATCACAAATATTTCCATTATTTATATTTCACCAAATTCATTCCACAAAAATTATCGAGACTTTGAAAATGTTATAGGCTCCCTGGATAAGGCAGTCAACCAAACAGAATCTGTGCGTTGCTGACATTTAACATCTTATTTGATGAGGCATGTAATAGCCAAGTAAGTGTAATATAATGCTAGCTAGTTGCAGTCACAGGAAAATACAAACACACACACACATACACACATGCACTGGCTAAAATGAATGAATTGGATAGGATTAACAAAATATGGAATATCTAAGAAAATATGGAATATCATCTTTGAGATTCATAATGAATTGCACTGTGATTTGTTGTGAGATGTTGTGTTTCCATTCCTTCCTATTTAAAAAAAAAAAAAAAAAAAGTGGTGGGAGAAAAAGAACGACAGTCTTCCTGGAAATAGAGGGGCAGAAAAGGCAGTATTCTTTTTTCCCCAACTATTTCCTCATGCTATGGTTTACATAATACAGTTAGGAAAATGGTGCATAATTTTTCCTTTGACCATGTACACATTTTAAGGAAAATACAATTCTTCTTTTAAAGTTTCATACCTATTTAAATAGAAATTTTGTTAAAGAAGCTTGGTTTTGTTTGTCAGAAACTTAGTTACCAAATCATAACACATTTATTATATTCTTTATTATTGTTCCAAAACCAAATCAATTAAAATCCTTCCACACTTGAGGACTATAACCTCCTACTTTCAATTGTGAATGGGCTGCAGACAGATCTAGAGCCTTTGCCCACTAACCATTAAATCCAGCAGTTACCAACAGAAAGATGTTCAAGGTAAACTGCACGTATCAACAAACTTAGTCTAGAAAATTTAGTCCAGACTCTTCAAGAGAACTTAGAAGATGCATTTGTCCTATGAGGGCATCAAGAATCTCAAGTTATCCAAATCATTGAGCATCCATGGGGAAGCCAGAGCATTTTATGGTCCCAGACCCAGAACTCCCAGGACATTAAATGTGAAAATGTGTTATCCATTAAAAAAAAAAGAAAAAGAAAAGAAAAGAAAGGAACATTAGACTTATTCATTTTATTTCTTTATTATTTTTAATTTTTATCATTTTATGTCTTTAAATTCAAAGAATAATAAAGTCAATTAGAAAAATGTAGGTATATGTTAAACTCTTGTTATGTAAATAGTTCAAGACCAGATTTAAAGAAAACTAATTCCCAAATGGGTATGTGAATATTCTTAAATCCTTTTACTTGTTTTACTTCAGTGTTAACAGACAGATTATCTAGCTCAAAGGGTCTTTCTTCTCTCTTTTTTTTTTTTTTAAGATTTTATTTATTTGACAGACAGAGATCACAAATAGGCAGAGAGAGACTAGGAAGCAGGCTCCCTGCTGAGCAGAGAGCCAGACACGGCTCCATCCCAGGGCCCTGGAATCATGACCTGAGCTGAAGGCAGAGGCTTTAACCCACTGAGCCACCCAGGTGCCCCAGGGTCTTTCTTCTCAATGCACACTTAAAATTGGCTAAGTAAATAGTTTTTGCTGTACTCAGAAATTCCAATAACAAGCCATGGAAAGAAATGAGAATATAAAAATTAAGTTTATCACGTCATGAAGAACAAATCCAGGGAAAATCTGAGGTTGTGCTCAAGGCAGCCTTTGCTCCCAGGTGGGGGTGGGAGAGGTACACATTTTGCTGGCAATATCAATTTACATGAAATGGTGTTCTGTGGAGAAACTAATTGAATGAGATCCTCCAGAGTTCACTTCACTTCTTCATAATCCATATAATTTTTATTGCATTGTGCATTGGCCCACATAAGCAGAACATAAATTAGCCTAGTGAGGGAGCATGTGCACCTGTCAATAAGCTATTTAGTCGCATGGAAGGAATATTACCATCATACCATTAAGTACTGGGTTGGGAGGGGGAAATGCAAGAGTGAACAGGCACCTTCTCGATGTACCTACACAGCTCAGCCCTCTTTGGTTTCAACCTCACTTTGCCTTCCCTCCTTGACTGTGTGAAGCCTTTAAAAGGTCTGCTATCAGCTATCATTAAACCATTCACCTGTCTCCTTGGCAACCCTTATCAAGCTGTACCAGGCTGCCTGAGCAGCAAGTGAGTACCTTCATCCCTGCACTAAATAAGGAGCTTCAAATTATGATCATCTGGTATACCGAACTTTTATAAACTGTCAGGGAAAGAACCGTATCCTAGGCTGCCTACAGTCTTTGTGGTATAAGAAGGTGTATTGGAATTCACCATCCGTGAAACCAAAAAGGTAGGAGGAAGAGAGAAAATTCATTTCATAGCTGCAAGAAAACAATTATCATTGATTCCCTTTTCAAACTGATGAAAAATTTTATGAAGAATGTCTGTCTCTGACCCTGAGCCATATGTTGTTAGTATTCTTATTGTCTTCTCCGTATCCACATCTCAGCTTATAGTGCATCATGTCTAGCCACCGAAAGAAAAAGGAAAGCCGATTTCCTTTAGTTCTCTGACAGTTCAGTGTTTAAGACTAAAGGAGACACTACTGGCTGCCAGCTGTTCCTAAGCCATTTCTCCTTCTGTTTTTTGCTACAAAGTTCCAGGTTTGTTAAGATTTTCAGCCCCCACAGAATACATACAGCTCAAAAGTAAATCCTGACTAATTTAAACCAATCAGACTGATTTTGTTCCCTTTGCCAGTGATTAGTTTTGGGGAGAATCTGTGACTCAGTGCTGGTTAATGAGAAAGGAAGAGAAGTCAACTGGAAGGCTTCTGAGGGTTTCTTGGTCAAAAAGAGACAAAGAGCCGTCCTTGGGTGGCTCAGTCAGTTACTCAGCTGACTCTTGACTTAGACTCAGGTTGTAATCTCAGGGTTCCGGGATCCAGATACACACTGGGGTCCATGTTCAGTGGGGAGTGTGCTTGAGGATTCTCTCTCCCTCTCCCATTGCTACTCCCCTCTCTCTCACACACACATGCTCTTTCTCTAATAAACAAATAAATCTTTAAAAAAGAGAGACATAGAGGGAGAAATAGCATGATGTTTCATTACTGGAATGGGGGTAACCACCTTGTGATCATGCAGATGCTGGCTTGAGCTTGGCAGAGAAGGAAAACATCAAGAACCATCTCTCCAGTGATATCAGAGCTGTTGAATTGACTGACGTTGAAGAAGCCCAGCACCAGGACTTCTCTTCAAGTGAGAAAGTAGGATTTCCTTCTTAATCATGCCACTTAGTTTATTTATTTTTAATTTCAGCATCCTAAATACATCCCAAACTCTTCATCCTTCTTATATCCGGCCCAGATTTTGCCAAACACGTCTCTTAGAAACTTCACTTGGAATTGAAAAACACCAAATACATCCTCACTCATTTGTTCGTGCACCGTGGATTGAACCATGGATCTGAGTCAGTTAAAATCAAACATTTTCTAGGGAAGCTGACTCAAGCATCTCTTACTATCAAGTGGTTTTCCATATTAGCTTAAATTCAACTAGTTCCTTAAGATAATTTTATCCAGGAGAGAGAAGATTTTCTATAAAGGAGGAGGTAACCAAGAGTAAAGAAACTTGAACTCCACTGGGGTCCTGAGTGATAAAAGAGCAGCCCGAGGGTTATGGGATTACCAGAAAGCAGGAAAAACAAACAAACAAAAAAACAAGTGAAGCAGGCTTGGAAACTAGGAGTAGAGAGAGAACTGTCTTTGAGCATTTGTGCAAAGAAAGATAAAGAGTGGAAGAGATCCTAATCCTCACCTCTCTTCCTGGGAAGGTGAAGAATTTTATCTGAAGTTGATAAGTCACAAAATGGTTGCACAGGCTTGTTATTTCTACAACCAATCTTTTTGTTCTGACATTTAAGGGACTGCAGACAAGTCACAGTTTACCCTCAGCCAACACATAGGCTTTACAATAAAGCCCAGGAGAAGATACAAAGTCATACTCAGGATTTTAGAAACACTCCCTTCAAAGAGGTAGGCCTAAAAAGGAGACAGTCCTCCCTAGAACAGAGCAAAGAAAACCTCACTGGATGGCCTGTATTTTATTCTTAAATGTGAACATGCTCCAAGAATAACAACATGAAGAAAAAGATAATCATGACTGATTACTGCAGAAGATTGTAAAAAATAAATAAATAAATAAAATTAAACAACAAACAAAATGAGTTGGGGAGATGTTTAAGAGTAAAAGCTTGCAACCAGTGGATAAATAAGTTCTGTAGCCCTAATGCATGGCATAAACTTCAAAGCTGCTAAGAAACCAGCTCTTAATTGTTCTCACCACAGCAAAGAAAGGATAATTATGTGATGTGATAGAAGTGCTAGATAACCCTACTGTGGTAATCATATTGCAGTATCTAAATGTATCAAACCAACACCTTGTACACTTTAAACTTACACAGTGCTATATGTTAATTACATCTCAATATTTTTGAAAAGCTAATAGTGGAGGAAACAGATATTTTCAAAACCAGAGAGAACTTTGAGAAATCTCATAAGAACTCAAGATATTATTTCTTCTAAAATGGGGACAGGATGAAGAGAATACTCAAAGATTTTGAAAAGCCTTTCAAAAATTAAAAATACCACTGCAAAAAACATTATTTAACTTTAAGACTTGAAAAACAAAATGACAAAATTTTCCAGGAGGTAGGAAAAAAAAATTTAAAAAGACAAGGGAAGATAACTACCAGGTGGGGGAAAGGGACCTTTAAGGTCAAACCAGGAGGTGTAATTTCAGACAATTAACAGTTTTAGAAAAAGAGAAGATAGAAAGTGAGAAGAGAAAATTATCAAGAAAATAATGGGAAACAGTTTCCTAGGACTTAAAAAGAACAATGATTTTTAGATGCAAAGGAGTTAGACATTTACAAAACCCCTGGGCTGAGAAAGCAGCTGCTAGAGACTGGACTGGGAAAATGTGGGACTCAGCAAGACAGACAGCCAAGACAAAGGAAGATTCCAAGTAGCAACCAGCTTAACTGCTGTGATGGAACATCCTGAGGATATGATAAGGGACATTATTTTTTTGTCAAGAAGGAAAACACGTTAATCAGAAACTAAATATATACAAACGTCATAGGAAAGGTAAGTGCAAGATGAACATATTAGCTTACATGGTGATCACCAGGATAATAACTGAAAAATAAAGATACAGCTACTGCTCAAACTGAGAAAAGTAATGAAAGGTATAACTAAAGTTAATATGACATGACTACACATTTTTTAAAGATTTTATTTATTTGAGAAAGAGAGAGTGTGTGTACAAAATGGGGGAAGGGTAGAGGCAGAGGGAGAAGAAGGCTCTCCGCTGAGCAGGAAGCCCTATGTGGGGCTTGATGTGGGGCTTGATCCCAGGACCCTGGGATCATTAGCTGAGCCAAAGGCAGCCGCTTAACTGACTGAGCCACCCAGGTGCCCTCATTTTTGCACATTCTTAAAAGAATCGCCAAGTTGAGCAAGTCCTCATCTTTCCTGTGGAAAGGCGTGAGGTTATCAGCTAAACTTTATAAATATATCTATAATAGACTTCCAGCTAAACATGGTGA
Source organism: Mustela erminea (assembly GCF_009829155.1). Taxonomy (NCBI): domain Eukaryota; kingdom Metazoa; phylum Chordata; class Mammalia; order Carnivora; family Mustelidae; genus Mustela; species Mustela erminea. The sequence goes on along the minus strand of NC_045629.1, from coordinate 10,829,204 downwards.
ATTAGCCACATGTAATTATTTCCTCCTAGAGATCCCATTACAATTATAATGAAGTAATTAAAAAAAAAAAATCAGCCACAGATGGGAGAGAGAATGGGAGAGGGACCTTCAGGAGAGAGCAGGATTAACTGGAGTCTACATATGACTGGCCACCCCGGTCTCTGCCGACAACCTGTGAGTAGGTGAGGGCCTGCCGCCAGCCCTGGGAGGAATCCAGGGGAATTCTTCTCTAGAAAGCTCTAGTGCCATCTGAGAAAAGATCTCCAAATCCTGGCATTTCTGGGTCACCCAGCAGATGGGCTGGATGACTCCCAGTCACCAGGGAGTGCAGCTGCCCAAGCCACATGCAGACTTCCTAATCACTTTTCTAGTGCCCATTTGTTTGTCTTTTTCATAATTTTTTAAAAAGATTTTATTTTATTTACTGGACAGAGAGCACGAGAGAGCACAAGCAGGGGGAATGGCATAGGGAGTCAGCCCTATGCGGGGCTCCATCCCAGGACCCCGGGATCATCACCTGAGCCAAAGGCAGACGCTCAACCACTGAGCTACTCTTTTGTAATTTTTGACGCACAAAAGAATACGTGACATTTACGTAAGTTATGGAGCATTACAATTAAACAAATGCTGGTGAAACCACAAGCAAACATCAGAGCTAAATTAAGAGCTGCTGCTAGCTTGAAAGCACTCGATGGTTTTCTTTTCTAGATCATATTTACCCTTTTCACCCCTAGTTTATCACAATCCTGGATTTTATACGCATCATCCTCAGGCCATTTAAAAAACATAGCTTTATCACATGAGTGTTTTCTGCTGGAGAGTACATTGCTTAGTTTTTCTGGGTTTTGCGCTTTATAATAATAATATTCTGAATTCTGTTTTTAATCATCCCACTTTCTATTTATAAGATCTTTCTGGAAAAGACCAGATAGTCAATATTGTAGCTTTTGGGAGATGTATGGTACTGTGGAAATGACTAAAGTCCATTGTTTTAGTAGTAGAAAATGTTTACCATTCATAATAATAGCCAGTAGGCAGGATTTGGTCTTCCAAGGGTAAGATACTGTGGGCAGGATGTTTGCTTTGTTGAGTATAATGTTACCAGACACAGTCTAGGAGGAGCGCAACAAATATTTTTGAATAAATACATACTTAAATTCATTCATCTTGGTGGCATATTTCTCTGACAATTCTCTTGGAATAAATTATTAGATGTGGAATTATTAGAATAGAGTGTGCAGTTATGATATATATATATCTAAAGTTGACCTGCCTCTTAAAAATGTGCCTTGTTTATTTACAGCAGCAATGTATAATAATGCCTATTTTCTCATGGTATTTTCAAAAAGAGTTATTATAAATTCCTGCTACTTCTGCTTCCCTAAGTGGAAAAAAAAAAAAAGATTTGCTGTTATAATTTAAATATTTTCATCACCAGTAAGGTTACCATGCTCTCAAATATTTTTCTGGCTTATTTTCTTCTTCTGTGAAATATATCTTCATATTTTTTGTTTTCCCCTCAGTCTTTTTTTTTTTTTTTTAATGATTTCTAAGAATCTCGGTATGTAATAGAAATCAGCATCCCACATATGTTAAGTGATGATGAGACATTGTTCAATATCTGACATAGAAAGCTGAAGTCATTGCTTACTATAGTGGAGCATAGCCTTGTGACCAAGGCTGTCTCTCCCAAACGGCAGTGCCAATTTTATACAAAATTTTTGGAAAACCTTGAGGTCAGGGATTAAGACACCCAGAGGTTTCAAAGTAGGTTGACATCCACTAGAAGAAACCTGTGTGAGACCCTGCTGATTGGTTTGCACACAGCAGTGTCTTATTAGAAAGGTGATCCCTGATTGGCTGTCGCAAGCTCTGGCCTTAGTGATTGGTTAGTTTACAAGAGCCTACACATTGGTTGCCTAGGTGGCTCAGTCCCCTGGGCCTCTGCCTTCAGCTCAGGTCACCATCTCTCAGTCTTGGAATGGAGCCCCAGGCACTGGGCTCCCTGCTCAGGGGGGAGTCTGCTTCTCCCTCTCTCTGTCTGCCTTGCCCTGTTTGTGTTCTCACTCACTCTGCTGTCTCTCTCTCTCTCTCTCTCTCTCTCTGTGTCTCAAATAAATAAATAAAAACCTTAAAAAAAAAAAAAAAGCCTATGCATGGAGGGGACTTGTGTTTGAAGAGCGGGTCAGATATGAAACTATTTCTTCTAGCTATTTGCTACCATAGTGTGGGACTAACCAAGTTCCATCCCTAAATTTGTGAGAGCTTTTAAAATGTTTACATGCTATGTAAATATTACAAATATTTTTTTCTTATTTTTATGTATGTTTTAACTTCAGTAATGTTTTTTCTGTCATAAGAAAGTTTTAAGTTTTATGTAGACAAATTTATTACTTTTCCTTCTAATCGCTTGCTTTAAGGTCATGTTTTTCTCAAACTTTGCCTCCATAGTTCTTGAAGATTTATTTTCTTCTAGAGTATTTACAGTGTCATAATGTAAGTCATTAAAACATTTAATTAATTAATCCATCTGGAATTAAATTTTGGTGTAGGTATTAAGTAGTGTTTTAACTTCTTATTTCAAAATGAGTTGCCAGTTTTCCATTTACATTTATTGAATAACTTATAGTTTCTTCATATATTTGAAAGACACAGTTTTATTAGATTGTGAAATATACACACATATACGTGCATAGGTGTTTGTGTATATATTGTGCATCTGTGTGTATTTGATTTCATTTCTAGAATCTTTATTTTCTTTTAAAAATGCCACATTTTCAGTTACAATAGCTTTAGAATACGTTTTAATAGCTCCATCTTATTTTTCAAGATGGTCGTTATGCTGCCCACTTATTCCTGATGATTATTTATTTTTTAAATTAAATTTATTTATTTTCAGCATAACAGTATTCATTATTTTTTCACCATACCCAGTGCTCCATGCAATCTGTGCCCTCTATAATACCCACCACCTGGTACCCCAACCTCCCACCCCCCCGCCACTTGAAAACCCTCAGATTGTTTTTCAGAGTCCGTAGTCTCTCATGATTCACCTCCCCTTCCAATTTCCCTCAACTCCCTTCTCCTAACTCCCCATGTCCTCCATGCTATTTGTTATGCTCCACAAATAAGTGAAACCATGTGATAATTGACTCTCTCTGCTTGACTTATTTCACTCAGCATAATCTCTTCCAGTCCCGTCCATGTTGCTACAAAAGTTGGGTATTCATCCTTTCTGATGGAGGCATAATACTCCATAGTATATGGAGTACCACATTTTCCTTATCCATTCATCTGTTGAAGGGCATCTTGGTTCTTTCCATAGTTTGGCGACCGTGGCCATTGCTGTTATAAACATTGGGGTACAGATGGCCCTTCTTTTCACTACATCTGTATCTTTGGGGTAAATACCCAAGAGTGCAATTGCAAGGTCATAGGGAAGTTCTATTTTTAATTTCTTGAGAAATCTCCACACTGTTCTCCAAAGATGCTGCACCAACCTGCATTCCACCAAGTGTAAGAGGGTTCCCCTTTCTCCACATCCCCTCCAACACATGTTGTTTCCTGTCTTGTTAATTTTGGCCATTCTAACTGGTGTAAGGTGATATCTCAATGTGGTTTTAATTTGAATCTCCCTGAGGGCTAGTGATGATGAACATTTTTTCATGTGTCTGATAGCCATTTGTATGTCTTCATTGGAGAAATGTCTGTTCATATCTTCTGCCCATTTTTTGATATGTTTGTCTGTTTTGTGTGTGTTGAGTTTCAGGAATTCATTATAGATCCTGGATATCAACCTTTTGTCTGTACTGTCATTTGCAAATATCTTCTCCCATTCCTTGGGTTGCCACTTATTCCTTTATATGAAATTTTAAATCTTCTTGGCAACTTCTCTCCCTCCAAAGAATGTGATCTGTGTTTTTACTGTAAATGCATTAAACTCCTGTTTCTTTGGGGATGGGGGATGCTGCCATTTTTTACCATATTGTCTTCCCATCTGGAAAGATGTTAGTTTCTCAAATTACTCAAATCTTTTATTTTCCTAACCAAAGTTAAGCTTTGGGAGCTATAAACCTTCCTGACAATTTTTTAGAAGCTTAAAACCCTCACTTCTCAGGAAAAGATAACACGCACAAACATAATATTTTGCATAATATTTCTGGAAAATAAAGTTTTGAAAGTCTATCCACTAAAAAAACCCATTCATTAAAAACTGTCTTATACTTTTATAAGATTCATATTTTTCTTGTGGCATCCACCATTTCATAGTAATATTTCTCTATCTGTTAAGCATTTAGATGATAATATTGTTACTCTGTTCAAATGTGTCAAGACATGGTGGCTAAGAGTTTGGTCCCTGGAGCAAGTCTACCTGGATTCAATTCCTGACTCCTCCACCTAATAACTGTGCAAAACAAACAAACAAACAAAAACAAAACAAACAAAAAAAACAACCTCATATCTCCATTTCCTTATCCTTAATATGATGACCTACCTAGGACTTGGAGATACTTCTGTGCTATTTAAGTGTTAGTTATCATTATGAAAAGTAGAATTTTTTTTTCAAATCAGTCATCTGTGGCTGACTACATCCTGTCTTTTTAACAGCTGTAATGTTTAATCTCTCTTAAATCTTCTAAGCAGTGTGTATCACCTGCAAATAATAATAGGAATCTTGGTTCTCCCTTTTAAATATTTCCACCTTGTGATTATTCTTGTTACTTTGAATTGACTAAAATTTTTTTTTTAAAGATTTTATTTATTCATTTGACACAGAGAGATCACAAGTAGGCAGAGAGGCAGGCAGAGAGAGAGAGAGGAGGAATGAAGCTCCCCGTGGAGCAGAGAACCCGGTGCGGGCCTTGATCCCAGGACCCTGAGATCGTGACCTGAGCCGAAGGCAGCGGCTTAACCCACTGAGCCACCCAGGCGCCTGCATTGACTAAAATTTGAAGGAAAAAAAAAAAAAAAAACAGTGGTAGCCGATGCTTTATTCTTATCAGAGTGGTGTGGCTCTAGTGTTATACTATTAAATATGGCTGTACCTGATGGGTTTTGATCATAATAAAAGAATATCCTGCCCTTCCTAAGCGGGTGGAGAAAAGGACTTTACTTTTAGTCATAAATTAAAGTCAATATTAAAATCAATAACTTGGGGCGCCTGGGTGGCTCAGTGGGTTAGGCCGCTGCCTTCGGCTCGGGTCATGATCTCAGGGTCCTGGGATCGAGCCCCGCATAGGGCTCTCTGCTTGGCAGGGAGCCTGCTTCCTCCTCTCTCTCTCAGCCTGCCTCTCTGCCTGCTTGTGATCTCTGTCTGTCAAATAAATAAATAAAATCTTTAAAAAAAAAAAATAAATAAATAAAATCAATAACTTTTTTGGACATTTCTTGAATAATCATAATATCAGCCCCCTCAAAACACTGATATGCAGAGTTATATTAGTTGATATCTAAATGTTGGTCTTATAAAAATTAGACTAGTATGGTGCATTATACTCCTACTAACAGACTTATTTTACTAACAGTATGTATCATCTGAGTCCATAAAAATCTGATGTCAGTTTTTGTAATTCAGTGTTCATTCTGACTTTGAACCCTCATCCTGGCAGGTCTATGATCTTTGGAGGGCTCATCGTACCTCCTCCAGATGGGTGTCAAGGTTCCACTGCCTAAGGAAGCACCCATAGTCACAGATTGTCTCTGAAGGTTGTAGTCAGGCACCCGCTAACCCATGATCCCTTCTCATCCAGTGGCTCTCTGCTGCTGCCATATCTCTCTTGGGACTTTGGAACATCTGCAAGCTGAGAAATTTAGGTCAGGGGGCCTGTCTCTGTAGACACACCTTGAATTTATTTCTCTCTGGGGCATTACCAGGCAATGGGAATTTATGATCCATTAATCCCACTGCCTGGGTTTTGAGCAACCAAAAGATGACTTCCTTTTCCATAAAACAGCCAGAGCTCCGCTTCGCTTGCCTCCAATCAGTGCGGAAACATGTTTATAATTCATCATTTTAGAAGGGCAAAGAAAGGGTAAAGCTAAAATACTACGTTTCCATCTTTAATCAGTCTAAATGTTTATATCTTCACTCACCAATATTTTACTTAGGATTTTTGCATCTGTATTCATAAGTAAAAGTTGGCCATAATTTTTTTTTTTTGGTCTTTGTCAGATTTTAATATACAAGTCCTAAATAAATTCAGAAGCTTTAAATCATTTTCTATACTCCAGGACACATTTTAAAAAATCAGAATTTTCTAATCCTCCATTGGTACATGGAGGATATTTTAGGGTAGTTCTATAAGAGGTTTTAATTTTTTTCATAATTGTTATTTCCAGATTCCAGTGTTTAATATTCTTTTTCATGTTCATTTTTTTTAGATTTTTTTTTTTTTTAATTTGACAGACAGAGATCACAAGTAGTCAGAGAGGCAGGCAGAGAGAGAGAGAGGGAACCAGGCTCCCTGTTGAGCAGAGAGCCTGATGTGGGGCTCGATCCCAGGACCCTGAGATCATGACCTGAGCCAAAAGCAGAGGCTTAACCCACTGAGCCACCCAGGCACCCCTCATGTTCATTTTAATAAAATATGTAACTCTATTGTTATGTGGAACCTAGTGGTCACTTGTGACCTTCAGATCATTTCCTGCTAGTTCATTATGGCTTCTCTGGAAGTTGTTTCTTATCCCCTCTGATCCACTGGCTTAGGTAACTATTTACAGCTAATTAAATTGGTTTATGATTCCTATATCTTCAGCCGAATGTGTCTTATTATTTCTTTTAATTATTCCTATCACCACTTCAAATGCAATTTGTTGAATGTTTACCGTTAAAAGAGAAAAGTGATAGGGCATATTTAGAGCTGAAAAACTGTATTTACAGCCCACATCAGAAAGCTGGAATTGGCAGTCCTACAGGAATTCCCTCTAAAACAATGCCATGATTTAAATGAGAGTAGTGACATTAGTCAGCTGTATATTACTGCTAGATTTTTAAATAATGAAATGTAAAATAATGAAAAGCACTCAAAAATGAAACTGGATACAAAGCCCAGAAATTAGTTTGCCTACTCTGAGTTCTAAAAATCCTCTTAAATATTTCATTCTCCCACTTTATGAAATAGTTATACAACAGACTTGAAGCCTGGGGAAGAGTGTAAACAACCAAACGTGGAGCTGAGTTTTAGATTTACCCAGGAAATAAGTTAGAAAGCTAAGAGGCCTGTGCATCCTTGGTATTCTTTATCTTCATTAGGTGCCAAATTTCACATTACTTTACATTTAGATGCATGGCCTCGTGTTGTTCAAATTCCTAGAGTAGAAGGTTAATGAAAATTTTCTAAAAATTTCTCTCCCTGCAAGAAAATCAACACATGCATTGAAAAATGTGATTAAGAGAAAGGAGAATTGTCCAGAAAACAGACTCAATTTCATTCAACCAGTTGTGACCAGGTTGCAATTAATAAAATGGTCTTTTCCAAAGGTGAACCACTCCTACCACCCCAGAAGGAATCAGACCTGATTAAAAGGAATCTGGACTCCACAATTCTAGCTAACATAAACAAAACATTCACATTCTCTAATCTTTGAAAGAAACCTCTGAAGAGACACTTCATCTAAAAATGGAGGTGGGGAAATACTAGCTTTCTATAGATATAGATTCATAATGACAAATATTTCTTGTGTAACATCTTCCCTAATTTCAGAAGCAGTATCTGCTCAATGCATGAATTTTAGTAAGCCATAGGCAATCACAACCAAAACTAAAACTAAAAATCAGTAAAATTTACCAGGTTTCTTTTGCTATGGACAGCACACAGCAAATTTCTAAGGGTGACCCACAAACCACTAGCACAGAAATTCCTTGGACTTGTTCATTGATGATGCATACTCTGGGGCAGCATCTGATTTGTGGTCCCTAATGAATGAAAAAAATTCTCTGGAGGAATTCAATTTTCAGTTTAGCTAATGATCATTCCAACATTTGCTTTCATAATTAATACAATAAACATCTTTTATATGAATTTTGGTCATAATTTTTTTCTTTTAAATACAACCTTTATAGTTAGAATTTGTGAAGCAAGGTATGTAAACTCTTTTCTAGGTTGACATTGAATAGGGTGATTCCAATAATCCATATTCTTACCTACTTTTCTTACTTTTTTTTTTTTTTTAAGATTTTATCTATTCATTTGACAGAGAGAGATCACAAGTAGGCAGAGAGGCAGGCAGAGAGGAGGAAACAGTCTCCTGGCCAAGCAGAGAGTTGGATGCGGGGCTTGATCCCAGGACCTGGGATCCTGACCTGAGCTGAAGGCAGAGGCTTTAACCCACTGAGCCACCCAGGTGCCCCACTTTTTTTTTATATCTAAGATAAAAATACTAAAACCTACTCCCATGTTAATGAATGACTTTATCAAATTCTCCTAATATTTCCAAGTGGTTTTACAGTTATTACTACCATGTTATTTGATGCAGAAAGGTTCATGAGTTTGACTCCTTGGTAATTTGAATCTCTTCTCATTAAAAATCTTTATCTTTGCATTAGTGGTATTTGTGTTTCAGCTTTTTGTGGGGGGAGGTTGCAATTGTCAAACATGTATTTGTTCTTTTATTTTCTTTAAGGCTTATTATAAAAAAATGTTAATTAGATTTTGTTATTACACCAAATCTGAATGCAGTTATCTTTAAAAATGACTCAATTTGTTCCCATCAGTTGTAATTAATGTTGTGTTGTCCTATTTCTTCCATCTTCCTTTACGTCTGTTTTAAATTTCTTACTGATTCCTCTTTTTTCTTCTTACTTTACTGGACTGATACAATTCTTTTTTCACTCTGATAATTGGGAATTTTCATTGTGTATGTGCTTTTGCCAGTGCTCACAAACTTAATAGTCGTATTTAAATCTAGGTTTCTTTAACACTGAAATGGTTCACCTCCTTTTTCCTCCAACCAAGAAAAAAGGCTAAATTTTTCCCTTACCTGTTTTGGAACAAACATTTGTGTATGTCTCCTTCTCTCCCGCCTCTGCCCAAGATGGTATTAAGAGGTGGGGCCTTTGGGAGAGAATTAGGCTTAGACGAGAGTTCATTACGGCTTCTCTGGAAGTTGGCCCTCACAAGAATCATGAGAGAGCTTGATTCCTCTCTCTTCTCTCCACAGGGGAGGTGACATGGAGAAGACAACAGACTGCGGCTCAGAAGAGGACTCTCACCAGAACCTGACCCTGCCTACATTCTCAGACCTCCACCCGCAGGAACTACGGAACCAATTTCTGTTGTTTATATGTTACCCAGTCTGTGGTATTTTTCTAATGCAGCTCGAATAGACTGAGACAGGAATCCTTTTGTTATACTCATATAATACCTCATGAGAATCGTCCATGTATGATGCTGACTACCAACCGGGATCTTTCACTCTCTACAACTTTGAAATCTGTGCTTTGATTTAAAATTCCATTAATCTGGGGGCGCCTGGGTGGCTCAGTCAGTTAAGTGGCAGACTCTTGATTTCAGCTCAGATCATGATCTTAGGGTCCTGGGATGGAGCCCCGTGCCTGTTGGGCTCCTTGCTCAGTGGGGAGTCTGCATCAGAATTCTCTCTCTCCCTCTGCCCCTCCTTCCGTGTGCTCTCTCTTAAATAAACAAATAAATAATGGAATAATTATTCCATTAATCTGATGTGCTGCATCGAGTTATTTTAAAAAATAACTACATGAGTGGAATATTTCTTATTCGTACTGCACATATGTACACACACACACACACACACACACAGACAAAGAGAAAGAGAAAACAGATTACAGATTTTTAGTACTGAACTTGACGTGTTTCCTACCTTATGGCCCCAACTGCAGAGGTACTAGTCTTTTAGAGATGATATTTCTTATAATATATAAAATAGTATTATACTATATAATATTGTATTACTTAATAACACATCATATTAACTCTATTACATGATGTAATTTTATTATACATAATTTTATATGTTATATAATATTTTATCAAATTTACTCTCTCCATCTCTCTCTCTCTATATATATATATAGAAAGAGAGAAGCTAGAGAGAGAGAGAGAAGCTTAGAAATATAGGTGCATTAATGTACCTGGTCATTGTCAACCAATAGGGTACAGGAGATGAACACGTGGCCTTGAAGGAAAAATTCTGGGATGCATTCTACATGAATGAGACTTGGTCTCATTATCTTTGTTCTCTCACTGATGTTTCCTGAGATTGTGTCCTAAATAAAACAGCTTCACCCATGTTTCATTCAACTCTCTTTTTGGGAATACCACATTAAATATCAGGGGTAATTTTAACACAAAGGAATATACTTTAATTAATGAAGTAGGCAATGTGTGGAAGCAGTTTTCTTGTAATCGGCAGGAAGGCCAAAGTGCCAACCAGAATTCCTTGACCTGTGAGAATCTAAGGTGACAGCCAATAGATCGCCATGCTCCTAGGGGCAAAATAGCCAATTATGATTCTTCTTGACTTGTATAACTAGAAAAAAATTAGTAGAAAAGAAAAGAGGATAGTGTCGTGATTGCAGTAACAGAGAGCAATTTCTTGCTCAGTTTCTAGATCTGAGTTATTCTCAGAGCCAATAACTCAGAGCCAATGCCCATAAGTTAAAGGAGGGACCTGCTCTCTTCAAAGAAGAACCTGCAATGCTCCCACTAGCATTTAACACAAACATTTCCACACTCCTCCAAAGGGACTTCTAGTCCCTGATTGACTAATAGTTTACTAGGGAAGGAAGAATGTGTAGAGTTTTGAGGGCTGTTGGATACAAGTTTTGAACTGATACACCTACTGGGAAACCTGAAACACAATGTGGCTCAGAGTTAGGGTGGTGTTTGTGAAGATCGTGTCATGAATGAACTCTTGGCACAGGTACATCTCCCAGAGGGTCAAATGGGAACAAAGATCCAGCCTGTGGTCATTTTCTCAGCTGCTTCTCTCCATGCACGACTGGGATAAATACACTTAGCAGCTGGCAGAACTTTCACGTTTGTCCTATATCCCATGAAGTAAGACTTTACAGTAGGAAAAGCCGAAAAGATTCCTGAGGTTGTCTCTATGAGCCAAGATAGCAAATCAGAAGCAATAACACAGCTTGAGTTTAATGGCAGAAATTAGGGCTCTTTCAGGGAACCAGAGGATATGATGGTGGCAGTTCCCATCTGACTCTCATCCCACTGACTTCTCTATTTTCTGCAAAAACCAGAGAGATGACCACATTTAACCAAATGTCAGACCCAGTTAGGTGTGCTGTACAGATGGTTTCTTTATGGAAAGAGATAAACATAACTCGTGGTACCTAATATGAGGCCACAGTCTTGGCAAATGTGTTCTTTTCAATACCTGAGAACAAAGTACTGCAAGAGGTGGGCATTTGTGTGGGAAAGGCAGCAATGCTCAGTCACCCTTCTTCCTGGCCAAGGTTAGTTTGCCTCCCTTCTGACATAATATTGATTGCAGGGATCTTGCAAGGACATCTAAAAAGCCTTCTGGATGCCCTACAGAATAGCGCTATTATCTGAATGCTTAGAGAATGCCTGATGTATTGACATGAAATTCTGCCTGACATCATCTTGGACTAAGGGTCCCACTTTACAGTAGTAAATGTGTGATAGAGGACACAGGACCAGGGGACTCAGTCTTTCTATTGTATTCTATATAGAGTGACTTATTGAAGGCTCAGCTGTAAAAGCCAGCTCAGAAAGTCACACTTATAGAGGTGGCTTCGTCCGCCAGAATCATATATATGTATATGTGTATATATATATGTGTGTGTGTGTGTGTGTGTGTATCCATACACACACACACACACACACACACACACACTAGCATTATGTGATCCTGTATTCCTATGCCACCAGCGGCTTAAATACGTAGGTTCAGGAACAAAGAATGGAAATACAGTTGGCTTCCATTACTATCCCTCTTAATAGTCTACTTATGGACCTTGTCAGTCTTAAGTGCACAATTTTAGGTTTTGCCAGGTTTGAGTCCTTAGAGTCCAAGGGACAGACTAAGGGATCTATTAACTTGTAGCTACAATGGTTACTTGGTTACTTTGGAATCTTCAGCCTGGTAGATCAACAGTCAAAGAAAGAGTCATTGGTTGGGGTAATTAACAACAATTGTCATAAGTGGCTGGTGTTGCTGTTACATACCAGGGCAGGGAGGCATGCATCTAAAACTCTGGCGGTCCACTGCTCTGTGTTCTCATGCTCTGTGACAATAGTCAATGGGCATCTGCAGCAAACAAGTAAGCAACCAGGGTCTCTCAGACCCTCAGATATGGGAGTCAGATCATTTAGTCAGTCAAGCCACCTAGAGCAGTGGAAGGGTTGGCTGAAGGTGAGAGAAATTTCTAGGGGTTGCAGTTGGAAAGGGAGGTGGTCAATCCATTGTTAGTAATAGCTGCATCAGTGGGGACTGTAGCTTGTCTTACTGCTTATTGTTAGCTTATTTGTCTTACTGCTTATTTGTTAGCGTTTGTCCTGGCCGTCATCTTGAAGTCACCTTGGTCAGTGACAAAGTTTATTGGGGAACATGAGCAGATCTGAGTCATGTGAGGGTGAGCTAAGGCATTTCTGGTTTTGTCTGAAGCTGCAGTGAGCATTCTGTGTGCCCATACAGCACGTCCCACGCCCCCCCCTTGTCCATCTCTGCTTTTCTGCCCCAGGACTTTTAACTTGTTCTCTTATAAAACAGAAGCCTTTTCAGCCCAGACCCAGACACGAGTGAGAAAAGCAGGAGAGTTAACTCTCCTAGGGACATCCCTTGGGCCATGGGAGATCGCAGCTGGTGGGTAAATGCCTGATCCTCCCAGCCTCACTGGAAAATTCTGGGAGTACGCTCACAGCTGCCGCCTTAACCACGCACACTTTACTGGTTTCCCGTCCTTTTTCATCTGGTTCCAGCTCCTTCTCTTGTCTTTCTTGCCAACCACCTACATCCAAGCTCTTTTCTCTGTTTTAGGGAACATAATAAGTGAAGAGATTATGTTTCAACTTCTCTCTACAAAATTATCAATCTTTGCCCTTCTGACATTAAATTATTCATCATGAAGCCATTAATTCATAAAAAGAATGAGAATCTTAAACTATGATTCTAAGTAAATCAAGAGAATTTAAGTAGTATTCAATAAGAGCTTATTTTAATTTTGCAAACTTATAAGAAAAAGATTTTGTGGGATGGAGCAACTCAGAGTCTCTGAACAGCAGACCAGCACAAGATTACTACTTGGCAATGAGAAGTATGTCCATGAGTCATACTCCTTGGCATGCAACCAAGGATGTGATGATGTGACAACCACAGGACACCAAGGGCTGATGATCCCTTTCTCAAGGCTGCTGTTTGTTTGGGCTAAACACATCTCTGCCTCTCTTTTCACTTTGCCCCTTTTTCCCAGTCCAGACTCTATGTATTTTCATATAGTTTCCTCTCTCTTTCATATTTTTCTGTTTCTCTTTTATTTCACTTTTAAAAACATTCTCTTGACATTTTGCCCCTGCTTCTCATGCAGTATATAAACAACTGTGTCATTTGAGCCTTGTTGTAACCAGATTCCCTTTCTCTAGTACTTTCTTGGAAGTATTGATCCCCGCCCCCCCAGGTTTGTACAACTTTCAAGAACTTTGGTCAAATCTCAGATTTCAGAGAGTCTCTATGGGTTTCTCGAGCCGATTCTTGATTCTTCAATGTTTAACGAGTGGAGACAACCCTCGGTAATTTTTCGCAAATTGGAATCTCAAAAAAAATTTCGATATATATGAATGTTTTTTGCAACTTAATTACCTCAAGATATAAAAAGGCAATTTCAGGCATAGAAGTTTATAGCATTAGAATCTGAAAGTTTCTGTGTCAATTCTATCTCAGCAAAACCTGGGAAAAAAAATAGGAAAGCAAAGGCATTCACGAACACAGATTCTATGACAGTTACTTTTATGTAACATCATGAGCAGCATGAACATGGTCTTGCCTCAATGTCTTAACAAATAATCAAGACAATGTCAGTGGACAACCATAATCCAGAATCCTGGAAATGAAATTGTGGGATGCTGACTATTGTTTTTTGAAAAATTAACATTTTATCATAAAAACCTTTAAAGGGCACATGTAAAAAAATGTTTTGTGGGAAAGGAAGGATTTCAGAAGAAGGTACAGACCAGGAGAGGGTGCTAAATAGGTGTCAGGAGCTGAAAGCCTTTCCAGAAAGAAAGTGAGAAAAAGTATCTTGAAGCAGAAATGCAATAAGAAAACAGACTAAACATCATTGGACCTTATTTTCACTTTCACACTCTCTTTTTCCTTTCTTCCTTCATTTCTCCAAGTTTTCCACTGTATCTTTAATTTTGAAATAATTATATTGAAAATTACTGAGGTTTGCGCTAAGCATGAACATGAAAGATGACACAATGGACTTAAAAGCTACCCAGCTGATCCCTTCATTGTCCGCCATGTACTAGGGTTTTACTTTTTAAGATCAGTTAAAAGTTGGACACCTCCAAACCATTTCCTCCATTGAATAGCCAGTCTAGCCCGAGCTCCGCTCTTCACAGACCTGATGCATGGCCACCTTGTTGGTTTTCTGAATGTTTGTCTCTTCGTCCTTCCCTTTAACCTATTTCTTAACTCCACCTTTCTCACAGTAAACCACCTGAGATATCTCATCAGAAAAGGGGGTTCAGTGTGGCAGTGGTGGGGTAAGCGATAGCAAAATATAATTTCTAGGCAACAGTTTGAGCACATGGTTCCTCCACTCCCAGCCACTGAATGGGGTAGGTCATCATAACAGCCAAAGTCCATCATCTTCCTCCTGGGAACCACTGACCTTGGGCTGGAACGGATTTCAAATTATATTGTGGGAAGAATGAATACAGACATCTCTTTTTAAATGTCCTGTAACAGGCACCTGGGTGGCTCAGTGGGTTAAGCCTAAGCCTCTGCCTTTGGCTTGGGTCATGATCTCAGGGTCCTGGGATCGAGTCCCACATTGGGCTCTCTGCTCGGCAGGGAGCCTGCTTCCTCCTCTCTCTCTCTGCCTGCCTCTCTGCCTACTTGTGATCTCTCTCTGTCAAATAAAAAAAAAAAAAATCTTAAAAAATATATAAAAAAATAAAAAACAAATGTCCTATAACTCTTACATGATCTGTAGACTATGCCCTGTATGTTGAGTCTCTTTCTAAGAGTTTTGTCTCAGCAAACACTGATGCATCTCCCAAACACGGCAAACTGTAGACAACCTTGATGCGAGTCAGAAAGGGTTGAGTCTATCACTATAGTAACAAAACTAATTTGATAAATGGGTTGCAGTATCCCACAAAAGACAGGAAATAAATTGGAGCTGATTTAGTAGGAAATGTCTCATTTTCTGAAACTTGCTACAGTTAATTAGAATGCCAAAGTTTCTTAGCATCTGCAATGTGACGGTGTGAAACGTTTGCATTTTAGGACAGTCGCTTGGGAATAGGGGACATTTGTGGAATATATGGGTGTTTCCTGGACATTTCTGAATTCACTGTTAAAGAGTGAAATAAGATTTTTCTGATTCCCAGATTTATTTAATATCTTTTACATTAAGTGAGGAAAATATTTATAAGGTAAAATTTAACTTTAAAGAAGCAAATACCTAAAATCCCACACTTTGTTCCCAATGTTATATGATCTAATCCATGTTTTAATACTAAACCAAATCTGGATTCTGAAGTATTTACAATTTAAGTAAATGTTCCCTTCTGTTAACTACAGGACTGCTAAGTCGATATTTATTACCAATCTCATTTTGCCATGCAGGCTGCATTCTGGATTACATGACAGGGCCAGTGAACGGTCAGGCTCTGTGTTCACAGGGGTCCCTCCTCCCCACATGAGATGCTGAGCTGTTGAACTTCATGTTTCGCTCTCTAGCTTTCCCAGTGCAACTTATCCATCTGTTGATTTATGTCTGATCATTTTGTTTAACCATATATATTTATTTAAAATGAACTTTGGACTCAAATAATGGCCCCATTGTCAGGATGAGTGTTATTTCCTTTAAAAATGTAGAGAAAGCTGGTTTCTCTGATTCTGTAATTTGATAGAAGCCAGACTCCCCATACCACAGAACGCCAAGGGTTCGCACTTTCTCTGTAGAGCACTGCCAACTCTGGAATGCGCTTTCTTTGCATCCATGTTTGGCTAAACTTTGTTGACGTGATCTATGGCCAAGTTCTCGTCCCCTTTCTCTCTGTAGTACATTTTCTCAGACAACAGAGCTCTCCTTAATGTCAGAGGTCAATGCCTATTCCTGTGCTTTTTTCCCTAAAAGAATTCCATGTTCAAAGCAAGCTTATGTTAGCACAGATGAATGACGCCAACAAATAAACACGCAAATCTGGTTGATGTTAACTCCACTCGTTTTTTCAATACATTTTTGAAAGCTATGTTTGTCTCTGTGATAATAATAATTGCTTCCATGTATTACTATCATTTATTGGTCTATATCAGGACTTCTACTCCTATGCCCAAAGGAGCAAAATATTTGTAAAGGTGCTGAGAATTACTGTTGTTTTTCCAGTGCTTACAGACAGACACAAAAGCTGAAACGAGGGACTCTTTCCAGTGTCACTGTATTCCAAGGCATTTAAAATGCTTTGGCTAAAAAGCAATATTGGAATAATGTATTGTTTTCCCTGTGTTGCTTACAATAGCAATAAAAAATGATAGCATGCTCTTTGTTTTTGTTTATTTAATTATTTAATAGTAGATGGGATTTTGTTTTTTGGCAAGAGATCTATTGAAAGTTAAATAGCTATATTGAACATTTAGTCGTGGTTTTAAAATAAATAAAAAAAAACTTGTTCAGGATTTTTAAAGGATAAAAAGCATGAGAAACAAGGAAATCTCTTTTGTAGCCTGAGGCCTCGTGAACTGTAACGGATATTTAGGCAAAGTTAACTCTGAATACATCAACAAATATGAAAAATTACAAATAAAAATGCATTTTTTGCTTGAAAATATGTCATATTTCATCCTAGCATTTTGCTATAAAATTCTGCAAAATGTATTCTCAAACAGAGAATATGCTTCACCTTTGTGGCTGGGTTTTGATTATTGATTAATCAAAAATTATTGATTATTTGATTGTGGTTTAAATGGCATTACCAAGAGGCTTGTGAGATTGTACTTTTAGGGAAGGGGAACAGAATCTTGGCAATGAGAGGTCAGTGCTTTAGGGACGTGCTAATTGAATGGCAAATATTCTTCCAAGGAACCTTTTGAAAGAAATAACTCCTGATGTGGGAGATACTGACTTTTATTTTGTCTTCCTCAACAAGTGATTTTATTGGTGCTGCATGAATATATCATGGCTGAATGAAAAATAAGGACTAACTTGACCATGAGTGTCTGTATTTTAACCACCACATGTTAAGTATATTGGAACTAGACCTGTGATACATACTATTCATTGTGTCTCTGAATTTGTTGGCATCATGCATTTCTCATGTTTTATGGGAGGATCTGAAAAGAACCTACTTTTCTTCTTATGATTCAAGTTCATGCAGAAGATTTTTGTCTATTCTGTGTGACTATGACTTGGCTTCTAGCTCTCCTCACCTTCTGAAAGTCCAGTGCTGACAAAAATGGTTGATAATACTGCTCCAAATTTGAGTAGATACAGCCTGCATTTTTCTTTGATTATTGTGAGGAAACTGCAGAATGCTAGCTCTGCCTCAGGGACATCATTATAAACACAGATTGCAAAATCCAGAGCACCAAGAAATAGCGAATTCTGTTTCACATCTTAGGCAAAGGTAAAAGGATCAACTTTAAACATAAATGGATCAATTTAATGAAGGCATGTGGTGAGTCAAGCAGAAGCACCATCAGTGGACACTTTGTAGAAGGGCTCATTCTTTCTAAAAGCCCTTGTGAATTATGGTCAAAGGCATTGGTCATAACCACCGAATAGGCAGACACATTTAAGACCAGCTGGCATCACTGGTAAATGAAAAAGATTGCTTTAGGCTAAAATTAAATTTTGACAATAAATTGACACTGAACTTCCAGGGTGATGATGCACAAAATTTCTTAAATATTTGAACACATGCATTTATATGGAGAAAATTATTTGATCTTTGTAGGTACAAGCCCTCCTGCCCTATCCCCTTTTTGGCCAAGCAGATCCAAGAACAAAGTGAAAGTAACTGTATTTCTGGTAAGGGAAGGGCAATGGATCACCATACTTCCAAAATCTCTGGGCAAATTAGACTCTCTCCATTTCAATAAATAACACTTTTCCCATATTTATTGTCAGGGGCAACACTGAAGTAGACTAGGGAACATGTGGCTTATTACAGATCACAAAGGACATTATAACTAATTTGCTACTTTGACAGGACTTCCTGTGGTCTCCCTGATACTTTTAACCAAAAGTTTCTTTTAGAAGCTCTTGTCAGCTTACAACAGTGAATACATTTTTAATATTATCTCAGTGGAATGTCGGAGGAAATCTTTGTTAGAATCACTTATTAATATGTAATGCAGCCAAACTGGGTTTTCAAGACTTATTTCTTACATCAAGATCTATCTTCTTAGCCAGCATATTTAGTGCAATTAAATAATATTTAGGAGCATTCTTCCTTCACCTAGAGCAGTTTGTCAATATTCTTAGAGACAATTGGAGGATTCTTTGATCTTTGACACTTTATTTATAGTTCATCATTTTATTTTTAAAGATTTATTTCTTTATTTGAGAGAGAGAGAGAATAAGTGGTGGGAGGGGCAGAGAGAGAGAATACCAAGCAGACTCCCCGCTGAGGACAGAGCCCTATGCCAGGCACTATCCCAGGACCCTGAGATCATGACTCTGGCTAAAACCAAGAGTCAGAGATTTAACTGACTAAGCCATCAAGGTACCCCTATAGTTGATCATTTTTAATCATGCAACTGACTCGCTAGAGAGATAAAAGATTTCAAGTTCTGAGAATGATTTCAAAGTGCTGGTGTCCAATCCAATCATATCTAATCAATTTCAATGAATAAAAATTCCTTTAGAATGAATGCCTGGGAACTACAAAATAAAATGGCGATGAGATTATTGTTTTGCCTAAGATTATCAAAAAGTAAAAATTCAAAAATAAAAACTTTCCAAAAAGTTTCTAAGTGGTTATTTTGTACTACAAGCATAAATCAAATTTTTATGGAAGTACTCTTTCTTTTTCATTCTCCCTTCCTTTCTTTTTTTTCTTTCTTCTTCCCTCACTCCCTCCATCCCTCTCTCCCTCCCTCCTTCTTTCTTTCTTTTCTTTCTTTCTTTCTTTCTTTCCTTCCTTCCTTCTTATTTTCTTCCTCCCTTTTCTTTAACTCCTCCTCCTTCTTCTTTCTTTTTCTTGAAAGTTTGCCATTCCCATATCTTTATCCATAATAGAATATTATTCTTCTGAATTAAAATGGAACTTAAAACATTTAAGGATTACTAGGGATAATATTTAACAATGTTAGCAACATGCTAATTAGGAGCTAAAGTAGCTGAAAAAATGGCGTTGGTAACATTTATTAAAGGTTTTTCAAATGTCAGATTGTGACAAAATATATCATTTTCTTACATTTACTAAACTTATTTTTATTAGAAGGATATTGTCTTTTTTATTATACTTTTGCTCTATATTATAAGCTTCAAAAATATATTTATTTAGTACTTTCACTTACATTATAAAGAAAACGATTTGTTTTTAGTGAACCGCCTGTGTTTAAGTACAGGTTCTACCATTTGCTTGATGTGTGACCTTGGACAAAGTACTGAAATTCATATTCTCAGTTTGTTTATCTGTAAAATGAAGATAATAATTGTTTCTACCTGTTACAGCTCTTAGGAGGATTCTATAAGTAAATATTTTTAAGTACATAGAGTAAGTCTCTCTGTTTGTTATATAAAAATAAGTGTACATGTTTGTCTCAAAAAATCATCATTTTGGGGACGTCTGGGTGGCTCAGCCTGTTAAGCATCTTCCTTGGGCTCAGGTCATGATCCCAGGTTCCTGGGATCCAGTCCCGCATCAGGCTCCTTGCTCAAGGGGAAGCCTGCTTCTCCCTCTGCCTGCAGCTCCCCCTGTTTGTGTGTGCGCTCTCTCTCTCTGACAAATAATAAACAAAATCTTAAAAACAAAACAAAACAAAACACCCTTTTATCCTTTGTCCTTGTTTTCTGTCTGCCCACTTCCTCCCTCTCTCGGTCTTCTTTTCTTCTTTCTTTTCTTCCTTCCTTTCTCAACACATGAGAAAACAACATTAAAATTTTCACGGAGATCGATTTTTTACCAGCTTACTGGCTAACAAACAACAAACATTTTTGTGGTTTTACTCCCCATATATATTTTCTCTTTTGTATTTTTGTGCTATAGGTTTTTTTTTTTTTTCCCCCAAGAAACTCTGCTATCCACGGAAAATAAAAATATAAAAACCCAGACTGAAAAGTCCAAGGTGTGTCTCCTAATGAAATCATCCTCATGTAAGTAAAATTGGGAGAAAGGGAATGGTTTGACATTTCCTGACATGAAGAGTCAAAGCCTATTTTTAAGAGCTTGTTTGAGGGTAATGGTGCCTAGAACTTCTTAATAAAGATAATAGGCTGGCATAAATAAGAAACTTTCCTTTAGGGTCCTGATAATGATCAAAGGTCTGATGCCTCATTAAAAGCCTTTCGTATATCACCTCATTTTAATGTTGCCCCTTGGGATCAGTTGAACATTAGTGTGAGTTAGGTATCTAGGCTCAAGTATCAAGGTGAAGGAGAGGAAAAGAGGAGAATGTGTTAGTGTAAAAGTCAGCAGTGTATGTACAGAATAATGTGCATTTTAAAGACTGTTACTAGGGTGTCTGAGTGGCTCAGTCGCTTAAGCGTCTGCCTTCGGCTCAGGTCATGATCCTGGAGTTTCGGGATTGAGTCTTGCATCGAGCTCCCTGCTCAATGGAGAGTCTGATTCTCTCTCCACCCTTCATCTGATTCATGTTCTCTTTCTCTCTCAAGGGAGTTGGGGGAAATTGGAAGGGGAGGTGAACCATGAGAGACTATGGACTCTGAAAAACAATCTGAGGGTTTTGAAGGGACGGGGGGTGGGAGGTTGGGGTACCAGGTGGTGGGTATTATAGAGGGCACGGATTGCATGGAGCACGGGGTGTGGTGCAAAAATAATGAATACTGTTATGCTGGAAATAAAAATAAAAAAAAAAACCCACCAAATAACAAAAAAAAAAAAAAAAAAAATAAAATTAATAAAATCTTTTTAAAAAAGTAAATACAGTTACAAAAGATGTATATAAGGTGGATTCAAGTGAGTTGACTTGGAATGGTAATGGTGGGATGGGGACAGGAATGGAGGGGCTGGGGGCTGGGAGAGGCAAAGAGTCTGGGCAGGGATGATCATGGGGTATTTACCAAGGTGCAAAGTGGAAGAGCCAAAGGCCAACTTCAATTTCCCAAGACAGCTTTGGCTCTGAGAACTTCTTTCTGGCCAATTCCCATTTTAAGAAGTGCTTGACAAGTGGCTTTATAAATTAGGATGTATGGTACAGGAGTCTAGACTGTGCTTCAGGGAATGAGCTCTTGGCTAACTAGCGCTCAAATTGAAGAGAGAACAGACTGAATTATATTGCCTCAGGGATGGTACATCCTATTCACTGGGCAGAACTAAACCACCCTTGACAGAGTTTCAGCTTTAATCTCTGGTTCAGCTAAAGAGCAACTTTACTTTGCCTTGAGAATGCACTAGTTCTACAAAATTGGAATTTCAGAAAGACTTCACCTTTAAAGTCACCTTCAATATTACCTTATTTGCTCACTTTATGTTATCATTTAGACATAGAGGCATTTCCATTTACTATTATGCAGGATGGTAAAATAAATAGCTCTCATTAATATTTCATCTGATCTTTATTCCTATCACTAGATGCTCTTCTGTTTTATATCCTATTCGTATATAGCAGTAGGAGCACACACACAACTTGAGGAAATTAAAAAAAAATTGGTACTTTTATGATTCTTATATATCGTTTACTCCTTTTTTCATATACATCAAATTTGATTTTCTCCTTTAAATATTTTCTTCTCTTTCTCTCCAAACAGATGTAGGCACTCATTACTTTTTTTTCATTCAGTCATTCATTTTTTGAATATTTACTATTACCTAAAATATGTGAAATATTACAATAGGTGATGGACCAAGGAGAATCTGTGTTTCTTGTTCAAAGCATGAGTGTCTATTTGGAGAGATAAAAGTCTGAGGTGGCATGCAAGAAAATTTCAAATCCTTTACAGATACAATAATTAAAAGGCATATAGGAATAAAATGGAATTCAGCGGATAAAATATGTTTAGTTATTTTAAAAGAGAAAGAATATAAATTTAGGATAGGGTCTGGATTTCACATCATTTTTTTACTCAAAGAATTTCAGTTAATTTGCATTCTTAAAAGGAAGTTAAATACTCCTAGAGATATTTTTCTTCATTTTTTACACTATGAGTATTTCTATACTCTTATTATATTTATATATTAAAAAGGAGCTAATAATGTATTTTACAATGATCAACATATAGCTGTCTTTCCATTCATGTTCCTTCTCCCAAAACTTTTTCCTACACCTCCCGACCTAATTATTTTAAAGCAAATTCTAGAGCCATATAATTTCTTTTGTTAATACTTGAGCATATATCTCTAAGAGAAAAGATTTTTAACATAATTGGAATACCATTATCATACCTATAAATTTAATAGTGTAAGGCAAATTATAGAAATCATATAATTTCAACTGCAAATAGTCCTGCATATATTGTTAACAGGATTTTTTTAAAAACTTAACAATACCATCAAGACATCTAAAAAATAATAGTAATTAAAAAAATACCACACAAGATCAGGTTGGTGTTTGCATTTTTGTCTCATAAAAGTCTCTGCATACTTATTTTGTTCTAATCAAGTTCTAAAGATCCACATTGCATTTGGTTGATAGCTTCTGTAGATCTATACCAGTTCCTTCCCCACCCTGCTCCCCAAATTTGCTTGTCGAAGAATATAGGCATATGCCTGTAAAATTTCTCACCATCTATCTTTGGTTGATGGCACACTTGTGTTGCCTTTCAATGTGTTCCTTTTGTCCTCTGCAATTCAAATATCATTGGAGTCAGAGGCTTGATCAAATTTAGTTCTTTGGCAAAAAGACTTCTTAGGTGATGCTGTGTATTTATCTGCATGATATCAGGAGGCACATGATCTGGGTTATTCTTTTCATCATCGATAGATGGCTGAGCATGTTTAGGCATTATCTGACTCAGGCATATGTTTATAAACTTTGCCATTATCCCTTCACCCAATGGTGTTAACAGCCATTGGTTATTACTGCCAAAGCCCATGATTGCTTTATTTCATTAACACTGTAAAATGCCAGTACTCTGATTCTGTCACTCCTACCACTTGTATTAGCTATAAGTCTTCAACAAAGAAAACATTTTCCTCATCAACTTTTTATCCTGAAGTACTGTTTAAGAAAGGTAGTGTAGGGGTGCCTGGGTGCCTCAATAGGTTATGGCTTCTGCCTTCGGCTCAGGTCATGGACCCAGGGTCCTGGAATCCAGTTCCATATCGGGCTCTCTTCTTGGCAGGGAACCTGCTTCCCCCTCTCTCTCTCTGCCTGCTTCTCTGCCTACTTGTGATCTCTGTCTGTCAAATAAATAAATAAACTCTTAAAAAAAAAAAGAAAGGTAGGGTATATTACTCACTGTTTTCCTTTATTGGCAAGTTTTAGAATAAAGACTTGGCCTACCAATCTCCAAAGTTAAACAAGATCTTTGCCTCATCATTGCGAATGCGTGGTTTTTTTTTTGAATTTTATTTATTTATTTGACACAGAGAGAGAGAGATCACAAGTAGGCAGAGAGGCAAGCAGATTAGGGTGGGGGAAGCAGACTCTCTGCTGAGCAGAGAGCCCGATGTGGGACTCTATCCGAGGACCCTGAGATCAAGACCTGAGCCGAAGGCAGAGGCCTAACCCACTGAGTCATCCAGGCACCCACGAATACATGTTTAAAAAAAAAAAAACATATTTGGTGCTTCAATTCACTCCTTATTTTTGTTGCTTATGTTGTTCCGTTTTTGATCCCTAGGACCTTACTCAAATTTGCTTCTGTTAGTATTTTGACCTGAATCTGGTACCCATCAAAAGTTTCCTTCTGTTTTGATGTTACAAAATGTTCCAACCTCATCCATATATGGAATTAATTATTTCTCCAATTAAAACGGGCTTCTTTTCATGGCAAATTGTTCTTACAGACCAAAATTTGGGCTATGGTTATCATTGTTACTGGTCTTGTTACTGCTCTAGAATATTGAGCATGCAAAGAAATTTTTGAAAATAAAAATACTTCCTGTGCACATAATATTTTCAATTCAAATTTAAGATTATATATTTCTTGTTTAGATTCTTTGATTCTGTATCTTTTCTCTTTTGGGCTGAACATTTTGCTTCCAAATGACATTGATAGAAGTATTTTGCAAAGCAGAACGTGTGTGTGTGTGTGTGTGTCTAGAAATTACTGGCGCCCTGCCCTACTGCCTTGTTCGTCATCATTGTAGAGCACAGGATGGGTCAGGACCTATTTGTGAAAATGGGTTGGGTGGGACTCAGCTAAGCGGGAGGTTGGCATGGCAACCAACAATGTCCACCACAATCCTATTACTGTTCCCATTGACATGTTCAATTTAGCAAGAATAAATAATTTTTGGTCTACATTTTCTCCTCTTCACAACTGCTTATTCTAATGTCAGAAACATAGGGCCCTTTTAAATGTAGTTGAGAATACAAATCAGTATTTCAGAAAGAGGTAACTAACATGAATATGCAAAATCAGTTTCTGTCTTTCTAATTTCTAGGAGAAACTCAAAAAAGCTAGAACTACAGGGAGACACACTTTGGGAATGGTGGTGAGAAAAGCCTCTTTTCTTGCCACTTCAAAAAAGTCATTTTTCCACTTGGTGTGATTGTTCATACTAGAAATAACTCTTGGGCTCCTCCCATATATAACTAGATGATTGTCTAATTAGTGAGATCACCATACCATGAAATCCCAATGGCCTTTTTGTATATACTGCTAGGACTTCTTTGGTACTAGTTCTCAGAGGTAAGAGAGAGTTCAAATTGTGTCCTTCTGATACCCAGTGCATCACCTCATCTCTAACTCTTATAGATCAGGTTAAGGTAAGTGGCAATGTCTCCTGTTAACTTCTGAGACAGAGTGTACTCTCTCAAGAAAGGTTTTTGTCTGTCACCTCTCTATTGCTTTCTTAGTCTGGTTCCTTAAGCATTATACTTGTCTGAAATCCTAGGTAGGGTTTTGTTTTTTTTTTTTTTTTTCCATGTGGATAGTGCTCATTCCTTTTTTTTTTTTTTTTGGAGTGGATGTGTTCTTTTCTTATGTGTTATAGTTTCCTTGTTATAGACATTTGGGAAGTGAAGGAAGAAGAACTCAATGTCTGGGCTATTGCTTAACTCTTAGAAATGACTGGAAAAGAGAATTTAAAGAGTGGAGGACAGTTTAGTGAATAAAAGGATATAATATACTCCATATTAAAGAGCAGCACAGAGGGAAGATGTGGAAAACAGACTCAGGAAATTCATTTCTCTCAAGTTGGAAGACCTAGATTCAGTGTGACTTCATTATCAACCTCAATTAGCACCACCATCTTTGTTTTCATCATGGGAAAAAAATTAATAACTGGACTCCTACTTATTTAGGTTTCTGTGTTTTTTGTTGAAGATACATACCACAATGAGTGATCCTTGAAAAGGGCAGTTTTAGTAGTTGTTCCTGCAAGTGTAATGATGATACTCACAATGGTGTATTGACTATGGAGCTTATGGAAACTAATTATCCATGAAAGAAAAGAATAGAAGGCAGGTTGGTAAGGTTGTGAACACACAATAGTGATTAAGAGAAAAGGTTTGTATTTCTGTAAACATTTGTTAAAAATCTAGTAGAATCCCTATTCTCCATTGCCACGAGAACAAGTTGTTTGTTAATTATTCGGAGTTGATTAAAATCAGGGAATCATTACATAACATCATGCTTCAACACAAGATATACAAATTGCTATAGGCAATAGGTGAGGATTTCTTCTTATCTGTCTTACAAAAATCACATCTGTAACCTGGTAGATGGGTACCCAAGGCAATGCACAGAATACACTGAACATGAAACTGGGGGTAATATAAAGAGTTATGTGACAGGATCTCTCACCATTCAGACCTCATGTCTAGTTGGACATAGAATGTGTACATAGCAGATGTTAAGTGGGGACTTTTTTCCTCTAAGAGAATTGAGAGCAAAGTATATTAGGTGACTACACATTATAAAGAGAAGGACCAGACCACCCCCCCATGCAGAACATGCTAAAGGTGACCACCACCTACCCTCATGTGCACACACAATGATCTAGGACACTTAGCCATCATTTATCTTGAATTCAGAAAAGGAGTCAAGGAAGATAATGGGGAGAAAAGATTTCCTTGGAAGGAGTTGCTGAACAGCTCTTTGTCTTGGCTTCTTGTCTGATGATGGCAGACAACACTCTCAGACAGTGAGAGTGCACCAGAAGGGAAACTGGACCTCCAGCTTTAAAAAGTGTGTACTGAGTTGCCAAAATCAGCTGAGCTGTTGCCAAGGAACAGGAATAGAGATGGAAGAGCACCCATCAGGCCTAAGATTTTGAGAGACACAGGAAGTCGGTCATGCCTCTTGCCTAAAGAAGTCTGTAGATGAGAAGTTTCTGGAATCATCTTGATGGTAGAGCAGGTAAACAGAATCATAGAAAGACAAAGTTGTTTCTTTGGTTCAAGGAGACCCTGTGAATACAGGCAAACTTGAGTCATCCTAAGAATTTCCTACACAGGCAAGGTAATATAGGCAGCAAAAGGGTGGAGATATACCATACGAGAGACATGCTTGGAGAAGGTGGAGAAGCCATCAGGCAGAGGGGAGAATTCCTGACAGCAGTGGTTCATCTGTAGGTCCACACAGAGGAGATCTCTGAAGAACCCACAACAGGGCCGTACAATGAAAAATACAAACATGTATTGAGGTGTCTGGTGTTTTTAGAGTGGCCAAAACTTCAGGAAAGTAAATCCTTTGTGAACTTTCCCTCTTCTGTCTCCTGCCACTCCAGTCCTGAAGGAACCAGAGGCAAAAGGGAGGGTAGAGGAGGAGGGATGGAAGAGGAAGGCAAAAATGAGTGAAGATATGGACATACCTTTCCTTCTCTACTCCCAGGCCTGAGTTGAGGAAGGGAGAAGTTTTGAATTAGAAGATTTGAAGTTGTGATTTTTTTTTTTTTTAATGAAACTGAGCTACCTAATATTGTCAATAAGTAAGTGACCAGAATGACTATGGAATCTACTTGAGCTGCCAGGGACAGAGGCAGTAAATGCAGCAAAGCACAGTTGGAAGGGAGAAAGACTTTTGCTTGCACCCTGAAAAGCCATGTGTGGGAACTGACCAGCAATTCACCATAATCAAGGACTCAGGAAAAATGAAAATGGAGAACAAACATGGAAATAACTTGTAGTTTCTAATTACTGGGTATCCAATCTGAGTTGCACCATCTAAATCCCATAAATAATTAACAAAATTTGGTATAGTCTCATCAGTTTTGCACCCAGATGGAACTTGTGCCATTACTGTTAAATGCAGGATTAATAATGTCCAAGGTCCCTATAGTCATATTTACTGAATTTGACTGTGGTTTTTTTTTTGTGATATGACTTGAATTTCTTAAAAATTTCAATGCCACTTGTTTGATGTTTGTCTTTTTTTTTGAAAGTGTTGATATAAACAAACATTTGAAATTTATTTACTACTATAAGAAGATCTTATCTTGAAACGGATCTACTATTGAAGAAGGAAGAGTTCATAAATGTCTGTAAGCTTCCACGTTCACCTCTGCTGCCTCCAAGTCTCATGCTTGCATATAGCTCTTATACCCTTGGATGACTTGGTTCTAGATAGGTACAAGGTAATGGGTTGTTAATGGGCATCTTGATTAAAGCATAATGAAATGACTCTTTTCTTTTTAACCATTGAGAAAATGCTTACTATTCCCATCAGATTAAGAGCAGGCTAAATGTCTATAAAAAGGAGAGCATGCTAATGTTGAAAGGCCCTAGAGACACCTGAGTGGTGCAGTTAGTTGTGTCCAACTCTTGATTTTTGGCTCAGGCTGTGATCTTAGGGTTGTGAGATTGAACCCTGTGTAGGGTTCTGTTCAGCAGGGAGCTTCCATAATATTCTCTCTCTCTCTCTCCCTTTTCCCCTCCCCCCACTCATTCTCTCTAAAATAAATAAATCTTAAAAACAAAAATCAAACAAACAAAAAAACCCAGAAAAGCCTTCTACTCACACAATGAGATCTTAATGTTTCTAAATTCTGTAAAATTTTACATCATAGTCTGCAAAAGAGGAATTTTATTGAGTGCAAATTCAAAACTCTCCTACTTTGAATTTATTCTTCAAACACAGCTGTGGCAAGCAGAGTCCTGAATTTTTCTAGGGCAGCTGAATGTCCACTCTGACACTTATTTTAGCTGTGCTTATGTTTGTGACTAGACCGCCATGTTTTCCCCATGTGTTGAAAAGGCTCTTCTGGTCCTCCCACAACCACATCCCTGCATCTTCCTTTAGTAGATGTAGCTAGAATGTTTTTCCATGCTTCTCACTGTTCTCTCTCTTTGTCTGTTGTACTCATCCACCACTTCTCTGCTTATTCTTTTAACAAATGGAGGACTGTCCCGCAGGGCTGATGAGTTTTTGTTGGTGGAGAGAGAGGAAATGGAAGAGAGAGACCTAAGAAGAATAAATCATTTTATAATCCAAAGCAGTTATGTAAAATAAACACTTTCTGGGAAAACTGCTGGATGTGTTGCTGATGAGACTCTAGGGTCTCTGTCCATGGAGCCATTGAGGTCAAGAATCCCTGAAGTATCATTTTGTCAGGTGGAGACAACAGTGTGGCCTTGACCTCACTGGTGACATGGCTGGCGGCCACTCCTGAAGGCCACAAGCTCCTTCAGCTGCCTACACTGTCACCCTGCTTGTTTTCACCACTAAGTATTTGAGTTGAGAAGTTGAGTTGAGTTGAGAAGACCAAGAAGAGTAACCTCTCTAAGGATAAAGAGATGTTTATTCCATTGTAAAGAATAAACCAAAAGGAAATTTTTTTCCCTCCAAACCCATTCTCTGGCCAGTGCCTACACGAACAAACAAGTCTGTGTGACAGAACTTATGCATTTGGTCCTCCAAAGTGCTTTGGCTTTCCCTACTTGAGTGGCTGTGGAGTTAATCCTAAAATGAAGAGAAAAGATGCTGACTTATTTTTGTAAGGACTAACTCCTCGGACAACGATTAGATGTGAACGTCGATCCATTTCCATGCATGAAAGCCAGTCTGGAAGCCTCTCAGAAGGGCTCTGCTGAGTCGAACGGAAGGATGGTGAGAGGAGTATGTTTCGGGGGCCCACTACAAGAGCCCACGCAGAAAGCTTGGAGTCCTAGGAGGTGTTACCAAATGCCAGGAATCCATTGCAAATTCAACTCCACTATGAGAGCTGGAGAGCGCCTTTCTATCCACCATAGTCCTGATTCTGTATCTTGAAGCAAGTGTTCTGGTGGTTGTTGTGATTTTCCTCCCTGTGTTGCTTCTGGGACAGAAAATTCAGTTGAATGCTGCTGTCTGCCATTCCTCCAAAAGGTCTGGGATGCCATGACCTTGAAGGAGCCCCCTCAGTGGTGCATCTTCACAGGTGAGTGAGCCTCCTGCCTCAGATTGGATAGACTGCTGATTCCAAGGTGTTCAAGTGTGGTCTAGGTGTGGTGTATGTGTATGTGGTGGACCCTGATGTCCAACTACCTGGAATTGAATCCCAGTTTTCTGACTTACATTCTGTGTGACATTTGTTAAGATATTTCACTTTCCTCATTCATTTCCTCATCAGTGTTCTCTGCTCCACCTTTCTCCATGTTTCTCCCCTGTGTCTCTGCATTTGTCAGCTAGAGTGCCTTGCACGTTTTGCACCTTTCTTGTCTTGCATACTAGATCACATGGATGTCTAATATGCTAAGGAGATAAAAATATGTAATTATTTCTTATCGTTTCCAGTCCTATTAGAAGAGCGTACCCTGGTAGCTAGCAAGGATTTATTTTTCAGAACACAAACATTGTCATCATTCTCCATGTAATGCCCTTTAGGATGATTTACATTTTACGCAGATGTATAGATTCAGAAGACACACAGTTCAAATCTCAGAAAGGATATAAAGGAACACAGTGATATGATGCCTTCCCACCCCTGTTTCTTTTCCATCCCGCTTTTCTCCTCCATTTTATTTTCCCTTTGTCTTTGCTGAGATATTTCCTGCATATAAATTCAACACCAATATTCCTTTATCTCCTCCGTTTTTGCACAAATGATGGCACACTATATATGCTTTTCTATAATTTTTTGTTAAGCTAACACTAACATCATCATCCTAGAGGTCTTTCCCCACTAGCATGTAATAAATCCCTCATATTTTTAGAATCTGTATATTTTCATATCTTGTGGTTGCATGGGTGAATATCTCATCACTTATCTGTAGATGGACACCTGAGTTGTTTCTAATCTTTTGTGTTTGCAAACGATGCTGTGGTGAGTAACTTTGCCCTGCCGCTATTTTCATGTGTTGACATAACTTGAATGCATTCTGACAAGAGGAATTACAAAATCAAAGGTACATGCTTTGGGGAATTGGATAGATAATGTCAGCTTGCTTTCCAGAGAGCCTATGACCATGAAATGTCCCACTCAGGTATGTGGGGATTCCTGTTTCCCCACCGCTTTTCCAATACCTGACAGTCTGATAGATGACAATAAGATGTTGACTTATTGTCATTTTCATGCGCCTTTTTTCTTGGCCTTTTCATTATTAATGACTATTTAATTTTCTTGTCTGTGAATTATCCATTCATGATTGTTGCCTTTTTTTTTTTTTATTACTAAGGGCTCTTTAGATATGAAGGGAATCAGCTCTATGAGTATGTTATATGTTTCAAATATATTTTCCCATTTTGTTGTTTGTCTCTCAGAATTACTTAATATCCTTAACTTTATTTTTTTCTATTACCACTTCAAGATTTTGTGTTACACTCCCAGCTCTGTCTCAACTCAGGGAGACTGTCAGGCTTTGCCTGGTTTCCCTTCCCTGCACTTTGATCTGAAAATCTGGTCCAGGCTGTAAGCTGGGCAAACTTAGTGTACACCCAGGAACAGAACTGTTGGGTACTAGGGTGTGTGCGTGTTCAACTTTAGCTGTCAGAAAGCTTTTCCAGGTCCCACTGAATGAGAGCTCTGGCTGTCCGCTCCCTTGTTAACACTGGGTTTGTTTGTCTCTAATTTTACTCATTTTGGTGGGAATGGTTTTAAATTTACATTTCCCTCATGACTAATGGTGTTCAACAAAGGAAAAGATGCACTAGTGTTTCATCTTTGTCCCAAACTAAGATAATTATAGAACTGAGTTTAAACCAGCGCCAATCAATTGACAGCTAAAAGCCAAGGGATTGAATGACTTTCTTCATTAAATATAAGCCTCTCTGCGCCATGGAGCTGTATTCTCTGAATGGTACCTTTTGATAAACAGAAGTGCCAACTTTAATTTACTTCTATTTGTTATGTTTTAAAATTTTGGGGAATGCTTTAGTGTAGTGTACAAGAAATCTTTGTCTACTACAAGATTATAAAACATTTTTCCCTATTGTATTTTAGAAACTTTGTTTTACCATTCCCACTTGATCTGTAAATGTGAAACTGAGTTTTTTGTTTGGAGTGAGGTAGGGGTTAAGATAGTTTCTTATGTTCTGTGTATTCAATTTACACAGAACATTTTATTGAGAAAATTATTTTTTCCATTTTCAATTGCTCTGTGGTGTCAGTGTTGAAAGAAATCAAATATTTTTCTAAGCATCAGTTTGTTTCTGGATTCTTAGAATTTTCTCCTGTAGGAAGATTTTTTTAAATATAAATTCATTTTTTTGGATAGGAAGCTACACAGATTTCCAATTTCTTTTTTTATATTTGTTGTGCTAAATTTTTAAATTATTGGAATAAATTTGATCATTTTATTTTTCCTCCTGTATTATGTTATATAAATCTCAAACACAGAAAGTAAAGAATTTTACAGTGAATACCCATATACATACTACTTACATTCTACAATGTATGTTTACTGTACTTCATTATTTATCTACTCATCTGTTTTTTCCTATTTTTTCACTTATCTTTTTTTAATAAATTTCAAAGTTTGCAAATGTCAGTATAATTTCTGCCAACTGCTTCAGAATGCATAGGATTAATCTGTGTCCAATTTTTTTTTTTTTTTGCTTCTTTTTCTTTGGAGGTAAAATCTATGTTAAATTATACATGTCTTAGATGTACCATCTGGGTAGTTTTGACTTTGCAAACTAAACCCTGACCAAGATATAGAATACCATCATCTCCTCAGAAAGTTTCTTCATGCCCTTCCCAGTGAATCACCTTTTCAATCCCCTCCTCCAGGCAAGCATTGTTTTGATTTTCTTTTTTTTACCATAAACTAATCTTTCCTGTATTAACATTTTATGTATATGGAATTATACAGTATATTCTTTATGTGTTTTAGACCTGTTGCAATGGTCCCACTGACAGTCCAGATATTGCTATATTCGACTGTCTGCCTTCCCTCTTCTTTTTTTTTTTTTCCCCTTGGTGGAACAGAGGATTAGTCTTGACAGGACTATGTCAATTTTATTTCTTTTTAAAGAAATAACATTTGGTTTCTGGGCATATGTAGTTTGTATTATTTTATTAGTTTCTACTATTTGCTATTTTTTTCCTTCTACAATATTAAATTAGCTGTTTTTTTTACAAATGGCTTTAAATGCTTAAATATTTGATATTTATGCTCCCTTTTTTTTTTTTTTTTTTTTTTTTTTTTTTTTTTTTTCTTTTTTCTTTTTATTTATTTATTTATTTATTTATTTATTTATTTATTTATTTATTTTTATTTCCAGCATAACAGTATTCATTATTTTTGCACCACACCCCGTGCTCCATGCAATCCGTGCCCTCTTTTTATCTGATCTATGCACTTATGACATAATTTCACTGTAAGATGGGTTTGTTTACACTTCACAGACTTTGATATGTTTTATTTTTATTATTATTTGTTTGAGTATATTCCTTTTCCCATTATGATTTCTAAATGGATTTGGACCGATGAGTTATATAGGAGGGTATTGTTTATTCCTGGGGGGGATAGTTAGGGAGATGGATTCTTATTTTTTAAAAATTTCCATCTAGTTTAATTCTACTGTGACCAGAGAGAATAGTCCATATGATTTCACTCTTAGACAATTGTTGTTATTTTTTTTATGTCAATTTTAACAAATCTATCTTGCACACTTGAAAACAAATACGTATTCTGTAATTGTTGCTCTCATGTTTTTAAAATAGAATAGAGTCTCATTAGAGTATATTTTTCATATCCTAATTTCATTTCTTTACTTCTTTCAACTGAGCCTCTTTTATTTTGAAGCTTTATTATTTGGTACATACAAATTTAGCATCATTATATTTTCCTACTCAACTGATATTTTCATAGTTTTAAAATATTCTTTTTTAATCTCTAGAAATTCTTCTTGCCTATCTGATATTTCTAGATCTACATCAGTTGTCTCTTGATTAGCATTTTAATGGTGTATCATTTAACATCCTCCGACTTTAAAACTTTCTATTCTTTTATTTAAAATGTATTTCTTGTAAGAATATAATTTAGTTTTGTTTCTCTTTGTCTGTAATCAAAATTACAATTACAATTTTAATAAAATTGCTGATGTATTTGAGCTTAAATCTACATTTATATTTGTTTTCTGTTGACAGGTGCACTTATGTTCTCTGATTCTGTCTCTGTTCTTTTATAATTTCTTTTGAATTAATTAGATTGTTTTTATTATCCTATTGAATTCCCTTTATGAACCTTTGGTTATTACTCTTTTTTTTTTTTTTTTACTATTTCTTTAGTGGATGCCTTAGTGATTTCAACAAGTATTCTTAACTTATGATATCTGATATTACTCAGTAATTTTACCATTTCAAATACTGTAAGAAACTTAGAATATTTTAAATCGATTTGCCCCCTCCTTATATTTTATGCTATTTCTTCTCATTATACACACACACACACACACACACACACACACACACACACAGAGAGAGACATGTATGAAGGAATTATTGCCTTATACACCAAATGATCATTTAGATTTATCTATATAATGACCATACCCACTGTTCTTCACTCATTCTTTGCTGTGTTTCCAGGCTTCCTTATGAGATCATTTTCTATTTGCCTAAAAATATTCCTCCTGGTGTTTCCTTTAGTATAAGACTACTGGCGATTTGTTTTGTTTTGTTTTTTGTCTGAAGAGTCTTTATTCAACATTTGTATATTAAAGATATCATTATAAAGCATAAAATTTCATTATCTTCTGCCTTCTATTATACTTGTTGAGACGTAAGGTTTTAGGTTTATTATGGCTATTGTTACGGAGTTGTACTTCAATTTTTTTTTTTGTTCTTTATCTTTGGTTTTCAACTTTTTAGTATGATAACCCATGGAATAAATTAATTGTATTTATTCTTCTTGCATGCATAGCAGTTCTTGAATCTGTGATCTGATGCCTTTTATCTGATGCCTGATATCTATGGGAAAATTATAAATCATGTTGTCTTTAAATATCTTTTTCTGAAAGACAGCCTCTTCAATAAATGGTGTTGGGAAAATTGGACAGCCACATGCAGAAAAATGAAATCGGACCATTTCCTTACGCCACATATGAAAATAGACTCAAAATGGATGAAGGACCTCAATGTGAGAAAGGAATCCATCAAAATCCTTGAGGAGAACACAGGCAGCAACCTCTTCGACCTCAGCCACAGCAACTTCTTCCTAGGAACATCACCAAAGGTAAGGGAAGCAAGGGCAAAAATGAACTATTGAGATTTCATCAAGATCAAAATCTTTTGCACAGCAAAGGAAACAGTTAACAAAACCAGAAGACAACTGACAGAATGGGAGAAGATATTTGCAAATGACATATCAGATAAAGGGCTAGTGTCCAAAATCTATAAAGAATTTAGCGAACTCAACACCCAAAGAACAAATAATCCAATCAAGAAATGGGCAGAGGACATGAACAGATATTTCTGCAAAGAAGACATCCAGATGGCCAACAGACACATGAAAAAGTGCTCCACATCACTGGTCATCAGGGAAATACAAATCAAAACCACAATAAGATATCACCTCACACCAGTCAGGATGGCTAAAATTAACAAGTCAGGAAATGACAGCTGCTGGCGAGGATGCGGAGAAAGGGGAACCCTCCTACACTGTTGGTGGGAATGCAAGCTGGTGCAACCTCTCTGGAAAACAGCATGGAGGTTCCTCAAAATGTTGAAAATAGAACTACCCTATGACCCAGCAATTGCACTACTGGGTATTTACCCTAAAGATACAAACGTAGTGATCTTAAGGGGCACGTGCACCCAAATGTTTATAGCAGCAATGTCTACAATAGCCGAACTATGGAAAAAACCTAGATGTCCATCAACAGATGAATGGCTAAAGAAGATATGGTATATATACACAATGGAATACTATGCAGCCATCAAAAGAAATGAAATCTTGCCATTTGAAATGACGTGGATGGAACTAGAGGGTATCATGCTTAGCGAAATAAGTCAATTGGAGAAAGACAACTATCATATGATCTCCCTGATATGAGGAAGTGGAGATGCAACATGTGGGGGTAAGGAGGTAGGAGAAAAATAAATGAAACAAGATGGGATTGGGAGGGAGACAAACCATAAGTGACTCTTAATCTCACAAAGCAAACTAAGGGTTGTTGGGAGGAGGGGGGAGGGAGAGAGGGGTGGGGTAATGGACATTGGGGAGGGTATGTGCTATGGGGGGTGCTGTGAAGTGTGTAAACCTGGCAATTCACAGACCTGTACCTCTGGGGATAAGAATACATTATATGTTTATTAAATAAATAAATAAATAAATAAATAAAATTTTTTAAAAAATCTTTTTCTGCACTATTTTCTCTCTACTTTCCTTCTGAAAGTCCAATTACATATATGCCATACTTTCAGCTACATCTCATATGTGTTTGATACCCCATTTGGTATCTTTCATCCATTTCTCTCTCAAAAATTTGGTCTGGATACTTCTTATATAAGGTCTTGTTCAAAATTCACTCTATATCAGTGTCTAATTTGCCGACAAAAACACTCCTCCTTTCAGTTACTTTTCAGTATTATAATTTCCACTTAATCATATATATCATATGTGCTGAACTACATCTTGACATCTAATTTATTGAATGGGTTAATCAAAGTTATTTTTAAGATCCTGTCTTATAATTCTGTCATTAGGATCTCTGTTGGGTCTGTTTTGTTGTCTCTGATTTCTCCTAGTGTTTGGTCATGTAATCTTTTCATCTGTTTGCTTGACAACTTTTGATTGAGTATCTTCCATTCTGTTTGATGAGTTGCAGAGAAAAATTAAGACACTTAATGTTGTTAATTTCCTTTAGAGAGGATTTTCTTTTTGCTGTTAGATCAGAGGAAATTAGGTTGGAGGCATATTATCTGAATCCAACAGGGCTTCAGTGTTTTGGGAAATGGTCTATATCCTGTTCATTCCTATTCCTAATATATAACCCTTGAGAGTGTTTAAAGTGAACAACTGAGGTATTCACAAGCATACATTCTTCTTGGCAAGCCTTTAAACTCTAGGGTCCAATTTTTGTACACTAAATCTGTAAAGCAGTCAATAACTCTACTCAGCTTCTTGTCCTCTCAAACTGCTGTTTCCTTCTCTTCTTATCTGCCTCTTATCTACCATAGTTTAGTCAGCAGATTCCTCAAGGAAAAAAAGTAACATGCAGGCACCTCTGTGAGCTCCTGTATCTGGATCTTGGCCGCTCAAGTTCCATTGCCTTCAGACAAGGTTTTTGGGATGGGTGTGTTTGCTGTTTGTTTTTAAACATCTTTTCCAGCTACTCTAGTTTTCATGGTAGATCTGTTCCCCAATCATTAATCCTCTAGTTCACTATTATGACATAACTTCCTAGTATTTTCCTTGAAATACTAAATGTGATTTCAATTCTCCTATTTGATATAAGGCTTTTGAACACTGGCTGTTAGAGGATGGGAAAGACTCAACTGATGAAAGCCAAGAAGCAAGGCCAGTGTGAAGATGTCTAATGGATATGTTTGTTCCAAGTGAAATGAATTTTATATGGGGGATTGGAAGAAAGAGAAGAAGAGGAGGAGGGGGATGAGAAGGAAAAGGAGGAGGAGGAGGAGAGGAAGAGAAAGAAGAAGGGAAAGAAAAAAAAATGGATTCCTGCTCCAAAGTTAGTATTTGGTGAAAATATAATTTTCATGGCCATCAGTCATGTCTGGTTTACAACACAGGTCAAGATAATTAGTCAGTAACCATGGTCTATTGAAGAAGTGAAAAATCTTTGGAGACAAATATGAGAACAGAGAAACTTTAGATGTTTAATAAGGAATAAAAACAAAAGAGATATGTTAATTATTAGAAATATTTCTCAGTTCTGCCTCTGTCTGGGCATGGACACCATTGTGAAGCCAGGATAAGCAATTTGCAACAAAACACAGGTATCACTCAAACCAGGGAAGATGCACCCACATAGACCTGGGGTGAATGGTGGGTGAGATTTGGAGCTTAAACTGCATCATAACGTAAGTGGGAAGACTAAAAGCCCTCTCAAATATGTATGTGCCAACTCAAAGAAGAATAATATTGCTTCTCAATGCAATCTACTTAATATTTGGTGGTTTTTAAGCATTTCATTTATTTTAAGTTTTAATTATAGCTCTTGACATCTCAAGCATTCATAGAAACAATGATGGAGACAAATTCTGTGAAGTTAAACACCATGAGAATTAAATTTTAAAATACAAGATTTGAGCTACAACCATGAAGATCCTTTTTCTCGATGCTGCACAGAAAACTGAGAGGACTATCCTGAGCCCCCTCATCAGAATCACAGGGGGTAACAAAAAGACACATTGTCCATTTTGTCTCTCTGTGGCAGTAACAACATTCTTCACATTATGAAGTCCACTAAGGTTACATAAGAAACACACTACAAAGTGGGAGTCACAGAATAATAGCAAAATGACAACTGTGCCTGTGTGTGTGTGTGTGTGTGTGTGTGTGTGTGTGTGTGTGTTCAGTTCCAGTTACTTTAAGAAGGTGGGAAATCAAGCTTTTAAAGGTGATGGACCAATTTCCTTATACCTTGGAGATCCATCCATTTGAAGTTTAAAATGGAAGAGGGAATATGATGAAAGTGTTCTTGCATATCTTAAAACAATCCTGTGAACATGTAAAATAGAAACTGTTAAGCTTCAATGATATTAAGAAGAAAACACCTGCAGTCCCTCCTGGCAACCACAGGGTTGGCTGACTGCTTGTATGTCTGCACTTACAGTGTAAAATCAGCAAGAGGAAAGTGTGTTTTCTTCAATAATGAAGAGGCTGAACCAACACTGGTCACAAGGCAGAGTGATTTCCATTACCTGGAAAACTTCTCAAGTGCTGTATCTCCTACAGGAAGTCATTTAGATTTTAACCTGAGATTCTCAATTTAAAACAAATTAAAGAACACTTAAGTGTAAGCTTTTTGGAGATCATTCTTTATATGGCCTTCTAGTTATGTTTCAATTTTTTATCTTACTATTTCTGTTCAACTGTTACTGGGAGGCAATAGCACTTAGTGCAATTTATTTGGAAAACCCTTTTCTGAGTGTTGGATTGGAAATATTTTAAATTACTTAGAGTACTCACTCTAAAACTTAAGGGGGCTCATGCTAAGATTTAGACATATTCTAGGATGCATATTATAGGGTGGACAGACTCTGCCAGACTCTGTATTTTACAAGTTCTGGGAATTCTTGAGCTAAAATAGTGGCACAAATAGCATATATATACATATACACATATATGTGTATATAGGTATACATATGTATGTGCATACACATACATACCTATATACACATATATACACACATATGTGCAGTATATACTGCAGACTTATGTATGGGTATTATATGTTACATATTGATATTATGTATAATGTGTATCTATGCACATATGTATATTTATATACATGTATATTATAGGTATTATAAGAATTATTAAATTTT
Source organism: Mustela erminea (assembly GCF_009829155.1). Taxonomy (NCBI): domain Eukaryota; kingdom Metazoa; phylum Chordata; class Mammalia; order Carnivora; family Mustelidae; genus Mustela; species Mustela erminea. The sequence continues at coordinate 10,789,848 of NC_045629.1, read as the reverse complement.
GGTCCAATACCAAACAATCTTAAGCATAATTTCTTTGTAATTATAATTAGATTTTTCCTAGCTTCAAGTAGGATTAGCATTAAAATTAAAGAATCACAACAATTGCTTTGACTGTGCTGGGACCCACAGGAATTATCTTCACCCTCAGAGTTCATTCTATATATGGTCTATGGCACAGCTCATGATCTTGGTGTGGGTTCTGGTCCTTCTCTTCATCCTCCCTGTTACACAGGAAGTACTCAGAGCTTGTTCATTCATGTTTCCAGTGCAGTCCTCAAACCTTCCTCCTGTCAGCTGAGCCCTGACTTTCTCTGCAAAATGCACTGCCATTCCCCTCTCCCACCCGACCTACCACACATTCTAGTGCAGTCGACATTTATTGCTCTTGTTGGTCCAACAAAGAAGTCTCATCACTTGTGATCTTGACCCGTCCCCCTTTATTCTGCACCCCAGCACTTCTCAAATCCTCTATCTGGGAAGCTATTCTGCTTTCTTTTTTCTCCCTTGGTCTTTGTTCCTACCTTTTAAGGCCATTCTTCCAAGTCTGCATTTCATAGTCAACAGATCAGACTAGAAATTCCCTTAGAATGCAAGGAAGCCAGCCAGAGAATACTTTCAGTAGCAGAGTGGGTGGGACAGAGAAGAGTCACATACAAACCCTTTTGGTCTGAATTATGAATATGTTTATGAATATGGAATCCTTTCTCTTTATCACGTCAGCATGTTCCAGATTCCTACATACCTACATTTTCAGTTAATGTTTAAATTGAAACCTCTCTTAGGAGGAATAGAGTAGCACTTCTCAAAGTTGAAAATACAAACTGATTGCTTGGGGAAGTTGTGGAAAAACCACAGATTACGATTCCAAAGGTCACACAAGGAGCCCGAGACTCTGTCTTTCTGACACACTCCCTAGTGTTGACTATGTCTCCAGGCTCAAGTCCACACTTGGAGTGACAAGACTGTGGGTTCTGAAATATTTCATAACTTCTAATTTAAAAATTATTTTACATAAAGTTTTCAAAACTTATATTTATAAATGAGTACAATGATACAACTGTTTCTTAGGGTAAGATTTAGAAAAAAATATGTTGCATTTCTCCCCCCAGAGCATCTACCACAGCAGACCATCAGTCATATTCCCTCTGTACTGGGCACCAGGAGTTTTAGGGGAAATAAAGGGAGAGCTGGGCTCTGACCTCTCCCCTGCCTTCATGCATCCCAAATGCTGCTCAGAGCTACTACATAATGCTCTCTCTCAGAAAAATAATGGTGGGAGTGTGTAGGGTGAGTGTTCTTGATTAGAAGAGGTGGGCATAATTTTATTAAAGACGGAGAGGACATATTCACTTGTATGGTTCTCTCACCAACAGATCTTCCATAAACAGCAAAACCAAACCACATAAAAGGCAGAGAGAACAATCGGACATCCTAGCTGCATGAAAACTTTTGTGTAAACACCCAAATAATGAGTACCAGGCATGGCTGGTCACAGGTGAGGATATCAGTAGGAGCCAAGCTCAGTTTAAGCTGAGCTTAAAACCAGGTTCAACATAACGCCTGAAAGGAAGGAACAAAGCCCAGAAATGAGGGGCAGGAAGTCGAAGGAAATGAAAGCTGTGAGCAGAGACAAGGCAACATGTGTAGGATGGGCTTGTCTCCAGACCTCCTCACGCAATAACCACACACAAGAGAGGAGGGTCTCATCTCAGCATTCAGCAGTCTCTCCTGGCAGGACTGTGACCTCAATGTAAGGGCCCAAACTGGGTGAAAGAAAGAAAGAAGAGTTGCTCCAACCCAGAGATTGGGCATAGTGTCCTGAGGTCTTGACAAGACAGGGGTACTTAGGAGAAAGTGAGAACATGAAATGAGAGAATAGAATCTTACTGTCTTCTGCTCTAAGAGTCAATAGATGTATCCAAAGAGAGACCCAGGTTCAGAAGAGGATGGTTATTCTTTGATCAGACTGGGGGGGCCTTGGGCTCCTCTCGTGGACCTACCCAAGATACAGAAGGAGAACCTTTATAAGTAGTGAAGGATAATGCATTCATGTAAGTAATATTTTTGACACATTTTTCTTAGAGACTGTCAAAATGAAAAAAAAAAAAAAAGACAAAAGCATTTAGCATGATGATTCATTGAAACACACTGTCAATTCCCTTCTCCAATTGAGTTCCCTTTATCCTGAAGGTTCAGAAGGGCATCACGTAAATCATTTTTCTTTCAGTATATGTACTTTTTGTTCTTCTGAAATGTAGTCAGCTTCCAGTAAGTTCTTTGTATACCTGCTTTAAAACACCATGAAGCTCTACCAGAGGTTCTGTGTACAAAGGCTGTAAAAAGTGCTATGCAGGGGCACCTGGGTGGCTCAGTGGGTTAAGCCTCTGCCTTCGGCTCAGGTCATGATCCCACGGTCCTGGGATTGAACCCCGCATCGGGCTCTCTGCTCAGCAGGGAGCCTGCTTACCCTCCTCTCTCTCTCTCTCTCTCTGCCTACTTGTGATTTTTCTCTCTGTCAAATAACTAAATAAAATCTTAAAAAAAAAAAAAGTGCTATGCATTTTTAAATCTGACACTCCACTCCAGGTCCAGACTCCCTGCTCTGAGCAGCAGCCTAGGTTGCTTTGGTGCCATCTTAAAGATGGGCATCTTGAGACACATGGGTGACTCAGTTGTTAGGCATCTTCCTTCAGCTCAGGTCATGATCCCAGGGTCCTGGGATCAAGCCCTGCATCAGGCTTCCTGCAGGAATCCTGCTTCTCTCTCTCTCCTACTACTTCTGCTTATGTTTCCTCTCTTGCTGTGTCTCTCTCTGTCAAATACGTAAAATCTAAAAAAAAAAAAAAAGATGGGCATCTTTGTGGGTTTGTAATCCCTGCTCCTCCCCCTGACTTGACTTTATTTATTTTGGGACCTCAGGGACACAGAATTGAGTTAAGCATGTGACAGATTTTTGTCATTGTTTGTGTAAGCACTTCTCTTGTTGGATCATATGTTTTCTTTCTCCTTCTCATCTCTAGCTTCATGTACTGAGCATGCTACTTTCCAATCCATCTTGTGTGTTTACTTAAATACATGGGCCTGTGTCCTGTGACACTGCCAGGATACTTGTGTGCCTTTTTTTTATTTTTCAATGACATCAGTTGTACTGTGCCTTGGGTCTCCATTTGCTTTGCTGCATTTTCTTTTCCATTTCAAATCCTTCTGATCTAGCCATGTTGCTATAAATAAAGAACTCATTATTTCTGACTACCCAGAGTACATGTCTTTCATACTAATTAACTTTCCTCCAGTGATGAACACTTATGTTGCTTCCTCACTGCTATGATTAATACAATGGATTTGAACAGGTATTTTGCTAGGATAGACCTAGGGATAGAAGAGGCGTTTTGCTAGATTCCATTCCTACTTATTTCAGGAAGTATTTTTTTTTAATTTTTTTTATTTTTTCAGTGTAACAGCATTCATTATTTTTGCACCACACCCAGTGCTCCATGCAATCCGTGCCCTCTATAATACCCACCACCTGGATCCCCCAAGCTTAGTGCATAACCTACTTTTGCGATTGTTTTCTATTTGCCCAAGAAGAATATATGGTCTGTGTTTACAGACCATGAAAAGTTCTGTTCATCTATTAGCCCAAGCACATCAGCTTCTGTGTCTTTTTCAATTATTTTGACTATTTATTGGCCAATTACTTTTCAGGAGGAATTTATTGACATTCCCATCAGTTGTAAATTCAACTGTTTCTTCCCCCCTGCAATTCTGTCAGTTGTTGAAACTATATTTCTAGGTGTATATAGGCTCACGGTCATAATATCTTCTGGATTATCGTTTCTTTTCCTAACACTTAATAATATTTGTCTTTTCTGATTTTTTAAAATCAAGCTTTATTCTGTCTTTTATGTTAAAGTTCTTTCTCTGGCTATAATTCAGTTCATATTTCATGGGTAAATCTTTTCTTCCATTTTTATTTTCAAACTTTCTCTCACCTTTTGTTTAAATATGTTTCTTTTAAATAATATAGTAATGGTCCCCATTTTTATTCAGTCTGAGTCCTTCTCTGTTAACTTAAGCATTTCGGGTAATTGCTATCATTTAAAAACTGTTCTACTATTTTATTTCCTATTTTTATTTGCTATACATCTTGTTATTTATTTGTTTATATAATATCTACACCCAAGTGGACCTCGAACTCATGGCTCCGAGATCAAGAGTCACATGCTCTGCTGACTGAGCCAGCCAGGCACCCCTATTTACCACACATCTTTTTATTTGTCTTGTAATTTCGGACCTTCAATTGGATTTATGAATTTTCCTTTTTTCTTTAAAGTTCAACATTTTACTGCTATTATCATGGCAATTTCTCAAAGATAATACTTCTGTTTATTTTGTGAGGTTTTTTTTAACATGTTCTAGAGCTTACCAACTATGTCTTCTTCTTGAGCAAGAGAAGTTAGTAATTTTAATAATTTTAGTACTAAATTAACATTTAGTAATTTTAGTAATTTAGTAAATATTAGTAAATTTAGTAAGGTTAGTAATTTTCCTTTAGCCTCTCCCCCACAGTTAACGCATTAAAATATTTTTAGAGTTTTATACACACGTGTGTTTGCATTGTTATTGAGACAATGATAAAATTATCAATTTTGAGGCACTCTTTTTTCTTTTTTTTAAGATTTTATTTATTTGACAGACAGAGATCACAAGTAGGCAGAGAGGCAGGCAGAGAGAGAGAGGCGGAAGCAGGCTTCCCACTGAGCAGAGAGCCCTACACGGGGATCTGTCCCAGGACCCTGGGATCATGACCCGAGCCAAAGGCAGAGGCTTTAACCCACTAAGCTACCCAGGTGTCCCGAGGCACTCGTACATGTTATCATACACTGCTTCCTCTTCCCTCTGGACTCCTCCAAGAGTGCTCTCTGAGGTTCTTTGGAGAGTCAACCATGTGGGACACAGTGTGCCTTTATTTTATCTTCACATTTAGAAAAGGCATTAGCTCTTTGTCTTGTGTTTTGAAACTATGACTCCATTGCTTTCTTCTACCCAGAGTTACTATTGTGAATCTGTTGCTTTGAAGTGATGATCTCCTATTTCTTTCCCAAAGACTTTTGAATTTTCTGCATCTTTGATTTTTTAAATATTACTCTGACATGTTTAGTGGTTGAGATTTTTTTTTAATTTTTTTAAAAATTTTTTTATCAACATATGATGTATTATTAGCCCCAGGGGTACAGGTCTGTGATCGCCAAGTTTACATACTTCACAGCACTCACCATAGCACATACCCTCCCCAATGTTCATAACCCTACCACCCTCTCCTGACCCCCTGACCCCCAGCAACCCTCAGTTTGTTTTGTGAGATTAAGAGTCTCTTATGGTTTGTCTCCCTCCCGATCCCATCTTGTTTCATTTATTCTTCTCCTACCCCCTAAACCCCCCACATTGCATCTCCACTTCCTCATATCAGGGAGATCATATGATAGTTGTCTTTATCCAATTGACTTATTTCGTTAAGCATAATACCCTCTAGTTCCATCCATGTCGTCGCAAATGGCAAGATTTCATTTCTTTTGATGGCTGCATAGTATTCCAGTGTGTATATATACCACCTCTTATTTATCCATTCATCTGTAGTTGGACATCTAGGTTCTTTCCATAGTTTGGCTATTGTGGACATTGCTGCTATAAACATTTGAGTGCACGAAGCGGTTGAGATTTTTGTATCTATCCTGTTTAGATTTTCTTATCTATTTTTTGTTTGAATCTGGGTAGTTGGAAGGAAATATTTTCTTATATATCCCTCCCTGCCTCCCCATACACACTTGTTAATTCTTTTCTTCTGGGGCTCCTATTAAATACCAATGGACAATTCAGTGTATGCCTTTATTTCTTGATGCTTCCCTCATTCTTCCCATCACTTAATCCTTTCCTGATGCCGGTCCTAACACTTCCGCAAGCATATTTTGTAATGTACATCCTGTTTAACCCATCCAATGTGTTAATTCAATAGTTATGTTTAACACTCAGTAACCCACTTGAACATTCTGTTACTTTGGGTACTTGCCTCTTGTCCCTATGTCCTTCCTCATACCCCTAAAGTTATTTACTTATGCTTACTTGAAATACCTGCTCCATCTGGTCAATTAATTCTGTGACTCCTGCTAAGTGGTTTATTTTCTTGCTCTTTAAAATGCCAGTCCTTATCAACTTGTTACTTTTATTCTTTGAGTTCTCATTCCCTTGGAATTCTCTGCTACCCAGAGTAAGTGATATGAGCCTGGGAGAAGGGGAACAATCTGAAACCTCAGCTTGTTCTCTCCTGTAGAAAGTTTGGATTTGGAGTGGGGTGTCAGGACAGAAGAGTCTCTGGTCTTGTGATCTAAACTGAACAAATCCCCATTTCCTCTTCTCCTCCCCATCTGATGAGCCTCCCCTCCCAGAGAGACCTCAACATCTGCTCCTTATATTGCTCTTCTGCAAACATGCCATCCTCTGATCATTTCTTCATCCATGGGACACGGTTAGGGGGACAGAGAGTGGAAGATGCCCATGGTGACAATCTCCACTACATCTCCTGCTATTGGAGTTTCACCCTTGAGGGACCCCCAGCACCCTCCCATGGGACCCCTGTCTCCCCCTGGCTAGAGACAATACATAGCTCTCCTTTTCCACAGGAGAGACAAGGCAGACCATGCCACCCTACATGCCTAATAAGGGTGTGAACGAGAAGAGAGCACAACAAGGGTGGTCCCTTTTCAGCCAGTTTCCTATCTTGGCAAATGACTCTCTACCTAAGTTAATATTTCTCTTCCAAACAGGAATAAAATTCTCTCTCTCCAGGTATGCCTCATGGTTTTTTACCTTTTTAAAAAATATTTATTTATTTATTTATTTATTTATTTGACAGACAGCGATCTCAAGTAGGCGGGGGTGGGGGTGGGGGGGAAGCGGGCTCCCTGCTGAGCAGAGAGCCCAATGCGGGGCTCGATCCCAGGACCCTGAGATCATGACCTGAGCTGAAGGCAGAGGCTTTAACCCACTGAGCCACCCAGGCGCCCCATGCCTCATGGTTTTCATGTTAAGAGATTAATTAACTGTCTCACTTTTCTGGTCTCTCCAGAGTGGTTTCAAGAGAGGAAGTCAGCAGCTATTGGCAAGCTTACCATTCTTCTCCAGAACTAGAAATCTTTGTTGACTTAAAGAAACAATTCCTACAATAACAACTCTTGTTTTATGTATTCTTTTATTTACTTTTGATGAGAGTGACAACAGGTGTTAGCTTCACTGAGATCGGGAGATTTCCAGTCAACTTCAACACCACCAGTTAATATATTTCTCAGAAAATTTAACCCTCTGAGCTTCAGTTTGCTCATCTGCAAATTGGAAAAATTACATTGCTACAATTTTTATTCAGTAGACACTGTGTGTTAGGCACTAATATGAAGCCCAAAATACTTCACAGGACTGCTGGGAGAATCAAAGGAGATACTATATAATGTAGCTAGATAGACCTCAGTGTGCCATCTTGAAGCAGAAAAATTGTATAAGACTTAAGGTCTTGGTCTCCAGAGTGAGAAAGATGTGTATTCAAATCTTGTCCTTGTTACTTAGCCCTGTTATTTTGAGCACACTACATAATGTCTCTGAACATTAGTTTCTTAAATTGTAAAGTGGAGATAATATCTACATCAAAAGATTGTGTGGATTTAATCGAGATAACCTAATTAACAACTCAGTGGTTACCCAATGTCTGACATCTATTATGTGTTCAATAAACACTGGCTATCATTAGTGTATATATCAGCTCTTTCCCTCCTGGCAGTGCTCCACAAGCTTTAATTACCTCTCAAAGGAAATTAAAGGAATATTGACCTTAGATAATTTGATGTCACAGAATCTAAATGCAGTAAGTAGGTTCTTTATAAAATCCTGAATGACTATGATCATTCTTTCTTGCCTTGAAGCATCTCTTGAATTCTTAAGTTATCTTGCTCACTATCATGGTCATTGAAGCAATAGCTATAGATTTTTGAACCATTGCCCAAGAACTTGGTCTTGAGTGACACTGCAGGGTGTTGAAAGGAAATGCCGTGAATAGTAACAATTAAAAACTTGAGGAAATGTTTGTGCAGTGGATGGGTCATTGGAGGGCGTGGGTAGAAATAAAGAAAGGCAGAGGTTATAGACTGAAAAGCAGGACTGCCATTTATAGAATACAAAATCTGGGGCACCTGGGTGGCAAAGCCAATTAAGTGTCTGACTCTTGGTTTGGGCTCAGGTCATGAACTCAGGGTCTTGAGATTGAACCCCATGTCAGGCTCTGTGCTCAGCTCCAAGTCTGCTTAAATTTCTCTCTCCTTCTCCCTCTGCCCACCCCCAGTAAATAAATAAATCTTAAAAACAAAAACAACAACAACAAAAAAACGTAAAAAACGCCAGACTCTCTGATCATCCTAGTGGCATTGCAATCCAAGCTAGGGGGATAGAGACTCGTATTCTGGAAGAGCACTAATTTCTGTTGTCCCAACAATAGCCACTACCACGTGTGGCTATTAAACATTTGAAATACGGTTAGCGTTATTGAGCTGACCTTAAATTTTATTTGATTTCACTTGATTTAAGCTTAAATTGAAATAACCTTGTGTAGCTAGTGGCTACTCCATTGAAAAGTGCAGCACCAGAAAAGAGAATTGGCAAAATATGATGTAAGATTAAAAGTGGGTAGTGAAGGAGCAAGAAAAATAAGCTGTTCACAAAGACCCTTGGGGGAAGACTTCAGGGACCCCGGGAGGATCTGGACATCCTCGTTTCCTTCAGGGTCCTGTAGACAACCATCTGTCACTACCACAGTCTACACCCTGTGTCTCTGTACCCTTGTCATCACCCTGCAATGCCTCCTCACATGTTCCCTTGTCATAAGCGTAACCCCGTGCGCATAGCCCAGGGGAGCCACATGCCATATGGCGTGGAGCTCTACCAGGGCCAGAGGAGCAACACTGATGCAGAGTGCAGAGATTAGTATTCATGGCATCAAGGACTTCCTTCTGTACACACCACACATACCACCCGTATACCGGCATGCAAAGGGCACAAAGCTGCCCTTTGAGAAGCAATATGATCTCTCCGGACTTAGTCGTAGAAAGCCAGAGACTGTAATTTGTTAAAAAGAAATTTTAGCTCAATTTGTTGTATGTTTGGGCAAGACGTATATTTAGATATGGGAAGTGTGTGTGTGTGTGGTGGGGGGGGTGTGGGGGGGTGGTTAAAAACAAATAACACTGCAGTATAGATAATAGCATTTTTGTGCATAGCAATCTTAAGGAAAGGAAAAGAGATACTTTCTTTTTTAAAGATTTGAAGATGACTTCATACTTATTTTCTGCTGTCTTCTCAGCCTTTTCTAGTGTATTTGGAGCTGTGCTGAGGTATATGCCCAGAGCTCCTCTGTTTTAAATAGTATGTCAAATACTCTGCCGGGTGTACTTGCTAACTCAAAGTGTGGGATGCTGGGACCTCCCCTGGTAGTCCCCTTATTCAAATCTATGTAGTGGGGAGATGTTCTCCAAGTAACAGAAGAGTGGTATGACAGAGCTGTTTCTGGACAATGCTGGCTATAACAGAGAAATCAGGAAATGAGGGTTAAACAGGGTTGCATGTGAAGGGAAAATTTTCACTCCAGCTCACAGCAGCTTCACTCCAGACTACAGCAAAAAGCAGGTGGAACCCACAGGAGGGTACAGTGGTGATGCTTTGATATGAGAACTCCTTGCCACTTGGTAACAACTCTCAGCAGCCAGAATTTTTTTTTTATGTGTGTGATTTCAGGGAAATGTAATGTGTTTTCTGTGGTTATGGTAGAAATTATTTCCTCCCGTCAATTTTTACAATGTATTATGGAGAACTGAATGTTGCAGTTTATAGAAACCCCCAAAAGCTGCTATTCAACGTATTATTGTCCTAAATCTAAATTCATATCAAGTTCACAAAGAAAATATTTAAGATAAAAAGCTTCTCTATTCTGCCATCACTGAACAAAGGTATTATATTTAGTCCTTTGACCACCATCATTATTTATTTACACTCCAGAGCAGGACCCAGATTTCTATGCTATATAAAAAAAATTCTGGTAGGAATGAAGAACAGATCATGGTTTCAAATAAGGCCCAATTTTCCTTCACCTACTGTTTTTTGAGTTGACTATAATGCACCCTGATTATCACTGTACACTAACACACATAATAGGTGTGGTGGGAGATTGGCCCAGAGCATTTGAATTCTCCCTTCTCTGCATGCTACCTTGGCAAAGTTTAGTTGACCCCTATGTTATGAGTGTTTGCTTTCTTTTGCTGTTGCTGTTGGAAAGTTCTACAAACCCTGTGTGGCTCTGCTAAGCCCCAGCTGCTTTATTCCCTTCCCCCTCAGCCACAAAACATACTCACCAGATTCACATCAGCAACAGTTTCTATCCAGACTAGAGTTTTCTTCATTTCACCTCATTACCAGGTGATAATTCAGTCAGCTGCTTATTTTCTCTCTCATACACATTATTTCTATTAATAAGCTACTCAACTCTAAATGTGATTTTCTCCATTGGAATCTCAATGTGGAAAACTAATCTAATTAGGAACTTTCCCTGCAGGTTTTTTTTTTTTTTTTTTTTTTTTTTTTTTTTTTAATTTCATTGTCAGCACTAGAACTTTCTATGCTTTTCAAATGGAAGAAGAGCAAAGCTTCACCATTGGAAATTATGGGTTACAAAAAAATTTGTAAAAACCCACATTAGACAACAGGCTCAAGATATAAGCTATTTCCTACTGTGCAGATAAATCTGATTGGTATAAAAAGGTACTAATGCCTGAGATCTTGGATGTATTGGAAACTGACAGATTTGAAATGAATCTATAACTAAAGAACCAACCTGAGAAACCCGTATTTTGGCAAACACATTATTAAGTAGATGATCCATGATCTGCTACAGCATTTGGCAAATTATTTTTGAAATTGATTTTAGGGGGTGCCTGGCTGGCTCAGTCCCTAGGTAGAGCATGCTACTCTTGATCTCAGGTGAGTTTGAGACCCACACCGGGTGTAGAACTTACAACCTGCTTAATTAAAAAGAAAGAAAGAAAGAAAGAAAGAAAGAAAGAAAGAAAGAAAGAAAGAAAGAAATTGATTTTAGAATTCTAAGGAGAAGAGAAAACTTCAGCAACTCCGTTCTTTTCAGTTTTCCTTTTCCTTATTCCTTTCTCTCTCTCTCTTTTTAAGATTTTATTTATTTATTTGACACACACAGAGAGATCACAAGTAGGCAGAGAGCCTGATGCAGGCCTTGATCCCAGGACCCTGGGATCATGATCTGAGCTGAAGGCAAAGGCTTTAACCCACTGAGCTACCCAGATGCCCCTCTTTTCTCTTTTTTTAAAGATTTTATTTTATCATTTATTTATGAGAGAGGGAGTGAGAGACCACACAAGCAGGGGAGTGGCAGGCTGTGGAAGAAGGAGGCTCCCTGCTGAGCAGGGAGCCTGATGGTAGGACTCTGTCCCAGGACCCTGAGATCATGACCTGAGCCAAAGGCAGACACTGAACCGACTGAGCCACCCCGGCATTCCTTCCTTACTCTTTTCTTCAGGAATTTAAATTAATGCTATCTCTGAATCCTATAACTCATATGACATTTTCTTTAAAATCTTTTATTTATTTATGGGTTACATTCTTTTCTAAAAGTCCCTAGAAAAGATAAAGCAAGTGAAGATAAGAGCAAATATTTGCATTAATGCTTACTGCAGGCTAGGTACTTATTCTAGATGCTTTGTAGAAATTAAAACTTCATCCTCACTACCCAACCAGCTCACCATCACCTTTTGTAGCCCATTTTAGAAGTAAAGAAATGGAGGCATATTTTCATTCAGTCAAGAACTAAAGATCTTGCTTTCAACCACTATGCCATATTCATCTCAGTAGTGCCAGGTCAGGAATCACTTTTAAACGATTAGCTGCTTAATGTTTTGATATTTTGTTTTAATTTAGCTCATAAGTATAGGCCTGTTCAATTCTGAGAAGATGTTGTCTGCTTACCAATAAGCTACACAAGGTAGGGAACCCACTGTGCCATGTCTGTTTCTCAGTACTACTGTGTGATTTTTGTTGGCACACACAGTGGACTCATTTCTCCAAACAGATTTCCATCAGCCAGTCTCATACAGTAGTAAGCTGATGCCAGGGAGATTGGCCAGTTGGGTTCTCTGGCCTGCACCTTCTTCAGCTATTGATGAACTCTAGGGGATACCAACATTTAACCCAAAGCATGCTCAGTGGTCCCAGATCAGTACAAAGGGAGGAACCATGTAATCTAAATATTAGCTGGCATCGGGTTATTTCAAAATGCTTACTACACTTTGGATAAGCCTCCCATTTAGACTAGAAAAACCCAGTGCCTAGGTTAGGTCTCCTTGACCTTGATCTCCAGCAAGGTTGTCCATACAACTCTTCTTTCCTGGAACTTAATTTCCGGCCAACCCCTCCCAACCACTCAGATGACATTTGGTTTAAATATGTTCATTTGATCAGTTGAACAAATGGATTTCTGTCCTTTTGGATCTTGAATCAAATACAAAATAGGGAATCTTTGAAATGCATGTACTACAAGGGCCCATCTTCCTCTACAAGTTGCTATGGCATTTCAGCTCTACCACCTTGCACTAGGTTTATAGAGGGAATCTCAGAAGACAACTTGGCAGACACTTAGGAGGTAGCCAACTGGGGCTATTTTTTCCTCATAGAACATGTAAACAGAGCATTTCTCACTGAGGCAGGAATTACCAGGCCTTTAGGAGAAAAACTGCTTCCTGTCTGTAACGTAGTGCAGTAGCTGCTGTCACATAAATGCATTCAAGTTACTCATTTATTCACTAACTCTGTGTTAGCAACCTATTGTTTACTCATAGCTCAGTTAAACTGGCTGATAACAAATCGATTTATTCGTTTTGCATAAAGTGGAAGCTGCTGCTCTTGATACACTGTTGTACAAATCGATTTATTCGTTTTGCATAAAGTGGAAGCTGCTGCTCTTGATACACTGTTGTAAAAGCTCCTCAGCACTGTGCATCTCAGACCACAAGAAGCTTATTTTTAAAATAATAAACAAGCAACTGCACAAATAATGATCATAATTGACTCTTGTTCTTTTATGGTGAGACAGGTGAGATGTTAAAAGGTAACCAAAAACAACGAGAAATGAATGAACTGTGCCCTCAGCTTTGGTCTTCCATCCTATAAAGAACATTTCTAAAAACACAGATTTGAGATCTGTGGAATTGAACAGCTGTACACAAGATTTACTTTTCAGTAATTTCTTTCTTTTCTCTTCTCCCCCTACCCCCCTTGGCTTAGAGAAGTTTCCTTTAGAGAAGTTTCCCTTTCCACAGAATCCTTCTTGGCCACATTATCTACTGTGAGAACTGATTCATTTGATTTTTTATTTTTTAAGATTTTATTTATTTGTCAGAGAGAGGGAGAGAGAGCGAGCACAGGCAGACAGAATGGCAGGCAGAGGCAGAGGGAGAAGCAGGCTCCCTGCGGAGCAAGGAGCCCGATGCGGGACTCGATCCCAGGATGCTGGGATCATGACCTGAGCCGAAGGCAGCTGCTTAACCAACTGAGCCACCCAGGCGTCCCTCATTTGATTCTTTTGCTCCTCATTCTGCGTATGTAAATTTGTAGCATGGCTGGTATCATGGTTAATCTGAAATCACTTGAGATATGGCTGTGTTTTCCTTTGGGTGTGTTCACTGCTGGCTGGGCTAGATGCTCTTTTAGGACAGATCCCACGGACCTCTGCGGTCATCATGCAGCACCGGGACATGCAGCCTAAGGGCTGCACCCACTGCGTCTGCTGAATGAATGTGCTCTCGGGGAAGGGAGAAGGGTGAGGGTGTGGCCATCACCCTTGGCCTCCACGGAGCCTTCCACAATATGCCTGAGGGAAAGAGTTGATTTGAACAATCTGTTCTTCCTTTTCAAAGGGCAGTTTTCAGCATACCATTTGGTTTTCTTTTGGATCACCATGAAAATACAATCAGGAAGTAATTTCTTAGAAGAAATTCCGCTCTGTCTAATCAAAATCTACTTTTGATTGCCAGACCTGTCTGTCCTTTCAAGTCCCAAAGCCTCCATTTTCATCGTGCTTCTGTGTTCCCACCGTCATTTCTGCACAGCTCTGCCTCCTGACAAAAACAAATCTGACAAAACCACTATGACTTCCTCAGCTGTTGAGGAAGGAAAAACCACAATGTTTTTGTTTTTAGGTTTCCTTCCTTTCTTCTTTCCTTCCTTCTTTCCTTCCTTCCTCTAGAAGCAGAGACTGAAACAGAGGTAGAATCAATGTTTCTTGATTATTGAGAAAAGAAGGGCCATCACGGAAATGACAAAGCAACAGCTTCACAATCTCAGATCCATGAGCCCTCAAGAATGCCTTCTGAAGCTCTTTCAAAGAGGTGGGATGAAGATTGAAATAGCAAGGGGATTTTATGAAAGGCTTGATTTTGAAAAGAAAAGCAAGCTAATGTGAGTAGGAATGCATGTGTTGGGGGCTTGGGAGAATGAGGCAGAGAACCAGGGAAAGGCAGTGACATAAATCAGGCTTGTGCTGAGTTTCCTGATTGTTTATTGGTTTGTTCCCTGTGGTGCTTTCACTAAAACTGCTTCCTCTTTCTCTACATTCATTCTGTTCCCACTCCAGAAGGTCTTGGACGATGTTGGCAAGATACCAAACATCTGGGTTTTGAGATTGAGAAAGAGAGAGTAGAATCTCCATGGTTAAGTAACTCAATCTTTATGTGACCAATGGGATGTGGTCTGAGAGGTCTGATGATTTCCCTTACCACACATCTACTGGGCACTCTGAGAATAAATCATGATGCTTTACCTGTTTAAGAGATGAGCAAGAAGTAGTCAAGTTGATGACATTTTCATAATAACTTGTTATCATAATTATACCATAATGAATACATAATATTTTGTATTTTATATATAATTGTTTTGTGTATCATTATTAGAGTTCTCAGTTTCAGAATGTCACTCTGTGCCCGGCCCTGAGGACAGTGCTTTATATACATAAGCTCATGTAATCCTCATGACAATACCAGCAGATTATAGTTACCATTCCTATGGTAGAGTTGAGAAAACTGAGGTTCGTAGAATCTCTATGACTTGCTTTCACATCGTCTAGCTAGAAGGTAGTAAACTGATATTTAAATCTGGGGCAGTCTGACTTTAAGAATCCTGAACAATAATTATTTTTGACATTTCAGTTGCTTATTACAAATGTTAATACAAATATGAAACTAAAAATGAAACAGTGAGGTTTTCTGCTTTGTTCATTTGAGGATACTTGATGAAAATATTGGCTTTAATTTTCTGCATTTTATTTCTTTACTTCTGTGTGCTTTTCAGTAGGTAACAAAAGAGTTGTGACCTATTTTTTCACAGAGAAAATTTTAAAACCTTCAATAAATTGGAGGCTCCATACTTGCTATAAATATTTTAATTTAGAGAAAAAGTAAAGCCGTAGGTTAAAATGTATTGATCATAATTTGAAAATGATACTTGGAGGAAACATGTTTCTTTCTTCTGGATTCTAAAAGATTGAGCATTATTACTATGAGTTATTTAATATTTTAATGTGTAACTTCTATAGTCATTGATTGCTATGGAACAAATTACTCCCAAACTTAGTAGCTAAATACAAGGACTACTTTATTACTTCTCACAGATGCTGTGGGTTAAGAATTCAAGAATAGCTCAGCTGAGTGGTTCTACTGTTTCATGTAACATTGACTGGGATCACTTGGTAGTTTCCAACTGATAGTTGAAATGGTCTAGAACTATACTCTCTCTCTTTATATGTATATATACATATATATACATATAAAGAAATATATAATGTATATATACATATAAAGAGAGAGAGAGAGAGATGCATATATTAGCCACATTTAAAAAGCTTAAATAAGTATGATTAATTTTAATAGTATTTTTATTTAACCAAATATAACTAAAATATCATTTAAACATATGATCAATATTTAAAAATTTATTGGAGTTTTTCATATATTGTTTGAAATCCTGTATGTATTTTATTTTTAGAGCACATCTCAATTTGAACTATAGACATTTTGTGTATTCAATACCCACATGTGACTGGTGGCTACTGTACTGGACAGTATGGGTTATTAGAGACTCCAAGATGTCTTCACTGTCATGCTTACCACCTTAGCTGGAGGCCTTGGGTAGGCTGAGCCTCTCTTCTTTTCTAAGTATTCTCAAGATGTCCCACGTAGTTTCTCCTACATACTCACATATCACATCATCTTTTTACAAGGTAATTCAGGTTCCAGGAGATTAACGTGGAAGCAATCAGTCCTTTTGAAAGGTAGCTGGCAGAAGACCACTGTGTCTGAGTACAAGAAAGCAATCCCAGGCTGCCTAGATTCCAGGGGAAACAAAATTACCCCACCTTTCCATGGAAGGATGGTCAAAGAGTCTACAGCTCTTTTTAACATGGCAGGAAAATGTATTAATTTTTCTCTCTGGTCTTGTCCATTTGTTTTTAGTTTATATCTTAATATGGTGAAGTTACATGTTTGAAAAATCATTTCCATACATTTGTAGGATATTGAGATGCAGCATATAAGGGAAATGAAACAATATTTACACATACTTTGTAGACCCTGGAGAATCATGTAAGGTTTTATTTATTTATTTATTTATTTGACAGAGAAAGAGAGCACACGGAGGGGGAGCAGTAGAGGAAGAGAGAAAAGCAGGCTCCCTGCTGAGCAGTGAGCCCCACTCAGGGCTCCATCCCAGGACCTTGGGATTGTGACCTGAGCCGAAGGCAGACACCCAACCGACTAAGCCACCCAGGTGCCCTGATCCTGGAGAATCATATTAATGTATGAATTGATTAATGCATGAATTGAATAGTTTAATATTAATTTATGAATGTATTTCATACATTTGAATGTATGAAATAGATCCTTAGAGGCATACACACACACACACACACACACGCACACACACACACACACGCACACACATTGGCATAGAAATAAATGACATAGAAATAAAAGGTATATATATTCTTTTAGAAATGAGAATTCATCATATATAATTTGTTTCAGTCAGATTCCTGGTTAATGACACAACACCTAATATCAACATTGTTTCTACAGGGAAATAAAAACCATTTTTTCTTGTTCCACCAATTTTCTAATGCAACCATTAGGGCATGGTGAAAAACGATGGTGTCCTATTTTAACTTTACAGTTAACAAAAGCATTATAACTTATTACCTTATTTCTGTTTGGACTCATAGTTTTAGTGACTGTTTTGCCATGGAGGTTCTACTATTACTCCAAACCACGTTTGGATGAATATTTTCTAAACTGGAGATCATGATTTGTTTTCAGTTAACCAGTCACAACTTTGAAAAAGTATACCATAGTAATTACAAAAACAAACAAACAAACAAAAAACAACCCAGAATATTAGGGACTTGTTTTCTCTTTTTTTAAAAAAAATTCACAGATATTTGGATAGGTCAGATGAAATCTCACTGCTACTGAAATCAGTAATTTATGAGCACTAACTGTAGAAAATCAAATTAAAGCACAGAGAATAAAGAACTCAAGGAACTGCTGTCTCAGGGTAGTCATATATTGTGATTCTGAAATAGATTCATTCTGTCACAAAACTAGAGAATGGTAATTGAGCTAGACAGATCCATGTTGTTATCAGAGTCCTTGACTTCCTCTAGAAGGAGACAGCCTCCGTGACTCGTTACAGGTTTCACCTAAACTCACTGGTTTTGACAATGACAAGTCTCTGTTTGGGGGCTTGTCTACACTCTGCTGAGCACAGCTGAGATTAAGGGGTTATCAGTTGTAGTAGATATCCATAATGGATCAACCAAGAAATAGACCATTATGTGAACTGGAATTGAATCCCCTTGCTACAGTAGCCAAGATGAATTTACCAGGTCTATGAATCCCCTAATTTAATGATGTGCCTGAAAATATGTGGTAATTGAAAAATATAATCCCTAAGGCTACAAAGGAGAAGTTATGTTTTCTGTTAGGCTCTTCACTGGATGATGCAGAAGATGCCAATATACAAGTTTGCACATCAACCAGTTAATAAACTGGTCATTTCAACTTTCCTGCATGGAGCTGCAAAAACTTACATCCTAGAACTTGATGTGAGAATTTAGAGGGCTGAATGATCAATAAATTTGCTTTTGACTTCTAAAGCACTTGACAGACTATTTGAAAAGTTCTGAATTGAATTAGAACTCTTACCCATGGTGTACACTGAATAAGTGGGTCATCAGATTAAAATTAATCTTGTAAATTCAGACCCAAGAAACACATGAGAGGGATTAATCACATTAAAATTCATTTAGCTTTCATTTTTTCAACTTATGTATTTACTGTGTCACTACATTCTTTCCTTCAATTTTACAATTATTGCCAAGGAACATTCAGTAGGAAGCACGTGATCTAGTATTTATTAAAACAAATAAAAATTTTAAAAGTCCATTTATAAAATCCATTACTATGTGCCAGATACCATGTAAGACAATTCACCTTTATGTCCCTATTTATTGCTCACATGAAATATAGGAGATGAATACTATTGTTACCTCTATTTCACAGATGATAAAACTGAGGCTTGGAATGATTAAGTCTCTTGCACAATGTTCCACAGCTGATGAGGGGCACATAAGGGATGTGGACACAAGTTTGCTAGTCTCTAAAGCTCTCTATCTTAACCATTGTGCAAGAGTGGGGATAGCAGGAATTTCAGTAGTAGTAATAGTGTAGTAGTCAAGGGCTAAC
The DNA here is from genome assembly GCF_009829155.1 of Mustela erminea. Lineage (NCBI taxonomy): Eukaryota > Metazoa > Chordata > Mammalia > Carnivora > Mustelidae > Mustela > Mustela erminea. The sequence continues at coordinate 10,770,946 of NC_045629.1, read as the reverse complement.
ATTTACTGAGCACTTACAATATGCCAGTGTCTGACTTTATTCCCAGGCAGCTGGTCTGGAGACTTCCTGGACTGAGTCACCCAAAGAAGATGCTAGAGCCCTATAGAATTCCTACAGCAGCACCCAGTGGCCTAGAGCTTCCTCGGCAGCTAGCACATTCTCAGGTTTGTCTTCTCCCTTTGGAGTCACTCTGCAGCACCCCCAGGGCAAAGTTCCAGTAAGCTCCAACAGTGAGACACCTGAGAGCCTTCTGTGGTCTCGGGGATGCATTCCTTGAGTGGCCTGTCTCAGTCCTCAGAGTTGTGGTTATTCTCTTACCTGCATATTAGCATTTTCCTTGACACTCCACACCAGACTCCCCATGATTCCAATGCTCTGTTAATCATCCTTTATATTCAGCTTTGTGTTTCCAAACATTGTGTTGTTTCTGTCTCCTGACTGGACCCTAGCTGATACAACATGCTATTTTCCCATAGCTCCATAAGCAAAGACAATAATCAGTTCCTTTTTATAGGTGACGCAACAGAGGCACAGAGAAGTTTGTATGTTTGCTCCAATCTGTTAGTTCTAATAGTTAAGAGGACTGCCCTTCCTTCATTTTTCTCCTCTTTCAAAGGCTGGAGCTTTCCAAGGTGCCATATTCAGTAAGGACTCCCTCTGGGCAACTTTGCAGTTCTTAAGGCTCTTATAGGGCACTCTGTTAAGGACTGAACTGTGTTACCTCAAAATTCATATGTTGAAGCCTTCACCACCAATATGCCTACATTTGGAAGTAGAGCCTTTAAGGAGGTAATTAAGGCTAAATGATGTTAGAAGGGGGGCAGGTGTTAATCCTCTCACCTAAGAAAAGGGAGAGACACACAGAAGGGCCATGTGAGGACACAGAGAGAAGACAGGCATCTGCAAGCCAAGGAGAGAGGCCTCACAAGAAACCAACTCAGCGAACATCTTGATCTTGGATTTCTAGCCTCCAGACCTGAAAGGATATAAGTTTCTGTTGCATAAGCCACCAAATTTGTGATAGTTACTTAGACAAGGCCAGCAGACTAATACATATCCCAGAGAGTGAATCCTGGTGCTAAACCTCTACCTTCAGTTGTCTACCACATATCTCCACATAGTTTTCAAACTTCAACCTTACCTGCCAAAGCAGTCCTTCTCATACATTCTCTATCATAATTTATGTCCTCTTTAGTTATGGAGACACTTGAGCCACAGAGCCCAGAATCTCTTATTTTCTTAGGGTCTCATGGGATTTTTAGTCATAACAACCCTAACCACAGATACTCATGTTTGATAGGATCCAGCAACCTTACTCCTGGGTATAGATCCAAAGGAATTAAAATCGTTATCTTGAAGAAAAGCCTGCATACTCATGTTAATGGAAGCATTACTCAGAATAGCTAAGCCACTGGAAACAATCTAAATGTCTGTCAACAGATGAATGAAAATAGATGTGGTATACAACGGGATATTTTTTGGCCATGAGAAAGAAGGAAATCCTGCTGTTTTCGATAACGTGGATGGACCTTGAAAACATTATGCTAAGTGAGAGAAGTCAGCGAAAGACAAATGCTATGTGGGATCACCTACAAGTAGAACCTAAAAAACTTAACTTGTAAAAACAGAGAGTAGAATGGTGGTTAGGAGGGATGTTATAGGGGTGTTGAAGAGATGTTGTTCAAGGGTACACATTTACAACCAGCCAATAAGTAAGTTCTGGAGAGCTAATTCACAACATAGTGATTATCATCAACAAACTTTATTATAAACTTCAAATTTGCCAAGAGACTAAATCCTAACCATTCTCAACAGAACAGAGAGAAAAATGCATGAGATGATAAAGATGTTAGCTAATGCTACTGTTGTAATCTTACTGCAATATATAAATGGATCAAACCAATATGTATACACCTCGAATGTATACAATGCTGTATGTCAATTATGTCTCAATAAAAAGATAATACTTTGTTTTAAAGACAAATAAAAACAAATCAGACTTGTGGTTATCAAGGTGGGGAATGTGGGAGGGGGAACTGGAGGAAGGTAGTGAAAAGGTACAAATCCCTAAGATAAATATTAGGGATGTAATGTATATGACTACAGCTAACACTTGCTGTATGGTTTAGGGGAAGATTGTTAAAAATTAGATTCTAAGAGTTCTCATCACAAAGGGAAATACTATTATTTTTCTTTTTCTTTCTCCTTCTTCTTCTTTTTTTTTTTTTTTTGGTATCCTTTGGAGGTGTTGGATGTTAACCAAACTTATCATGATGATCATTTCACAGTGTATGCACGTCCAATCGTTAGGTTGCACACCTGAAACTTATACAGTGATGTATGTAAATTATAGCTCAATAAAACCTGGAAAAAAGATATTCAAACTATTTTCCACCTATGTTTCCCATACTGTTTGCTTATTTCATGAATAAGCAAACAGTACTGGTCCATCTCTTTTCAATTCTTACCTTAAATCCTGGTCTGAATATGTCACTTTAAAAGCCCATAACAGCCTCTTGCTCACAGTAGCCTTTTCCCACACAGAAACACAGAATGTTTCCCAAGAGATATTCCTATAAAGATGGTTTTGTGGTTTGATGCACAAAACTGCCCATATGTGTAGTAAAGACTCATAAAATACCTGTAGAAAAGCCTTCTATTTAATTTTATTTACTCCAGCAGTTTTCAACTTCAGGAACAATCACTTCACCACCTTCCCCCACCTCCATCCCATTTTTCTGTCTTTGTACACGTTGAGAAATGTAAAAAGAAATTTTTTTTCTAGTTGAAGGCAGACTGTGATTGTCATCTTGTTGTGGACACTGGCTAGTGCCCCACCCACGCCTCCTTGAATCCCTGAATTGTGTTTGAGGAACTGCCTTCAGGCTAGTGGAGTCCACAACCCCACCCCCATCCCCTGGGGTGGCCTAAGCCTCTTGAGGAAGGATGCCAGAAAAGCAGGAAAATCCAGCTCTCTTGCCTCAGGTCTTGATGACCATAAGGTGTTATTTACAGTGTTATTTACACCACAGAGCTCCCCTGCAGGATCCTGCTGACACTGTTATCAAGGAAACTGCCTGAAATCAGACTCTTTCCCTTCACTGCATCCGTCTTTCCATTTCCTCTCAGGTCTCCTCCACCCCTGCCAGATTCTCCTGGGAGCTTTCATAAACCACTTGCATAGAGATCCTTTCTCATACGCAGATGGTCCCCCAAGATCCTTTCAAGGAGCATTTGCATGGTAGGTAGCAGTAATTCCACTCCTCCCACCGCAGTGAGTGGCTCATGAGAAAGCTAGCTTAAGCAGATCAATGAACAGGATTACAATGGCATGATCCAGACCTGGGATTAGCTTTAGAGAGGACATAGGGTCCAATCAGACCAAGGACACTCAAGGAGAGGTTTGTTATACAAATAAACCCACGTACATGAAAATCAGAACAAAAGGCATTGTTGGGAAATAAGTATTCCTCTGTCTCTGAACGTCATCCTTAAGGCACTTCGAGTATTTGATAAGTTGAGACTGTATTTCCAGTGACAAGGTTCTTGAGAGACATTTGTTTGACAGAGAGAATAAATAACAATGCGAATCATATCACTTTTTTAAGAAGAAATGAGGTCAAGATGGTTCAAGTATGTTGGGGAATGACGTATTTTCATTTGAAAGAAACCTAAATAAGTAGTTGGAGAGTCACAGAAGTAGAGACATCTTTTGTTGCATGGTTACAAGGTTCTTCTCTCATGGAGTCCAAAGATGAATCTCATGGACAAAAGTTTTATTAAATGAAGGTGAGAACAGAAAGGAAAGAAAAGGTGCTCTCTAGAGTGAGAGGAGGCAATAATGGGTTGGCACTGAGGGCTTTTTGGTTGCTCTTTTATAGAAAACTGACCAGGGACTTGGTAAATATCTTGTCTAGAGCACTTCAGACAAGCGAGGTGGCTTTGTAAATATTATGAAAATATCTCATCTATATTTACAACAAACGGGGTGGATTTGTTATGTTCCCTTCACTCTGGTTAATATCTTGTCTGTAACATTTCGCCCCATCTGGGATTTCTGTGAGCCTGTCTCTCCCTATCCAGTCTCATCTGTCCCTTACTCACGATTTCCCCACACTTCATGGCAGCCCAATATCAACTTTGCGGAAATATTCCTAAGTCTTCTGTACCAGAAGTCGTCAAAGTGTGGTATCTAGACCAGTAACAACAGCATCATCCAAGAACTTATTAAAAGTACAAATTCTTAGAGTGCCTGGGTGGCTCAGTGGGTTAAAGCCTCTGCCTTGAGCTCAGGTCATGATCTTGGGGTCCTGGGACCCAGCCCTGCGTCACGATCTCTGCTCCGCAGGGAGCCTGCTTCCTCTCTGCCTCTCTGCCTACTTGTGATCTTTGTCTGTCAAATAAATAAATAAAATCTTAAAAAAAGAAAAAGTACAAATTCTTGAGTCCAACAATGAAAACTACCGAAGTAAAATCTTATTGGGGGTGGGACCCAGCAATGGTGTTTTAATAAGCATTTATTAATTCTACTACATGCCAAAGTTTGAGAAACTCTGTTCTACATGGGTGTTAACACTTAACCTCTTCTCCTTCCTCAACAACAGTTCCATGTTCACTCTTGTCTCTCTACCAGCACTTTCTTAAATATAATATACTCTGTCATCTGACCATTGCTTTGATTCCAAATACTGTAATTTATAGAATCAATTCAATTCCATACATTTTATAGGTTTTTATCTCAGAAGTCACATATTTCATATTACCACAGTGGCAAATAATGTCTTAGAGTTTTCTTAATATCTCACAGCATTTGTGTTCCATGTGTACTTCCTTTTTTTTTTTTTTTTAAGATTTTATTTATTTGTTTGAGAGAGAGAATGAGCAAGGGAGAGGGAGAGAGAGAGAGAGAGAGAGCGAGCGCAAGCATGGGGATAGATAATGTCAGAGGGAGAAGCAGATCCCCCTTGATCAGGGATGCTGAACTCCATCCCGGGACTCCAGGATCATGATCTGACCTGAAAGCAGTCGCTTAACCAACTGAGCCACCCAGGTGTGCCTGCACATGATATTTTTTTTTGTTTTTCAATTTTTTATCTTTTTTTATAATGGGCACAGGTCGGTGAATTGCCAGGTTTACACACTTCACAGCACTCACCATAGCACATAGCCACCCTCCGCAGGGTCCATAACCCCACCACCCTCTCCCTGCACCCCTCCCCTCGGCCACCCTCCATTTGTTTTGTGACATTAAGAGTCTCTTTTGGTTTGCCTCCCTCCCAATCTTTTCTTGTTTCATTTATTCTTTTTCTACCCCCCAATCCCCCCCCACTGCATCTCCACTTCTTCGTATTAGGGAGATCAAATGATAGTTGTCTTTCTCCAATTGACTTATTTCGCTAAGCATAATACCCTCTAGTTCCATCCACGTTGCCGCAAATGGCAAGATTTCATTTCTTTTGATGGCTGCATAGTATTCCATTGTGTATATATACCACATCTTCTTGATCCATTCATCTGTGGATGGACATCTAGGTTCTTTCCATAGTTTGGCTATTGTGAACATTGCTGCTATAAACATGCGGGTGCACGTGCCCCTTCAGATCACTACGTTTGTATCTTTAGGGTAAATACCCAGTAGTGCAATTGCTGGGTCATAGGGTAGTTCTATTTTCAACATTTTGAGGAACCTCCATGCTGTTTTCCAGAGTGGCTGCACCAGCTTGCATTCCCACCAACAGTGTAGGAGGGTTCCCCTTTCTCCGCATCCTCGCCAGCATCTGTCATTTCCTGACTTGTTAATTTTAGCCATCCTGACTGGTGTGAGGTGATATCTTATTGTGGTTTTGATTTGTATTTCCCTGATGCCCAGTGATGTGGAGCACTTTTTCATGTGTCTGTGGGCCATCCAGATGTCTTCATTGCAGAAATGTCTGTTCATGTCCTCTGCCCACTGCTCGATTGGATTATTTGTTCTTTAGGTGTTGAGTTTGCTAATCTCTTTATAGATTTTGGATACCAGCCCTTTATCTGATATGTCGTTTGCAAATATCTTCTCCCATTCTGTCAGTTGTCTTTTGGTTTTGCGGACTGTTTCCTTTGCTGTGCAAAAGCTTTTGAGCTTGATGAAATCCCAATAGTTCATTTTTGCCCTTGCTTCCCTTGCCTTTAGCGATGTTCCTAGGAAGATGTTGCTGCGGCTGAGGTCGAAGAGGTTGCTGCCTGTGTTCTCCTCAAGGGTTTTGATGGATTCCTTTCGCACATTGAGGTCCTTCATCCATTTTGAGTCTATTTTCATGTGTGGTGTAAGGAAATGGTCCAGTTTCATTTTTCTGCATGTGGCTGTCCAATTTTCCCAGCACCATTTATTGAAGAGGCTGTCTTTTTTCCATTGGACATTCTTTCCTGTTTTGTCAAAGATTAGTTGACCATAGAGTTGAGGGTCTATTTCTGGGCCCCTTATTCTGTTCCATTGATCTATGTGTCTGTTTTTGTGTCAGTACCATACTGTCTTGATGATGACAGCTTTGTAATAGAGCTTGAAGTCTGGAATTGTGATGCCACCATCTTTGGCTTTTTTTTTTTTTTTTTTCAATATTTCTTTTGCTATTTGAGGTCTTATCTGGTTATATAAATTTTAGGATTATTTGTTCCATTTCTTTGAAAAAAGTGGATGGGACTTTGATAGGGATTGCATTAAATGTGTAGATTGCTTTAAGTAGCATAGACATTTACACAGTATTTGTTCTTCCAATCTAGGAGCATGGAACATTTTTTCCATTTCTTTGTGTCTTCCTCAATTTCTTTTATGAATACTTTATAGTTTTCTGAGTATAGATTCTTTGCCTCTTTGGTTAGGTTGATTCCTACGTATCTTATGGTTTTGGGTGCAATTGTAAATGGGATTGACTCCTTAATTTCTCTTTCTTCTGTCTTGTTGTTGGTGTAGAGAAATGCGACTGATTTCTGTGCATTGATTTTATACCCTGACACTTTACTGAATTCCTGTACAAGTTCTAGCAGATTTGGAGTGGAGTCTTTTGGGTTTTCCACATATAGTATCATATCACCTGCAAAGAGAGATAGTTTGACTTTCTTTGCCAGTTTGGATGCCTTTTAATTTCTTTTTGTTGTCTGATTGCTGAGGCTAGGACTTCAAGTACTATGTTGAATAGTAATGGTGATAATGGACATCCCTGCCATGTTCCTGACCTTAGAGGAAAAGCTTTCAGTTTTTCTCCATTGACAATGATACTTGCGGCGGGTTTTTCATAGATGGCTTTGATAATACTGAGGTATGTGCCCTCTATCTCTACACTTTGAAGAGTTTTGATCAGGAAGGCATGTTGTACTTTGTCAAATACTTTTTCAGCATCTATTGAGAGTATCATATGGTTCTTGTGCTTTCTTTTATTAATGTATTGTATCACATTTATTGATTTGTGGATGTTGAACCCACCTTGCAGCCCTGGAATAAATCCCACTTGGTCGTGGTGACTAATCGTTTTAATGTACTGTTGAATCCTATTGGCTAGTATTTTGGTGAGAATTTTTGCATCTGTGTTCATCAAGGATATTGGTCTGTAGTTCTCTTTTTTGATGGGATCCTTGTCTGGTTTTGGGATCAAGGTGATGCTGGCCTCATAAAATGAGTTTGGAAGTTTTCCTTCCATTTCTATTTTTTGGAACAGTATCAGGAGAATAGGAATTAATTCTTCTTTAAATGTTTGGTAGAATTCCCCTGAGAAGCCGTCTGACCCTGGGCTTTTGTTTGTTTGGAGATTTATTTATTTTTTTGGGGGGGGGTCCTCTTTTTTTTTTTTTTTTTAAATAAAAACATAGTATGTATTATTATCCCCAGGGGTACAGGTCTGTGAATCGCCATGCTTGGAGATTTTTGATGACTGTCTCAAACTCCTTACTGGTTATGAGTCTGTTCAGGATTTCTATTTCTTCCTGGTTCAGTTTTGGCAGTTTATATGTCTCTAGGAATGAATCCATTTCTTCCAAATTGTCAAATTTGTTGGCGTAGAGTTGCTCATAATATGTTCTTATAAGTGTTTGTATTTCTTTGGTGTTGGTTTTGATCTCTCCTCTTTCATTCATGATTTTACTTATTTGGGTCCTTTCTCTTTTCTTTTTGATAAGTCTGGCCAGAGGTTTATCAATCTTACTAATTCTTTCAAAGAACCAGCTCCTAGTTTCATTGATTTGTTCTATTGTTTTTTCTTTTTTTTGGTTTCTATTTCATTGATTTCTGCTCTGATCTTTATGATTTCTCTTTTCCTTCTTGGTTTAGACTTTCTTTGTTGTTCTTTCTGTAGCTCCTTTAGGTGTAGGGTGAGGTTGTGTATTTGAGACCTTTCTTGTTTCTTGAGAAAGGCGTGTATCACTATATATTTTCCTCTCAGGACTGCCTTTGCTGTGTCCCACAGATTTTGAACCATTGCAGTTCCATTATCATTTGTTTCCATTAATTTTTTCAATTCTTCTTTTATTTCCTGGTTGACCCATTTATTCTTTAAAAGGAGCTGTTTAGTCTCCATGTATTTGGGTTCTTTCCAAACTTCCTCTTGTGATTGAGTTCTAGCTTCAGAGCATTGTGGTCTGATAATATGCCTGGAATGATCTCAATCTTTTGATACCAGTTGAGACCTGATTTATGACCCAGGATGTGATCTATTCTGGAGAATGTTCCATTTGCACTAGAGAAGAATGTATATTCTGTTGCTTTGGGATGGAATGTTCTGAATATATCTGTGATGTCCATCTGGTCCAGTGTGTCATTTAAGACTTTTATTTCCTTGTTGATCTTTTGCTGGGATGATCTGTCCATTTCAGTGAGGGGAGTGTTAAAGTCCCCTACTATTATATTATTGTTGATGTGTTTCTTTGATTTTGTTATTAATTGGTTTAATAACATGGGATGCTCCCATGTTAGGGGCATAGATATTTAAAATTGTTAGATCTTCTTGTTGGACAGACTCTTTGAGTATGACATAATGTCCTTCCTCATCTCTTCTTATAGTTTTTGGCTTAAAATCTAATTGATTTGATATAAGGATTGCTACCTCAGCTTTCTTCTGATGTCCATTAGCATGGTAAATTGTTTTCCACCCCCACACTTTAAATCTGGAGGTAACTTCGGGTCTAAAATGAGTTTCTTGTAGGCAGCATATTGATTCGTTTTTTTTGTTTTGTTTTATTTTGTTTTAATCCATTCTGAAACCTAGTATCTTTTGATGGGGGCATTTAGCCCATTTACATTCAGGGTAACTATTGAGAGATAAGAATTTAGTGCCATTGTATTGCCTGTAAGGTGACTATTACTGTATATTGTCTCTGTTCCTTTCTGACCTACTACTTTAAGGTTCTCTCTTTTCTTAGAGAATCCCTTTCAATATTTCCTGTAGATCTGGTTTGGTGTTTGCAAATTCTTTCAGTTTTTGTTTGTCCTGGATGGTTTTTATCTATCCTTCTATTTTCCATGATAAGCTAGCTGGATATAGTATTCTTAGCTACATGTTTTTCTCATTTAGTGCTCTGAATATATCATGCCAGTTCTTTCTGGCCTGCCAGGTCTCTGTGGATAAGTCTGCTGCCAATCTAATATTTTTACCATTGTATGTTACAGACTTCTTGCTCCAGGCTGCTTTCAGGATTTTCTTTTTGTCGCTAAGACTTGTAAATTTTATTATTAGATGACAGGGTGTGGACCTATTCTTATTGATTTTGAGGGGGGTTCTTTGCACCTCCTGGATTTTGATGCTTGTTTCCTTTGCCATATTAGGGAAATTCTCTACAATAATTCTCTCCAATATACCTTCTGCTCCCCTCTCTCTTTCTTCTTCTTCTGGACTTATGGTATCATTTATCTCTCAAATTCTCCCCTCATGGTCCATTATCTGTTTGTCTCTCTTTTGCTCAGCTTCTTTATTCTCTGTCATTTGGTCTTCTATATCACTAATTCTTTCTTCTGTCTCATTTATCCTAGAAGTAAGAGCCTCCATTTCTCATTGCACCTCATTAATATCTTTTTTGATTTCAACTTGGTTAGATTTTAGTTCCTTTATTTCTCCAGAAAGGGATTTTATTTCTCTTGACAGGGTTTCTCTAATATCTTCCATGCATTTTTTGAGCCTGGCTAGAACCTTGAGAATCATCATTCTGAACTCTAGATCTGACATATTACCAATGTCTGTATTGATTAGGTCCCTCGCCTTCAGTACTGACTCTTGTTCTTTTTTTTGTGGTGAGTTTTTCTGCCTTGTCATTTTGTCCAGATAATAATATATGAAGGAGCAAATGAAATACTGGAAGGGTGGCAAAGACCGCCAGAAAATGTGCTTTAACCAAATCGTGGCGGGGGGGGGGGGGGGGGGAAGGGAATAAAAAGAAGTTCAGAAAAAAAAAATTAAGAAAGAAAACAAAAAAAAAAATATATATATATATATAAAACTGGTGACTAGAACAGGGTCACCCACTTAATTTGGGGAGTATTGTAGTCTGTTAGAAGAAACTCCCTCCCAAAATTTTAAAGAATAAAAAATATATATAAGGGTAAACACAATGAAGGGATGGAATATGACTATAAAGATGAAAAAAAAATTTTAAATTTCTAACAAAGGAGTTGATAAGGTAAGTTGGTTGGGAGAATAAAGAAAAAGAAAGTGGAGAGAATTTGCTTGGGCTGGAGATTAGATCAAGCCCGGTGTTAGATTTAGGGTTAATTTTGACCTATTGGAAGAAGTTGTACCCCAAATTTTTTTAGAAGAAAAAACCCTATGTGTATACAAAAAAAGTTAGATAAAATGAAGGATAAAATATGAGTATAGTAATGAAGTTTCAAAAAAGATTTTTTTAATGAAAGGTATGAAGATAATCTAGTTAAAAAACGTTAAAAGAGGAAAGGGTAAAAGTTGAAAAAAATTAGCAGAAGAAAAAAAATTTAAAAAATTTAATTAGCTTTGCAAGACTAAAGATTCATGGGAAGAAAGCCATGAATTCCATGCTTTGCTCTCTCCTCTGGAATTCAGCTGTTCTCCTTGGTAAGTGAACTTGGGCTTGGCTGGATTTCTTGTTGATCTTCTGGGAGAGGGGCCTGTTGTAGTGATTCTCAAGTGTCTTCGCCCCAGGTGAAATTGCACCACCCTTACCGGGGTCCTGGCTAAGTAATCCGCTCAGGTTCACTTTCAGGAGCTTTTGTTCCCTGAGCGTTTTCTGTAGAGTTCCGGAGGACAGGAATGAAAATGGCTGCCTCCCGATCTCAGGCCCGGAGGAGCCGAGAGCGCGGGCCCCACTCTTTCGGGCGCCCTCAGAGAAAAGCACTCAGTCACTCCCGTCTCCCTGGCCTCCGGCTGCACTCTGAGCTCACCCAGCCTGTGACCAAGCTTCTCTGGCTCTGGCACACAGCTCCGCCTGGAGTCTCTGAACCCCACAGATCCCTGAGCTCTTCCAGGTCGGGGTCTCCCTGGATCTTGTGGGGACCCCCCTCACAGAGCATCGGCCTGTGCCACAGATTACGGTTCAAGGTAACCCCGAGTTGAGAGTTCACTCCTTGGCTCTGTTTCTGTAGCCGGCTTTCCCGCTTTTATACCTGTGAGCTCTGTGACATCAGACACCCTGATCCTTCCATGACCCTGCGGTACCTGAGACCATGCTGTCCCCACGTGGGCTTCAGTCCTATTTAGCCTCTGGAGTGATGCCCTCAGTGTAGCAGACTTTTTTTTTTTTTTTTTTTTTTACAGATTTTATTTTATTTATTTGACAAACGAGATCACAAGTAGGCAGAGAAGCAGGCAAAGAGAGAAGGGGAAGCAGGCTCCCCACTTGAGCAGAGAGTCCAATGCGGGGCTCAATCCTAGGACCCTGGGATCATGACCCAAGCTGAAGGCAGAGGCTTTAACCCACTGAGCCACCCAGGCGCCCCTGTAGCACACTTTTAAAAGTCCTAATTTTGTGCTCCATTTTTCCGTTGCTTGCTGGGAGCCCCCCACCCCCGGCCCCCGCCACAGTCTATCTTCCTGTCACTTTGGATTCACTTCTCTGCCGGTCCTACCTTTCAGAAAGTGTTCGATTTTCTGTTTCTAGATTTGTTGCTTTTCTTTTCTTTGATCTCGTGTTGGATTTGTAGGTGTTCAGAATGGTTTGATAAGCTATCTAGCTGATCTCCTGCTACCTGATGTCATCTCAGCCTGGTACTTCACCATCTTCACTCCTCTCTCTGCACATGATACTTTCTTAAAGAGAGAGGTATATATGTATATACAGTGATTATTTTAGTAAATCAGCCTGCTAAATTTTTTCTCTTTTTAAAAGATTTTATTTATTTATTTGACAGAGAGAGAGAGAGAGAGAGAAAGAGCACAATCAGGGATAGTGGCAGGCAGAAGGCGAGGGGGCAGCAAGCTCCCCACAGAGCAGGTGAACCCTGATATGGGACTCAATCCCAGGCTTCCCAGACCATGACCTGAGCCCAAGGCAGTTGCTTACCCAACTGAGCCACCCAGGTGCCCTGCCTGCTAATTTTTTCTAACTGAGCATTGCATTTCACTTAATAAAAACAACTTTTTTTTATACCTAGTTTGTTAAAAATAATTCTACAATCTAGTCTAATTATTGGAAGGTTTCTAATTGCTTTAAACTTCTCACACATCCCCAGTAATATTTAATAATCCTTTGGTAAATTTCATCTGGTTCTGCTTTTATGTTTTGCAAATGGGTTTTACTTTGCTTTGCTACACTTCTAAAAGGTAATTCTCTCTAGATAATCAAGTTAAGTAGATGAATTTTGGTATAAAATACAACCAGAATTCTTAAATAGAGAACTGGGCAAGTATAATGAATTATTTTTTATGAAGCTATACAACTAATCAAATGTTTATAAAAATATGAATCTAGAAAACACTGGGGGCAGATAATTTTGAGGTTAACATTTCATATTACTGTAACTATTCATTCTTAAATGATAATTCCTGATAAATATGAATACTGCTCTTTAAAGTCTTTCTTCAAAGCTGCAAGATCTTCTACACAGATCTTTGCTTTTCAATCAGAGGAAAGAGTTTGAGAGAAGGGGAGGGAAGGCTAGTGGCTAGGCAGCCCCAGAGAAGGCATGGTGTGCCCTGCCTCAGCAGAGTTGAAGAAAACGAGGAAGTTTGTTTGCTTGTTTGCTCTTTGGAGGAGTATATACACAAATATACGAATACACGTTTATAAAAGGAAACATGGCTCTGTTGTGGAGGAAATTGGGAAATTTTCATGACCTGAATTCTGAACTAACTAACTAACTAACTAACTAACTAAATAAATGGGAATAAAAATATCAGAGCTAAAAGAAGGAAGATTTTTCTTTTTGATAAACTGGGGGTTGGAGAATGATCCGGCTGGACCACTCCAAAGCGTTTATTTATATGTGAGGCACTTGTAAAGAGAGTCTAAGATGAGAAGGAATGTGTTATAAATGAGAATCTTTTTAAACCTGAGTATTTTTTTTTAAGATTTTATTTATTTATTTGACAGAGAGAGAGACAGTGAGAGAGGGAACACAAGCAGGGGGAGTGGGAGAGGGAGAAGCAGGCTTCCTGCTGAGCAGGGAGCCCAAGGCAGGGCTTGATCCCAGGATGCTGGGATCATGACCTGAGCTGAAGGCAGATGCTTAATGGCTGAGTCACCCAGGTGCCCATAAACCTGAGTATTTTTAACCCATAAAATGGGGTAACAAAATCTTCTCACCTTTTTCCTAGAAGATACAAATAAATGAAATTTGTAAAGAATCCCTACCTCCCAGAGCTCCATTGACGTTCCTTCCCTCTGTCTATTCCACATCCATGTGCCCTTGAACACCACTTTGTGAGTCAAAGAGTTCTTGCAATTTGGGATAGCATACTAGATAACCACATGTAATGAAAAACTTCACCTCTGTGAAACAGGAGTGTGTGTGTGTTACCTGTGGTTGAATATCCAGGTATATCATCATGGAGTTAATGAATTTGAAGGCAGCGATTGAGAGTTTGCACTGGGCTGATATCAATTCAGTACACTAGAGCTAACAGCTGCCAGAGGAGCTGCTCTTTGAATATTTCATGATGATGAAACTTTATTTGCAAGAGAAATTAATGTTTATCCCCCCTCACTCCCCACTTGCCCCCACCAAATTCTGTTTGCATAGGCCTCCAAGTATTGAGGCCTTGGGCTTGCTCTCCAACAGTGTTTCCTGACGGTGGTCACTTCCTCTGCTAATTTATGTGTTATAATTACTCGCTGATCACTGGAGACAATTTCTCAAAGCTGCTGCTTTACTAAGATTAGGGCTCCTATATATTCCAGGAACAGAAATTCTTTTAGAACAGTTTATTTAAAAAATATTAGATAGAGAACAGCTCTTGCTTGAAAGTAGATTTTAGGCTTGAAATGTATTCCATAAAGGCACACAGAAGCAATTCAGAAGGAGGCAATCCAGAAGAAGCCACTGGAATAGTTCATTAAAATATCTCTGCATTGCTTTAAATCACTGAATTTGTGAATATTTCCTACTGTAGAATTTTAAAACTCTACCTACATTTTACTCTGTCAGTATGAAATCAGTATGTTGAATCCATCATAATCAAAACCAAGGAAAAGACAAAATAGGTATGAGGTAAGTCAGTTTCTCTTCCTCGTGGCCAGGGGCCATGATGGTATTTATATTCTCTGTTGAACAGAGAATTCCAAATATCCTTTCTTAAGTGAAAACTCAATGTGAAGCCTTCTGTTTTATATTAAGAGTTCATGTGAAAAGGAAAATTAGGTGCTAATTTGTGTTAGCAAATTTCTTTCCTTAAAAATAAAGCAATTAGAATCTCTGTCTCTTCCTTCCACCCATTTCTCAAATATACCACAACTGTACATGGACTCTCACCTTTTGCTTGCCACTGTGGACAGAGACTCTGGCCGCTTCCCTAATAACTATATATTGTAATGCTTGTCTTCTCACAATTGGTTCTGGAAGCCAGAAGCCAGAGAGATATTTTAAAAAATAATTCTAAATTAGATGAATTCACTTACATCCTTAAATTGCTTCCAAGGCTACCAACCTCAGTTAGAATAATATCCAAACCCTTGCCTTGACTTACAATTCTCACCATGAGTTGCCTCTGGCCTCCACTTAACCTGCCATTCTTCCTACCTTGGCCATCTTCTGTGTCCTTATCTCGAATTTACTTACCTTGTTATCTGCCCACAGTGGCATTAGCTTCTGTCTGCCTGGAACATTCTTTCCCCTTATCTTTAGTTGGCCATGTCCTCATGGTTCAGATCTGACCTTAACATCTTCTTCAAAGAAAATGTCCCTGACCTGTCTAAACTAGACACCCTCTTTATGTTTATCATGTTAGCCTGTTTTTATTCTTGGCATAGTGTATAGATATTTTCTTGTTTGTTTATTTATTGTCTGCCTCTCCCTCATTTCATTGGGGATATTGTTTGGTTAATTCAAGCTGTATCACCAGCATCGAGAACAGAGCACAGAAATCACACATGTTCAGTAAATCTTTGTTGAATAAATGACTGAATGGAAGTCTAACTATAACAATCTAAATATTGAAATTCTTACAGATTGATTATTATTTTCTTTCAAAATGTAGTTGCTCAAAAATAAAGCCTGTTTTGATAAATAGTATAAAATTAGAATGCTATTGGGAATGCATTTTAGTTATATAAATGGGAGCATTTTTCCTCATTTTTTTCTTGTGTATATTCATGAACATTACTTTTTACTGATCCCAACTGAGAGTTCCACATCAAGTCTATTTTCATTTTCTTGTTTTTGGAGATGTAAGTGCCAAGTAAACTTGTTCAAATCAGTAAGTAAAAGGTCACAGAAGTTGTTTTAAGAGTAGTGTCACAGTCTTTGATTATAAGCCAAAAATTTCTGTGCTCTACCATCAAATACATTTTTTTGATGATTGATCATCTAAAATTATAAAGTGTCCTTCTGTTTCATTGAAGGGAGAGATTTGGAGGCCACCAGACTAGCAACAGAGTCATTTACTTTCTCAGTCCAGACTCTATCATGAGGATCTGCCACCCTTGGGTGTGATCTAAGGTAGGTTCTTTGTGCAAATCACAGGCACAGGTGAAAGGTAGGCCTCTTGTCTGTAAGGTGGGTGAAAGAGGGTTGTGAAGAAGGGGCTCACAAAATGGAGCTGATATGGCCTGAAGGATGTTCTTTAAAGGGGCAGAGTACATCTGGGAATAGTAACAGAGCAGGTGGAGGTGGACCTATGATGCTCTTGCAGTCTGGGGCCAGCACACCCAGTTAGAAGCTCACAGGCTTATAGCACAGGGAACTGAGGTCCAGAAAGGCAGGTGCCAAGACGCAGGTGTTAAAGGGGGAGATAGGAGGATGCTGAAGGCAAGGTTTGCTATTCCCTCTTTGTGCTTGTTACTAGTCCTGCATTCCTTCACAGGCACAAACCGCCTCCCCTCTTTAGCATTTCTCTCCCATTTGCCCTATTCCCTCCCTACAATTCCAGATTTCCTTACCATAGAAACGTTTTTAGTATGCTGTATTTCAAAAACACTATGGGATAATTAATCATAGACTTTGGTCGGGGGAGCCATCACTGTTTTTCTCTCAAAAACAACAGGAACAAAAAAGGAATTTAACTTTCAAAACATGTTTGAAGGAAGGCTTCTTTTCCCCTACAATTTTTTTTTTTTTTTTAAGACTTGCAAGAGAAAAGAGGATTGTTTGGGCAAAGAAATGAGATAGCTTTTCTGACAGCCTTGGAATAAATTGGTAGCTTCCTTCATAACCTTTGAAAATAATTCACAAACTCCACGCCTGCTCAGAGTTCCCAGGACAAACCATGTAATAACCGGGGGCCCTGCAGCGGTCTGTAGCAGGCCAATGTCAGCTCAGATGCTCTGACAAACCACAGTTCACCACATTCTGTCTACTGGCAGATGATCCCCAACAGATAACCACAGTGAATACTTCCCCGTGTCACCGCGATCAACCCCCATGGTCTCAGAGATAAATCACAGAAGAAAGGCAGGCTGAAAGCAATGTCAGCCAGCTTAAAGAAAAGCACCATTAAGGGTTTTCCCCTGGCCTTTTGGATGCTGACAAGTATTTTTCTGGGATTGAACACAAGAACATGTTCATTATGAGAAAGTACCAGCATCTTTAAGGACCTAATAGCTTCCAGGAGCAGTATGGTTATATGTTGCATGTCCTTTGAAAAAGGTCTCTTTGTCTTTCTGGAGGTCATTTGAATTAGCTTTTTGTGTTAGTAATGATAATTACTACAGAGTTGTCAAATTCTGCATCGCTCAAGAAGATCAGAACGACGTGTTCTCCAGGCTTCTTCCCCTGACCTTGCTGCTGACCTATGTTCCCTCCAGCACCCAGGCACCCTGTTTCCCTCCTGAGTCCAGAGTATAACTTCCTGCAAGTAGGCTCCCCCAGGTGCTCTACAAAGACTGACTTCATTGTAGACTCTTCCTTCAGTGATTTCTGGTTTTGTTTGCTTTTTTCATGGTGTTTCCTTACTGAGTTTGAACACCCTCCAGATTGTCTTGCCTGAGAGGGAAAAAACAACACCTGCTGTATTGAATTATACTCTCCACCAGCAGCTGGCTTCTCTCCCCTTTTCTCCAAGCATGTTACCTTCAGCCCCTGTCCTTTTTTTTTTTTTCCAATTTTAATTTTTTATTTTTTATAAACATATGTTTTTATCCCCAGGGGTACAGGTCTGTGAATCACCAGGTTTACACACTTCACAGCACTCACCAAAGCACATACCCTCCCCAGTGTCCATAATCTCACCCCCTTCTCCCAAACCCCCTCCCCCCAGCAACCCTCAGCATGGAGGTTCCTCAAAATGTTGAAAATAGAACTGCCCTATGACCCAGCAATTGCACTATTGGGTATTTACCCTAAAGATACAAACGTAGTGATCCAAAGGGGCACGTGCACCCGAATGTTTATAGCAGCAATGTCCACAATAGCCAAACTATGGAAAGAACCTAGATGTCCATCAACAGATGAATGTATCAAGAAGATGTGGTATATATACACAATGGAATACTATGCACCCATCAAAAGAAATGAAATCTTGCCATTTGCGACAACATGGATGGAACTAGAGCGTATCATGCTTAGTGAAATAAGTCAAGCAGAGAAAGACAACTATCAGATGATTTCCCTGATATGAGGAAGTGGTGATGCAACATGGGGGCTTAAGTGGGTAGGAGAAGAATAAATGAAACAAGATGGGATTGGGAGGGAGACAAACCATAAGTGACTCTTAATCTCACAAGCCCCTGTCCTTTTTAATTCAAATAGGCTCTCCTAGAAAATAGCCCTCCCATGAGTCTGCATTCCCCTGGCTGTCCTGGGGTCCCAGGGATCGCTGCTGGATGGCACTTGGGCCTGCCTGCCATCCTTTCCATTTTTGTTTTCATAGAAATTGCCTGTTCTGTGCCTGCAGAGCTCTTGCAGAGCTGTGGAGCTGAGACCCAAGACACACCCATTAAGCACAAGGATCCCCTCCCTGTGAAACTTGGAGCATCTTTCACAAAAGGGATTGGAGACCTGGGTGCCTGGGTGGCTCAGTTGGTTAAGTGTCTGCTTTCAGCTCAAGTCATGATCCTAGGGTCCTGGGATCCAGCCCAGGACCCTTGAGCAGCAAGTCCTCATCAGGGAGACTGCTTCTCCCTCTCCCTCCCCCTCTTCCTGCTTTTCCTGCTCATATTCTTTCTCACACACACTCTCTCTCTCAAATAAATAAATAAAATCTTAAAAAAAAAAAAAGTGGGGAGGGATTAGAGACCTGTGGTCCTAGAAATGGCCCTGGGAGTGGGGGAGAGATCCCAGAATCTCCCTAAGGAGTCTGCAGCTCTAGAACATGAGGGTATTTTAGCATCACTTTTGCTTCACTTGGAAACCAACTAACTGTACTAGCTGTGGACATGCATTTTTATTAGAAAAAAAAATTAGAACATCAATAGCTCATGGCTAAAAACATAACAATTTGGTTTTACATATGTAAATATAAGTATAAATGAAAACAATTCCTTCATTTCCTACTCTACTTCCACTTTTCTGAAATCACCACACTTTAGCTAAGTCTTTCTGGTAGGCGTGTATTCTTCCCAGGTTTCTACTGATATTTTATAGGATGAGAGATGACTTTAAATTAAAAACAGAATTATGCCTCACATACTACTTTTCAATGTGCTTTTTTCATGGTGATTGTGGATATTGCATCATGTAAATATATTGAATATACAAATATAAAAAATTATATATATAATTTATTTTTTAAGTAGTTATATAGAATTCCAATGTAAATGGTATTTTTATGCCCAGATTTCATTCTCTTTATTGAGGAAAGAGTAATCACATAAACCATTTGTTGCTTTTGGATTAAACTGCTGCTTGTTTCAAACAATTCCTGTGTCTAGTCTCTTCTGTTTGTTGAATGGATTGATTGAATTATCCAGAGTGTATCAGAATTCAGTTTAACTTAAATGTGAGGCAGTTTCAACATTGGAATTCATTTTTACTTTTTTATTTTTATTTTCATTTTCTTTATTTATTTTGAGAGAGAGCGCACACATGCACAAGTGACAGGGGAGGGGCAGAGGGGAAGAATCTTAACCAGACTCCACGTCCAGAACAGAGCCTATTGTGGGACTTAATCTCACAACCCTGAGACCATGGTCTGAGCCAAAATCAAGAATGGGATGCTTAACAGATTCAGCTACCCAGGCATGCCCGAAGCTCAATTTAAAATAAGGAAAAGACCATGGATTCTGAAAAACAATCTGAGGGTTTTGAAGGGTTGGGGGGTGGGAGGTTGTGGGAACCAGGTGGTGGGTATTAGAGAGGGCACGGATTGCATGGAGCACTGGGTGTGGTGCAAAAAACAATGAATACTGTTACGCTGAAAAGAAATAAATAAATTTAAAATAAATAAATAAATAAATTAATTAATTAATTAAATTAAATAAGGAAACCAACATTCTCCTAGCACTGTAGAATCTAAGGATTGGACTTCACTTGAAAGTTCACCTGAAGAGCTGCTTGTTCCTGGTCAAGTCTTCCCTCCATCACTCTGCAAAAAGGCCACTAAGGCTCCGTTTGCATGTGGCCAGTGACAGGGAAATCATTACTCCCAGAAGCAATACATTCTTTCAAGACAATGTGAGATAATGGAAGAAAGTATGGGTTTGGTGGTCACTGCACCCGCTGGACTCCCTTCTTTTTTAGATATGAAACAAGTTACCAAAATGTCTCTATACCAGCTTCATATTATGAGGCTTATGTTAAAAGTAAATGCTCAGACTGAAAGCTCTGCTCTTGATATGGAAAGCTTCTGGAGTTTAGAAAATCCCTTTCCCTCTCTACAGAGCCCCGATTTCAGTTCTCTTGCCTCTCTATGGACCAGATCAAGTCTAATAATCAACTCAGAACAAAGTAAGGGCACTTTCCTCTAGGTTCTGTTGCCCCTCTCCTTGAAGAAATGGATGAACTTCATTTAATGAGAAAGGAATCTTAGGACAACAAAATTTGCAGGGACTAAAAATACTTTGGAAAATATTTTTCAAAAATTCAAAAATATTACCCTCCTCCTCTGTGTTTGGGTGAGCTGGGCTAACAATGCTCTTCAAAGGGGACCTCTGTATTGAGGTGCCCCAGATCTCTGTTTCCAGACCACATTTATTTTTGAGGCTCAACCTCATAATGTAAGCTGTTAACTAGTTATCTTTATGGAGATTCATCAATTCTACACATTTGCTGATCACCTCTTCTATGCTGGACTGATGCTAGAAATGAAAAGATAGATAAAATATTGTCCTTTGTTAAAAGATAAACTGAAGCATATTCATATTATCAATTGTAAGAATGTATTTGAAAAAAAACCAATTCAATTCAGGCAGCAACAATCCAGAATTGTGATTGTCCTTAAGATTTTGATTTTGTGACCTTGAGGTATTTACAGACTTAGACTTGGGCTTGCTTACCTAGGCTGCCAGGGCATTAGAGCCACGTCGGTATTATGGCCTCCTTTTTAAATTAATTTAACAACTTGTTCTCAAGGCCTTCTAGAAGAAGCAGACATGTGGACGTGGAGTGATAGGATCACATGGGAAGGCCAGGGATGCTGGAGCAGATGAAGCTTACTTCGACCAAGACTTAATGGAGTTAGCAGTCATGCCTTGGTGAGCAGGCAGGGTAAGAAGTGAGGATTAGTGGCTGTGTCTTGGAAAGATGAGAAGTAAAAGAAAGAGCATTCCAGGCATAGTGATCCAACCCAAGACACTTGAGAGAACATCTGTTTCTAGGGATCACAGGCAGGGCAATATGAATGGTGTGCAGAGCATAAGCAGGCAGTGATGAGAGATGAACGCAGAGTAGTTTTTTATTGCTGCCATAACAGATTACCTCAAACAACATTTTCCAACCAGGCCAATTTCCTATCTCCCAACTCTGTCAGTCAGGTCAGTGTGCCTCAGCTGTGTGCGCTACTTAAGAGTCTCACAGGGATGATATTAAAAATTGGCTGCGTCGAGCTCCTTTCCGGGGACTCTGGGGAGGAGGCCACTTCCAAGCTTAGTCAAGTTGTTGGCAGCATCCTGCTTCTTCTGTGTAAGACTGTGGGCCCCATTTCCTTGCTGGCTGTCGGCCAGGGTCACCTTTAGCTCCTAAAAACCTCTCTCCAGTTCTTCTACATGATTCCCTACATCTCAGAACCTGCAATGGAACATCGAATCCTTCCCATGCTTGGAATCTCTGAGTTCCCAACTTGCCTTCCTCTTCTTCCTCCGGGCTGAGACAACTTTCTACTTCAAGTGCTCTTGTGGTCAAACTGCCACCTCCCACCCCCACATAATCCATAATAGTCTCCCATCCTCGAGGTCCGTAACTGAATCACATCTGCAAAGTTCTTTTTGTTTTGGGGATAAGAACATTGAGCATCACTGGGAGACATTCTGCCTACCAGAATATGGGCAGCACCAAGAGATAATCTCAAGATTTGTGTGTGCGCGCAAGTGAGTGTGTGTGTGTACACTCGTACAGGAACTCTCCACCCAAGTCAGGATTACACAAGTCAAGGTTCCCAAAGTAGAGAAGCACCAAATGACATATTCTTTTCTTTCTCTTTTTTTTTTTTTTAGGATTTTATTTATTTATTTGATAGAGATCACAAGTAGGCAGAGAGGCAGGCAGAGAGAGAGGTGGAAGCAGACTCCCTGCTGAGCAGAGAGCCCGATGTGGGGCTCAATCCCAGGACCCTGAGAGCATGACACGAGCCGAAGGCAGAGGCTTTAACCCACTGAGCCACCCAGGTGCCTCAACATATTCCTTTCTTAGAGATTCGAGAACATATTTTTATGTCAAGGTCTGTGCTAAGGGAATCTGTAGATTTTCCCTAGTGTTCTCCAAATTTGTTTTACCTTAAAATTTATTTTTCTCCTTGAATGTTCCTTATTAACTCCCTAGGAACTGGTATCATACAGAGGAGGCTTTGGGAAACTGATTTAGAGAGGTAAATCAAGATGTTCCTCAGCCACACTTAACTATTTGCATATTGTTTTAAAGGCTGAGAGTCAGTGCCGGACTTTTTGCAGGGAACTTCATCATTGAGTAGATTTTAACAAGAATCCTTTAAATACAGAGGAGAATGGGTATTAGGGAAAGAAGAGGTGCAGTAGGAGGGAGAGAAGTTGGAAGGCAGGAGTCAGATTCTAAGCAAGAAGTGGCATTAGCCGAGAATCAAATGGATAGGTAAGAGGGGAAGAAGTAGGCTTTGGAGGGTAGATTTGGTTTTTGCAAACACTTCATTTTGCGGCCAACTCTGTCCTTCACTCTCTCCCCATGTACCTTATACTCCAGAGGCTTTTAAATTCCCTACCAGGCCAAGCCTTGCCACGTCTGCCCATGTTACTGCCTCTGCTCAATGCTCCCTTTTCTCTCCTCTGCCCAATACTGGCCTGTCAGCTATTGTTTCATTTGTGCCTTTTGGACAAGACATTTCTACTCCTAGAAAACTTTCCACCCAGCTACATTTATTGCCTCCATCTATCAGACTGACTAACAGCTGACTCCTTCATCCTGTTCTATGATCACTTTTCTTGTTTGCCCTCCCCTGGAGGTAAGTTCTGTAAGTAAAGAGCCATGTAGCACCTTTCTGGGCACAACATACGGCCTCAATAGAGATTTACCTAATGAATGAGCAAAAGAATGAATGAAATATTGTCAACTGGGTAAGAGAATTTAGGGTAGAAAAATAAGAGGTGGACATAAACTTGTGCAATTCTTTTCTAACATGAGAATCAGTTACGGGGCTGAGATCATTTTTTTTTTTTTTAAGATTTTATTTATTTATTTGAGAGAGGGAAAGCACAATCGGGGAGTGACAGAGGGAGAGGGAGAAGCAGGCTCCTTGCAGAGAAGAGAGCCTGGACTAGATCCCAGGACTCTGGGATCATGACCTGAGCCCAAGGCAGACACTTAACCAACTGAGCCACCCAGGTGCCCTGGGCTAAGATCATTCTTCAGTGAGTTTATCTTATGCATCAAAATGGGACATGGCTGGTATAAGAAAATGGAGAAAGCCTCCTTTATGCCTGATTAGTCATACAAAGCTTAAAGAGTTTTTAATTATTCCCCATTTTCTGGTTGTGACCCAGTAAATGGGACCCTTTGTCTAGTGTTACAGAGGGCAGCATTTTAAGTAAGTAGAATGATGGCAGCTACTTTGAAAGGAATGAAATTCATTTTTGGATTTTAGGTGTGCTGTGTTAGAGTTTCAAAGTCAGTTCATAATCATCTTTCACGTGATGTCAATAGACATTTGACTGAATATTTTCTGGGAAGTTTGAACATGAGCAAATCTAAAGCAGGGATTTGATTTGTAGTCAAATGGGATAGGGCGTGAGGAGGTCATTTGAAACATTTCTTACAAAAAGTTGTACCTGTTTCTGAGACTACCGTCCAACTCAATCAAGTTCCACACTCCCAGTTTTTTTCTGACTGAGCCATGGCACGAGGTTGACCTAATAAGTAATCTGTTCACACCTGATGGCGCACAGTTGTTGCTCCTGCTGGCATGCTGAAGTCAGGCTACTTCAGTCACAGTGTGATGTGTTCAAGGCCTGATAAGTTGGCAGACATGGGACCCTCCCCTGCCAGGCCATGCCTACAACCTCCCGATATGGTATCACACCTTTGTCTGAGGATGCCAACCTTGGCTCTCAGGGATCCATGAAGCTGGCAAGAGGGACATGAGCTGGAGTTAGATCTCATTTTAATGAAAGATAGAGATTCTGGAATTCTTCATAAAAATAATGCCAGGAAAAACACAGTAACCCTCTTCACTGACTTGCTTCACTTTTAGCTATTTCTATGAACCTCTCTACTCATCCTCTTTTGTCTTTATATACCTTTTATCCATTGGTTTGGGATGGTTTAAATTCCAATTTTCTACACCACAGAAACAGAAAGCCACCAAAACTCCATATTAAAGCCATATTTTAGATTTTTAAATGACCAGATAGCCATTTTTTTTAGTAGCAGTGAGGTAAACCTTAAAAGAGAGGGCAATCCTTATTAATAAATAAGGAGATAGAGGCTGCTGGTCTTGTGTGTTGCTTTGCTGCTGAGAATTACATAGTCAAAAAGAGCAACCATTACCAGGGAGTTTTCCAATATGAAGACAGTTACAAACTGTTTAACATGGATGCTTTGCTTCTTCTGGCTTCAGAATAATCCTGAATGTCCTCGATTTATCCTCTTCCCATATTTCATATTTATCCTTTAAAGGATGTTAAAATCATGGCCACAAAGTAAAAGTGACCTCTACTACTGAGTGTTCTCCAAAGACTTTCGGGCCTTTTTTCTTTTACACAGAACCTGGCGTTGAAAGGAAGTCTGAAGGTCATCAGTTTCAAGCTTTAGATGATAAGACAATGCTCTTGGAATATCCTTGTGTGATGAGTAGTTTCCAGGGTATCTCAGACACTACTACATGCCTTCTTCAATCAAAGAGGCTTTCAAAGACCACTTTAATTTCTAATCTAGTCAGGTTTCCAGTAACTTAGAGATAGAATATCCAGGTAGGTTTCCAGGTGGCAAGGGCCAGTTTGACATGGCTTGATTCACTGCCCCTCATGTGGAAGGGTTACAAGTCCTTGTCTCCCTGACATTAGGCTTGGTCACATGACTCATGATGTCCCTTTCTATGGAAAGACTGTACTAATCTAAAGCTTGAATTGAGGTTTGGTCACATGAATTGTTTTGGCTGACGAATGGGTATAAAAGTGATGAACATCCCTTTCAGGCAGAAGCTCTAAAAGATATTTGGTGACTCTGTCATCTCCCTTTGCTATAAAACTGATATTAATGTATCTCAGATATGCTGCTTCTGGAGTAAAGCTGTACCTGATAAGCAGCCATTCATGTGAATGAAAAATAAACTTATCTTTGTTTTCCTAAACACTGAGATACTGGGGTCAGCTGTTACCACAGCATAACTTAGCCTAAGCTGACTGGTACAATCACTTAACACTGGTTGGCACCCTCTAGCAGGAACTGAAAAATAAAAATTAAGCCAACCATTGGGCTGGTCAAAGAAGGGGGTGGGGATGAGGAGAGCTTTAGGAATGTTGGCCCAGGAAGAAAGACTTATTTACCAAAATTTGGGATCCAAAAACATGAGCTACATGGGTAAGAAGGGGAAGATGTAAAGTCAAGGAGCTAAAGCAGAAATCCATTTATTCATGCATTCATTCCTCATTCAACAAGTGTTTATTGAGCAGTTAGAATTTTCTAGGCTATAGTCTAGTGTTGGGATGAAAGTAGTGAACAATAGAATGTGTTCATTTTGTTCACCACCATACACTCAAATGCCAAGAATAACCCTGAGACTATTTTAGGAACTTAACTATTCAACAAATAGTTTCTTAGAATGATAGGACACCTTATAGGAGTGAGATCTCATGGTGAATGCCAGACTCTGGTATCCCAAATGAAGTATAACATGGTTTGATGAGCTTCCTACATTTCCCAGCGTGAGTCCCAGCCGTAGTTATGATTCTATACTAGAGCTCCAGGTGCCATGAAGTCAGCAGTGGCTGGCTCCTAAGTGCTGTGCCCCTGGATGTTCCTGACAGAATCTGGAATGTATCATGTGGAGACATTCCTAGAGGAATTCCGTGTTTAAACTGATTCAGCACTCATTGAGTGGTTCTATCACAGGGGGAGAAGGGCAAGAGTATTGTTGATAGGATTTGAGGCAGCTGTGTGCCTTCATTAATTATATAACCATGGGTAAGAGTAAGTTGTTGATTTTTCCTGAGTTTCCTTTTTTTTTCAGTTGACCTTAATGGCATTTATGGTATAAAGTTGTCGTGAGGATCAAGTTAGATAATACATGTAATTCAGTATATTACATAGCTAGTAGTGACCACTTCCTAAGGGATAATAGTGGACAATACCCACAGTCATTGTGAGTGTCATAATTATCATTTTTCCCATTTGAGTGCCCTGGTCTCCCTAGCAGCTTGACCAGGTGGCTTGGCATTATGGAATTTTGCTTGCTGTACATGGCTAATAATCTAATATAAATATGAATATGAACATAAATATAATCTAACTCTGGTTTTTATCTATCATATAACTGAAACCTTATTTTCTCAATAATTTTAAATTGAGGACAGTAGCAGGAGAGAGGATTAAAGGTGACCATTTGTTATATAAAACAGACAGTGGGCTTTGGATTTAATCCTGTCCCACTTTGATAACAATAGCACTGTGCCAGGGGCTTTGGAAATATAAGAATGAGGCAGATACCCTCTAGTTCCATCCATGTCATTTCAAATGGCAAGATTTCATTTCTTTTGACGGCTGCGTAGAGGGTATTATGCTGAGCAAAATAAGTCAATCAGAGAAAGACAATTATCATATTATCTCCCTGATAGGAGGAATTTGAGAGTCAGGGTGCGGGGTTTAGGGGGTAGGGAAGGAATAAAATGAAACAAGATAAGATCGGGAAGGAGTCAAACCATAAGAGACCCCTAATCTCACAAAACAAACTGAGAGTTGCTGGGGGTGGGGGGTTAGGAATAGGGTGATTGGGTTATGAACACTGGGGAGGTTAGGTGATATGGTGAGTGCTGTGAAATGTGTAAGCCTTACGATTCACAGACCTGTACACCTGGGGCAAATAACACCTTATATTTTAATAAAAATAATTAAGAAAAAAAGAAAAAAGAAAAAGAAAAAAAAAAGAATGAAGCACATAGGCACTGACCTCCAAGAATATTCATTGCAATAAAAGAAATGAGACATAGACATTAAATAAAATAGGAATTATAAATATCATTAAAAGGAGGTAGTAATACAATCTGTAGTTCAGAGGAAATAGATTACATCCAAGTAGGAAGGCCTCATGGATGGAGTGGCAGGTGAGGTGGGATTTGATGTAGGAAATGTTGGGGTATGGAGCCAACAGCCAAGAAAGAATTCTTGAGACATCTTCAGTGCAAAAAGGTGGTTTTGTGAAAGGACAGGGACAGGACCCATGAGCAGAAAGAGCTGCACTGGAGTCATGAGGAGTGGCCCACTATATGCTTCCAAGTTGGGAGAGGGTTAGGGATATCGAAGGTCTTTAAGGAATTTTGGAAGCAAGGTTTCTAGGATTTTGAGGGAGCTAGCTATTGTTGGGAAAAAGGTCATTTATTACTGTCTAATAAAACCTTAGTCATGAGACACTTCAGATGTGTTTCTGTGGGCGTATGCTTGCGGGATGATTGCCAACATGTATCTTGGGGATAGAAATAAAGGATGTTTCAAAGGAATTTTTATATGTTAAAGAAGACTTACAGGATCCTCAGAGTGGGGATAATGTCAAGCTAAGATTGCCTTTTGCCCTTAGCAAAGTATTCACATGGAGGCAGCTGAGTTCCCGGAGGAAGGTCGCTCTGCCTGTTTCCAGGACTTCTCAATGGGTTGTAGGCAGCCAGGAAATTAATTTTTTTTTCTCTTCCCTTTGTTTCCTATATCAGGATTCATTTTGAGTAAGTGAAAATGGACCTGCAGTTGGGGAAGAAAGAACAGCTTACGTCAATTCGTGGAGAGACTTTGTGACAGACAGGACACCCCTGGAAATAGACCCTGAGATGGAGATCTGTGTGCTTTATTTTACATTCACTGGGGTGTGCTTATAGGGGCGTCTCTAAGGGAGCTGGGAGTGAGAAAAGCAGAACTGGCAGAAGAAGTAGTCTAATGGGGAGTAATGTAGCTACAACAGAGGCCAACCCAATGCTGACGTGACAAACAAGGCAAGGTAAAGAGGAAGTATAAGAAGGGACAGAGAAGGGCAAGAGAAGTAAAACAGAAGAGCCTCCTTTAAATCAGTGGAGAGGATTTCCAGAGGCACACGTGGCTGCTCCACAGATATTTGTTAGATAAATGGACTGTGAAAAAAATGACCAAATAAACAAGGTGAATCCTTTCAGTCACAGCCTTTTGTTTTCTGAGGGCCAACAGATCTGAGCTTATTTCTCCCACAAGTTAGTTCACTGACAGCAAAGAAGTAGAGTCTTCCTAGGTGCCCAACTCTGAAGAATGATATTCTCTAGCCATCTGTCCTCCTCAGGTAAATGTTAAAATGGGAACTCTTTCTAGAACTCTGTCAGAATTCCCAAAATATTGGGGAGCCTACTGAAGCTCCAGTGGTCTGGTTCTTTCTTCTTGGTGTATCTCCTAGCTACTGGGAGAAGGTGGTCCCATAGAAGGGACGGTAGGCCAGCTGATGGTTGGGATGTTTGCTGAGAAGAAGGGATATTACTTTCTGAGGTGCTGCCAAACTATGGGCCTCCTGAGGGGAGATACCTACACTTTATCTCATGCTTGAGGATCCAGAGCTGTGCAGGCATGTAACACAAAATGAATCTCTGTCCACCTGAGCCCAGTCACCTGTGTAATATGAGACACTCCTTATTAGCTGTACAAGCTGCTTCAAGGCACCAGCCATACCCACTAGTCCCAAAAGTTATATAGCACATTTCAGTCTAGACCTGGAACTTCAGTGAAAGTATGAAATTTTATAGGTAACTAATGACTTCATGATTTTAAACAATTGTATAAAGAAATTTCCTTAAGACTAAGATGACCCACTTGATAGACTACCCAAAACAGACAGGTGGGTTTTCCAATCTGCTAGAATCTCTGATTTGTTCTTCTCATACATCTGGAGCTCTGGAAAATATAGCAATTTCCACTCCAACCATACTTATTGAACTAGGGAATTAACATAGGTCTCGGGAATTGAGCTGAGGGGGCTACGATTTAACTTAAGAAATCAATATCCCCTACGTGGCCCCCATAAAGACATTTGAAAATCATATCAGTGGTTTAGGTACTGATTTGATCCTGTTTGAGGCCCAAGAAGGAACTTACTGGGAGGGAATTATAAAGGTCAGATCTCCATTTGACTGGAGAAAGTTGTAAGTATCTTAGACTATCTTCCTAGAGGTTGTGTGAAGTAAGGTTCAATAGAAGATAATGACTATAAGATATTAATAGCATCTCTTTTCTTTGTAGTTTGTGTAGAGTAGGTCTAACTACATTGATCAATCCTCTCATTGTAAAGTAGATATTGGTATCTACTGTAAAGTAGATATTGGTATCTACTGTAAAGTAGATATTGGTATAGAGGTAGGTATTTCCTTTTATTTTTTTGCATATTCAACCTGTTACTCTTATGGTGAAAGGCACTAGAAGTCCTTACAGAAGAATGGCTTTCTGTACAGACTGACTGACTTAGTAGCCATTAGTATAAAAAGGAGGAGAATCCACATAAAAATCTCATTCTTAGTTTCTCTTAAAAGATGAGTTCTAGAAACTAGGCTGTATTCCTTAGTGGTCATATCTGGTTGGAGCTGAGTAAATGGCTTCTCCTTTAGCTGGTTTGTTACAGTCCTCATAACTGATGTTTCTCTCATTCCAAGTTCTCAAGCATGTGTGAAAATAAATACAGTGTTCTCTCTGCTTGTTTCCGTTCTTACTTTTTGTTTTGTTTTGTTTTTCCCAAGGAAGAAGAGCAAAGGGAGAGTGGATACCACAAGGTAACTAACTCCCTGTCACATCTCCTCCAGTTATTTTATATTAAGATATTAATATGTTTAATATTAGTAATTATTTACGTTAATATTGAGATGTATTGATTCTTACATAATTAGGTCATCAGATGCATCTTGTTTGATTTTCATGTTATCATATTAAAAAATCTATGACTGAGTAATTTCCCATAGTATGCAGGTACCATTACTCAGTTAACCATCTGGATCTTTTGTTTCTTGTCTGTTTGCCCTTCTGGGGTCAGTAGCTACCGATTATCTATGGGGATCTCCTACAGACTTCCAGTAGGGTAAACTCACCTTTCCATCCTCCAACCCAAGGTTCAGAGTTGTCAAGGATTGCATCCTGGCCAATCAGTGCCTTGGCTTCCCCTGGCCTCAGTGGTGGGTTGGAGAATGGATATGTCACCATCAAAGTCAGAGAATGATATCTGCTGAAGCTTCTGGAACTGAAAGGGGTAAATCCTTTCCCTTTGCAGTGTCCCTGGGAAGGTGTCACTGAAACTCACATCTCCACTTGGCCACTGTATGAAGTACAGGACAAGGAGACCCACACCTACCCCCTGCACACAGGGCACAGGGATGAATGACAGAAGAAACCAGGCCCTAGCAATTTCATACAAGTCCTGCTCAAGTCTTTTGTGAGATCAGTCCACCTTGGGACTTTGCAGGTATTAGGGATAATTAATTTCATTTTGGGTAAGCCAGTTTGGTTCGGGCATTCTGTCACTTATGAGACATAATTGGAAGGGATCGATTCAAAGTGACAAGAAATGGAAGGTGAGGGATTAGTAATATCTTCCCTTGCATTTCTGAGTTTCTAAGAGAATGGTATCTCTTTTCTTGCAAAACCTATGCATTTCTACAAACATGTTGTCTGAGATGGCAAAGCAGACTTTCTGCCCAGGTGAAATAATCAGAAATTCTTTAAATGATAAGAAAAGGAGTAATTGTGTTGCAAGGTCTGCATGGCTGGAACAACTCCATGTCACACTCCTCCTTTTTTTGTAATCCAAAGGGCATGGCGAAGGTCAGCTACAAGAGGAAGACATAATGAGAAATTTAAAATGATCTTCTGCCTTTTAAGAACCAGCAAGTGGGTTTTCTTCCTTCCCCTTCTGCTCCGCTCCCCCGCCCCCCCGACAAATAGCGTATTCTCACTACACACAGAGTCTGGGGCTTGGCTTTCGTCACACGCTGACAGGTTTCTGTTTATCTTAAGTGAGAAATGGACAAAAGGAAACACGAAACAGATGAATGGGCAAAAGTATGAATAAACAACTCGGGCAGCTGAGTAGCAGATGGCTGCAGGGTCCCCATGACTAAACA
This sequence comes from Mustela erminea, assembly GCF_009829155.1. Classification (NCBI taxonomy): domain Eukaryota; kingdom Metazoa; phylum Chordata; class Mammalia; order Carnivora; family Mustelidae; genus Mustela; species Mustela erminea. The sequence goes on along the minus strand of NC_045629.1, from coordinate 10,739,485 downwards.
AATTGCAAGATTTCTGGAAGGAGATGCTTGTTAATGTTTTTCTCAAGCAAAAGTTCAAGTGATAGAATAAAAATGACCTCATCGCTGACTGTAGCCCTTCCTTTGTAAAAAAGCAAAGAAAAGGTTTGAAAGGCATTGTGTTTTGTTTAAACTTTTTTTTTTTTTTAAGATTTTACTTATTTATTTGAGAGAGAGAGCTCACATGCACTAGAGAAAGCATGGGGGGTGGGGAAGGTCAGAGGGAGAAGCAGAGTCCCCACGGAGCTGAACCCCAAATGGGAGACTGGATCCCAGAACTCCAGGATCAAGACCTGAGCCAAAGGCAATTGCTTAACAACTGAGCCACCCAGGCGCCCAAAAGCATTGTTGTTTAAGTCACTCATTGTGCTCTCATTTATATTACACCATCTTTAACAGACCTCTGCCAGTGCTCTCTGTTGCAAATCTGGGGTACCAGAATGCCAAGAGCAAAATGACTCCGCTGGCCAACCGCATCTCCCCACCCTTCCCCTAGAAAAAGTTCTCGGAGAATGGCTCACAAGGACCTAAATTGTAATGCACTCTATAAGAATTCCACGGTGAAGGTACAGAGCGATTACGTGCATTGTGAGAATGGCCAATGCCATGGGCTTTAAGAGCAGACAGACTCGACTTTGAATCCTGAGTGGTTTTACTCTGCCTTACTTAGCTTCTTGGAGCTGCCATTTTTTCTTGTAAACTTAAAATAATAATACTGCTACCTTTATTTACTCAGCGAACATTTATCCAAAGCATTCTCTGGCCCTCAGACGCGGAAGGAAACGAGAAGGGTAAGGAAGAAACACATCCTTTCTCAGAGGCTGTGGTGAGGGTTCCTGCAGGGTTTACTGCGAAGGGCAGCTGTGGTTGGAATTTACACACCCTGGAGCCAGATTCCTGCAGGAAAATCACAGCTCTGAGCTTACTGTGTGACCCTGGGCAAGTTACTTAACTTCTTTGGGCCTCAAGTTCCTCCTTTGAAAGATGGAGCTAGTAAACAGTAGGCTATGATGAGAATTAAATGAGATAATAATATATCCCCACATCTATTAAATCCTAAAGAACAAAATAAAATAACATGCAAAGCACAGAGTGTGGCTCCCTATGAAGAAGAAGAAGAAGAAGAAGAGGAGGAGGAGGAGGAAGAGGAGGAGGAGGAGGAGGAGGAGGAGGAGGAGGAGGAGGAGGAGGAGGAGGAGGAGGAGGAGGAGGAGGAGAAGGAGGAGGAGGAGGAGGAGGAGGAGGATAAGAAGAAGAAAGAAAAATGCCTCATGCATTTGCTTCTGGTGGAACAGAGAGGCCCCACACATGTTATATGTTAAAACAGCTTATAATTGAGATTTTTGATTGGAGAGGAAACTAAATATCACCAGTTAAAAATAGTAAGATGTCTCACCTTGAATTTAATAATTTTAACTTTGAATGCAATAACTGGACTGGAAAATCTAACAGGCTTTCAATGTAACTTCCATTTATTTAATTACTTGATCACATAAATTCATTATTAATTTTCTCAGTGGGCCAAGCTTATGTCAACCCAGCCTCTAGTATTTTCTGCCTGAATTTTGCAATGGGACAACCCAAGAACCCAGGCTGCAGATGTAGGAAAATGACTAGCTAGGGTTGAAGGCAGGGGAAGGGGTGGGGGGCTGTATGCGGCAGAACACAAAGTCAACCAACACTCAGTACTTCTAGGAAATCCTCTGTGATGGCTTTTCAGATCCTGGATAGAGGCGCATGCCGTCTTTAGGGCACCCATTTTGCCAGAGCCACTGCGAGTGAGAAGCCTTGGGTGCTTTCTTTTTTGCGCATTGGCGCTGGTGCAGATTTTTCAAAAGATCCTTGTCACTTGGGTAGAGGTAATGTTCACGCAGCTGCTGCGCGGTGATCAGCAACGCTAAGAGACAGATCCATGTCCAGATTTAAGGGCATACAGGGCATCCCCAACCGCTTGCAGGGTACTATGGAAAAGAGGCTTCACAAGGCACTGCTGGTGTAGTTTATGGTGCACCTGCCCTCGCACTCGGGGTGAGCAGGGCGCACTGGGAGCGCGGCGCGGTTGAGATGCAGGGCCCAGCTTCCATAGCCCGTAACTACTCGGTTTCTGCCTGGGAGTCTCAGCTTTGGCTCTTACAGCACTGGAAATATCGTGCAACAGGGGTAACTTGGACTTGTGCCTGGTGGTTAGAACTCCGTCTTTTGATATTACCATTCATTTTTAAGATCTTTTAAGAAAAGGAGGGAGCATCACGGTTGCCTCCTGTCTCTGTGCCCTTTGCCAAGGGTTCAGTATCACGGCACTATGTTAAAGATAGGCCGGCCTTGTAAGTGCTACTCAGTACAATGAAATAGCACCTTCGTGAGTGGTACTTGACCCCAGAGAATCTAACATACAGCCAGGATGCAGTTGGGAAACATAAGTCTTTTTGCTAGGAGCATAAAGTTAGCACAGAATGTGGAGGCCTTAATGGCCTCCCCCCCGCCCCCGCCCCCGCCCCCGCCCCCGCCCCCGCCACACACACACCTCCACTCTGCACCCAGGCGCTCAGTGGCTCAGAAAGAGCATCCTCCTGGAGAGGAATAACATTGACTGCCTGGGTTCCCATAGCACTTAGTGTCTGCAGTGTATTACAGGTATTACCAGCCAAGCTCTTATCTATGTTCTCTTCCCAACAAAACCCTAAAACCTTGTTTATTGTCCCTGATGTTTTAAGATACGGAAAATAAGAGGACAAACTCGGGTCCAAAGCCTCCTGGCTGGTGAAGGTTAAAGTTGATATTCTGACCCCAGCCCAATGCTGTTAACTTTGGCACATGCACGCTTGTTACTGCCTGTTACCCTGAATTTGCTTTCAGTGACACAGGCCAAGTGAGGCACATAAAAAGACTTTAAAGTACATAATTTATTCCAAAGCCAATTTCATAATTTTATTTATTATTATTACTATTACTACTGTTCATTGCTGTTGTTTAATAACTGGCTTAACAAAAGATCACAAGAAAGAGCTCAATAAAATTTCTACAATAAGAAGCAGTCCCTGGTAGTGGCTCCCAAATAAGCCCCTGGCCACTGAAGTCCTCACAGTGGTTGTCAGCCGAGGCAGGGTCCCACCACACCTCTACCTCACCCCACCGCCCTGTGCTCCCAGCCAGATCTGTGACCCTGCTTCCTTCAGGGCAACAAGAAGGAACCCACAGGAAAGGACTTGAGAGAGTATGTAGCTCTTCACTCAGAGAGGTAACAACATGACTGATGACGGACATAGATTAGGTGCCTCTCACCCACGGCAGCTTCCAGTCTCACATGTGTTTTAACTTGGCAATGAAGACAGGATGGATACTAGCAGCCCCTGTAAGTGACCGGTGATGGCTGGTGAAGAAAAGCCACGTTGATTTGCCTACGAGGACCAACTTGGTCATGAGGGACAGTTAGCGAGGGAGACACTGATTCTGGAAAACAAAAGTGAAAAATGATTTTGTGTTTTATTACCAAGAACATCCTTTATCTGTGGACACAGAATAGGATGTGAAGACTGTTTCCTCTATTTTCTGTTTGCATTTGGAGACACCAGATGGAAGAGCCCATTTGGTTCTCTGGTAGGGTTTTCCTTTCAATCATTTATACCCATGTAATGAGGACCTACTCTGTGCCAAGCTCTGTGCTACCAGCTAAGGATATTAGAGTGGAGTGGTTTTTTTCCCACCTGAGTCAGGCAAGTGAATTAATCCTGTTGATAATAAATATTGAGAAAATGGACAGTATTCTCTGGGACAGACCAACCGATGTTAACAGTCCACCTCAGTATTTTGGTGATTTAGCATGTCACTGCCCCTTTGGTGGAAAGAGCCCTGCTCATCATGTATCATCATTATGAAACCCAAGCTCTTCTGCCCCAAGGCTTCACCTTCCTCTATGATCCTCTCCAGAGTTCTCTCCCTCCTGTTAGTGAATGGAAAGAGAGAAGGAGAATTGCCCTTAGAGGGTTTTTTGGGGCTTCCCCCCAAAATGGCACAGATTATATCAGAATTCAGCCGTATGGACATATCTAAATGCAAGGGAGGGTAGAAAATATAAACTTGATGTATATAAAGCTATACAGGAGAACCTGAATATTTGTGTAATCTAGAAACTCTGACATGGAGTTATGTTCAAATACCAACGTCCTAACAGTTTCCCTGTTTTAAAAGGGTGGAAGTTGCATTGGCTGAGGCCTTCCCAGTTAGTCATGGACCAAATCATCTCCCTTATTCCCTGTTAACAACCCCATTTTGTTTGTTGGGCCCTGCCCCAGGTGTTAAGCTCTTAGTCTTCCAAACTTATCATGACTGATTCTATTTGGCTAACACAAGTTCTCAGCTTTTCTTGCAGCTAATGGTGGCAAAGAGATGTAGATAGATATCTAATGAGGGCTTCTGAGAAAACAGTTTCTTTCTGATAAAGGGGCAGGCCTGGAAAGTAAGCTTGCTATCATTTTCTCTTCACCTTGCTTCTTGCCCTTGCATGTGGTGATAGGAACAGAATTTGGAACTGTGACAGCCATTTTGAGACAATGAGGCAACAGCATGAGAAAAAAAAAATCGTGTAACTATATGTACTCATTTACCTGAGACAATCTCATGTGAATCCTGCTGGCCCAGTATAATTTTTGATAATGCCTTTTTCATACTCAAAAGCATTCTAAATTGGACAACAAATTCATGGTCAGTCCCAGAAAAATCTTGAGATGCTGATAGGAAACAGTGATTAACTTCAATGTTGCGGAGTGGCTGGCCCAGCTCTGGAAGATTTACCTCCTGATTTTGATTTTAAGTAAATAGCAGATGTCTCCTGTGTAAACCTGTGTTAATCCAGTTTGCTGTTACTTTCAACTAAAAGCTTTCTTTCTTGCTAGACTTATCTTCAAATCCGGGATTTTGGAGCCAACATTAGAGCTTGACCACTAATTTCAAACTACAGCCTTTTAAAGTTCTGAAGTTTGAGGGTAAGTTTCTCTTTCTGTAATTCCTGAATTGGCATGAGAATTACTGAAATGCTGCACAGAAGGCTTATTTTGTGGTATTTCCAATAGGAACCAGAAGTGGAAGTGTCAAAACTCTCACCAGGAAGCTTGTTACGAGATGTTCTACCCAAGCTGGCACCCTCAGGTAGTTTGGAAAGTACAAATAAGAGGTATAAAAAACTCTTCAATCCATCTGATTTTCCAACTCTTTGGATTTCAACTTCTCCAAGCAGATAGTATGCTTCTCGTAAATCTTGAAAAGTTTAAATTAGAACATTTTCCTTTATTTTATCGTAAATACAGAACAAATTGTCAAAGAAATGAGGACTAGAATCCAGGGGGAATATGTGACACTTTGCTGTCTATTGAATTTGAGAAGACTTACTGGTCAGATCTTACTGATGAGAAAGAAGTGCCAAGTGTCTGGGAGAAATTGCAAGAGAGGTAAAAAATAAGTCACCAAAAGCATTTGAAAGTTAAGTGACAAATTTATAGATTAATTCCACTGTATGATTTATCTATGCCATGCAGTGTAGTGTCATGTCACAGAGCAATCCTGGGGGATTGAGCCATCCTCCACCTCCCACAGGACAACAGGACCACAGGATGAACCATTGATGCCCTTAGTTCATTAACACCAATTGCTGACTAAAAGACAATTTGCATATGTTTGCAATAATCAAGTGTAATTTGAGATAAGTTTCTAATATGGTCAATAGATACTTCAAAAAAAGAAAGATTTAATTGTTTTAGAGAGAGGAAAAGAGCTTGCACATGGAGTGGAAGAAGGGCAGAGGGAAAGAGAGAATCATCAGCAAACTCCATGCTGAGTATGGAGCCAGACATGGGGCTCAATCTAATGACCCTGAGACCATGACCTAAGCTGAAAGCAAGAGTTGGTCACTTAACTGACTGTGCCACCTAAGCACCCTGTGGTTAATAGGTACTTTTTAAAAAATATTTTTCTCATAGTTTTCATTTTCCAAATAGTCATCCCCCCTGTTTCATCACAGATACTGTTTCTTTCAATAATCAGCATCACTTAGATCTGAACGCATCTGACACTTTCAGGTCTCTTGCTTAACACTGTTTTTCTTTGGAGTTAACTTGACATGAATTAGTTCGTCTGTTATCCTAATTAATGGATGATCTTTTACTTTTACCCAGTTAGGTCACTAATATGTCCTGCCTGACCTTCCTCTAACTAATTTTAAACACAGCTGCCAGAATGGTTTTTTTCAAATGTCAATGCAATGCCAGCCAACCTCTGGTTGAAACCCTGAAGTGGGTATGCATTCCGAGAAGAGTGGGGCCTCACCCCACTTCCCACGTAGCAAGGTCAACACAACTCTTTATGATCTGGTCCTTTCTTGCTTTTCGGAACTCACAGGCCCAGGCTCCTACCCCATCTTGAGTCCCCTGCCCCAGCCATAAGGAACTTCTTTTAATCTCCAACTTGGAGGGTGCTCTGTCTTCCCTCTTTGCATTCTGTGGGTCTGTGCTCGGTATTCCTTCTCTGTGGAATGTTCTTCCTACCCCTAGAACCACAACATCCATTGATTATTCCCACTTCTCTCCCCAACCTCAGCTTCGTTAGTACTTTCTCTGGAAAGGCTTCTCCAACCTGGAAATCCCTGCTGGGTGACCCTTCTAGGCATTCCCAGACTTTCCCCATTAGCACTAAGCCCACTGTATGTTGATTGCCTAATTACTGGTTTAGATTCTCTGCTAATCTAAACAGCCTATTCCACTGGTGGGCAATATAATAACTTCCATGTATAATAACCTCCAATATAGTAACCTCCATATCCTAACCCTCAAAACCATGCGTATGTGATTAGTTTGGGGGTTGCAGATGGAATTAAGGTGGAGCATCAGTTAATTTGAAGGTAAAGAGATGATTCTGGATTGTCAAGGTGGGTCCAGTGCAATCACAAGAGTCCTTAAAAGTAGAAGGGGAGGCAGAAGAAAGTCAGAGAGAGTCATGACTATGGAGTGATGACCAGGGACATGCACCATTGCTGGCTTTGAAGATGCAGCAAGGGAGCCATGAGCCAAGGAATGTGGGCAGCCTCTAGAACCTGGAAAGGCAAGGAAAAGGATTCCCCTGGAGCTGCCAAAAAGAATGTACCCTTGCATATACCTTCATTTCAGTCCAGTGAGGCCCATTTTGAACCTCTAACCAATAGAACTGAAGATAATAAATGTGTGTTGTTTTGAGTCACTGAGTATATGGTTATTTTTTACAGCAGCAATAGAAACAATAACACAGGGAAGAAATGCTCTCTCTCTTGCTCATCATTTCAGCCCAAGGTGTGCATTAATCCCTGAAATGTGGTCAGTGGCTCAACAGCTACTCATTGGATGGAAGAATAGAATGGCAGGGCCAGGAAGGACTCTTAGGTGACACTCTGTAACAGTCAGTGTGATTCAGAATGATGCTCATAGCCTTCCTCCCGAAATCCTGCCCATGAAGATGATTCTCCACCAGGTACTTATCTCCATGTTTGATTTTTTGCTAGAGAGGAAGAACATTCTTCTCTTTGGAAGAGGTTAAGATGATACATACACTGACGGTAATGAGAGGGAAGAAAGGGGAGAAGCTGGGTCAAGGAGAGAAGAAAGGAAAGCTGGGTCAGGAGAAAAGCTGGGTCAGCATAAAAGGGGAGAAACTGGGTCAGGAAAGATGAAAGGGGAGAAGCTAGGTCATGGGAGAAGGTAGGTCAAGGAGAGAAGAAAGGGGAGAAGCTGGCTCAGGAGAGAAGCTGGGTCAGAAGAGAAGAAAGGGGAGAAGCTGAGTTAGGAGAGAATCTGGGTCAGGAGAGAAGGGGAGAAAGTGGGTCAAGAATGTAGAAAGGAGAGGAGCTGGGTCAAGGGAGAAGCTGGGTCAGGAAGAAAGAGGGCAAACTGGGTCAGGAAAGAAGCTCTTATGAATTTAGGGCAACTGAGAGGCCTGAGTGTTGAGCATGAGGGCTTTTGATAGATATTTTTGACGATTATGAACTAGAGCTGTTTTAGTGTCTTTGTAAGACAAAAGTCTAAAATGTGATTGTTTTAAAATCAACTATGACTCTTAAATTGTGTGCCTTTAAAAATCTTTCTGCAAAGACTGGGTCATTTAGGCATTCTACAGTTGTTAGGGTTACACTACTTTTGACACAATAGCACAATGACATAAACACACTGTTGAGTCCATTTTGGATATATGAAATTTAAGTATACTCTCTGTTGACGAAACGATATATATCTTTTTTTCTCAATCTATTGAGTTACTGGAAGCAAACCCATGAGTTCTTGGTTGATCTCATTCACCATAAGATACAGCGATATACTGGAATTTATCTGCCCCCCTTGGTATTCTTCCTAAGCAGGAGCCCCAGGGATATCAAAAAAGCACCTAAAATAATTTGGCTCAATTACTATTATACTCACAGTTACCTTACACTTTTGTTGGTTGCTTTTCTCTTATTGTAAAGTTTAAGTGAGAATAAGCTTTGCTTACTTAACATGACTTTTAATAAGAAAATATTTCATGCATTATCCATAAGGAATGTTCTTTAGAATCCAGCTACCAAGAAGCTAAAAATGAAAGGAAACCCTTAAGAAAACAAAATTTCCCGAGATTTTGGAACTGTAGAAGAGTAAGGAAAATAAACTCTCATGGGTACTAAAGAGGAAACAGTTTTTTCCCTAAATTCCTAAGTTTTAGGACAAAAATAACAACTTTGAATTGCAAGCTTGGAGAAAATCAGTAATCTATTTTCTGTACATTTGCTAAATAGGACAAGAACGTTGCAATAATACAGATGGCAAAGGTTGATTTTTTTAAAGACAAAATTGACTGGCATCATTGTAGGAATGCTGACCAAACAATTCTCTTTCACATGGTAAAGCCAACAGGCACCAGATCAACTATATTCAGTCTACGTTGCTTCTCAACAGTGACATGCACTGATAGGGAAATTTGAATGCATTCTTGAAGTTTCTCTTCCAGCGAATAAACGTGCTGGGTTCATCGATTGATGCCTGAAACACATGGATTATAATACAAATTTTTAAACTTCACAGGCCTTGTCTTAGTAGCTTAATCCATTTTTTTTCTCTTTCCAAGAGCTTAAACTACTGTACTAAGGAGTAGGTCACGAGCAACTTAGGTTTGAGTTACTCAACTTATGGATGCTGACTTTCAAACTACATTTCCAGGGCACCTGGGTTGCTCAGATGGCTAAGTGTCTGTCTTTGGCTCAAGTCATGATCTCCGGGTCCTGGGATCGAGCCCCTCATTGGGCTCCCAGCTCAAGAGGGAGCCTGCTTCTTCCTCTAACACTCCCCGTGCTTATGCTTTTGTTGTCTCTGTCTCTCTTTCTCTCAAATAAATAAATAAATCTTTTAAAAAAACAAAACAAAACAAAACACTGCATTTCCTTGTAAAGATAAAGTACACACATATTCAAAATAAATTAAAACAGCAAAGAAAGAAAGTATTCTCAAAATTATAATTATAGTTTTTGTTAATGATTTGCTAATGTCTGACACTATCACTAGAATGTTCTACCCAAGTGGGGATGGACATTGTATTCAATCAGCAATTGTGACAACAATTTCCTTAGTGTCCAATGCAGAGCTTGGCCTTTAACGGGCTCTCAGTAAATAATTCTTGGTTGCAATGTTAAAGGAAACCAGAATGGTCTGATACAAGTTTGAGTCTACAAAAGCAATATAAAGGGTATGGTAGGTCTAAGAAAATGAAATGAGTTGTAGTAGAAAATTTATGAGAATCCAGAATGAACACTAGGTTATGTGACTCCTGGTTTAGGGCTCTTATTTTCACCATCAATTTAAGCTGAAATTCTTTTCCTAATAATCCCCAAAGCAAGATTTTCTCATGAGAACCAGATTAAAGAGCTCTAGAGGCCTTTTTTTTCTCTCCCACTCCAAATTAAATGCATCCAAGCTACCTAGGACATTTTCAGGTATAACAGGTAAAGGATTAAGGATCGCCTCGCCATTAGAAGATGAGGGATGGATACTATATGCGGCCTTGGTATCTCAAACAAACAAATAAATGAATAAGGGTGGAACGGTGTAGGCCAGAACATCACTGATCTCCTTAATCACTTCTCTACCCTCATAAAAGAGTGAGTGCGAAGTGGAGAGAACAAACAAAATTACTGAACCTTGAAATTTCACACACCATCCATGCATATCCAATGATGGGGAAGCTTAGGCCACTTCTTATTAAATTCTGGAGCTTAGGGAATAAAGGGCTTCACAAAACACTCTTAATTTTGGCGTTTTATTACATACAACACCCATAGATACCTCCAGTTATTAAATTTCCAGAGAGAAATTCAAGTCCAAGAAATGAAATAAATTCTCTCCAATCAAATGAAAGGAAACTGAAGTCTAGAATTCTGTTCTCCTTGCCATCTCGTCTTACTGTGTCCTGGCCAGGGGTATCTCACAAAGATGCTCCATGTGATTTGGATGTCCTCCTGCAGCAACCACATCCTCAGCCTTCCTCTCAGGAAGTGGAGGGTGGGAAGCTCCATCAGCATCTACAAAATTGAATGAGTGCTAACATGAGCCCTTCACAGACCTCAATTGCCAATGAATTCACATGTCAATGGGATAAATTGAATACCTTGGCTCAAGCCCCACATCCACAAAATACAGACACCAAAATGCCATTCTCAACAAGTATGCCTCAACAGGCACAATCAGATATGATGTTTTTGGTTTTTTTTTAAGATTTTATTTATTTGACAGACGGAGATTACAAACAGGCAGAGAAGCAGGCAGAGAGAGAGGGAAGCAAGCTCCTTGCTGAGCAGAGAGCCCGATGCAGGGCTCGATCCCAGGACCCCAGGACCATGACCCAAGCCGAAAGCAGAGGCTTCAACCTGCTGAGCCACCCAGGTGTCCCAGATATGTTTTTGGAAGTAAATAAACATTTCAGTGCAGATTCACATTGCTGTTGATGTAATTAGTCAAAGCCTTAACAGTGAAAGCTTAAAGAGCAAAGAGGCAATCTCCCTGATTTTAGATTTACAGGTGCCAGCTAATTTCCAAACTGGAACTCTATTGTTGTGAGAAATTTTCTTTCATGCCCTATGCATCCTAAATTCCCAGGAAAACATTCATCTTGCAAATTGCCTCTGTTCTCAAGTGGGGGTATTTTCAACACTCTCATCTCGCAAAATTTAGGATTTTGGTGTGGTGGAATCCTAGGGGATCTCCAGTCCATCAACAGTGTTGCTTTATCTTGGCACCCTGAAGGGGGATGAAGTAAGGACTCTATCTCAACACACAGATTTTACTTCCTCTTAGGAGCACTCCTAACAGAGAAATTTCCAAGCAAATATTACCCTCCTTCTCCACGGACCCAGTGTCTTGTGATCCTCTTTCTCCTTCATCTCCAGAAAGATCATAAGACATTATGAACTATTAAACACTCTTTCTCTCTTGGAATTACAGAGATCTGTCTTAAATGCAGTTTTCCCCTGATTTCTGAAGAATTATGCAAAGCAGTTCCCTGAACCAAACCTTATTTTGCTGTTTCCAAAACCTGTGCTGCCAGAGGGTCCAGCAAAATGCAATCTGTTCTCTCCAAGATGCGTTTCAAAACATTGCCATACTCTGCTTTTTTATTGTCCAGGCTCGGACTAACTTATGTTATGAAAATGGTAGTGAGATCGTTCCTTCTTGTCACTATTTTTCCTTGCAGCAGAGGACATGACTCTGATTGTTCTCCAACTTTTTTCAGGTAAGCTCAGCTGAATTTGTAAAAATGTACCTACTTCCAAGTTCGTCCTAAACTCAATCTTCCATGTGTAAGACCAGAACCAACCAACCAATTTTCATTCCTTCTTTCTTATCTGCCTTCTTGCCTTTTGGCTTTCCCACCTTCTCTCCATTTCCCTTTCCTTTGTGGTCTGTAATTAGTATTCCTAACATATCTGCAAGAGCAGATTCTACCTTGTGGGAAGCCCCATGGTAAAATTTATGACACAGATGACTTTGGGTCAAGAGTAACTCTGTGAAACAAAGCCTGCTCATCTTGCAGTTGCTAAAAGCAATAATTCTCCTATGTATTATTACATTTGCAGTCTAAGAATTCATCGAGGACCATACTTAAATCTGTTCTTCCTGAAAGGCTCCTTCTTCTGGCTAGCACCATTTGTCCTGAGTCTTCCCTTGAAGTCCTAATTCCATTCACTGAAGAGTAAACTTTGCTTAGATTCTAACACCAGGGAACACACCTGCCTCATTCACTGCTTTATAACCTGTGCCTATGACATGTCCATAGTAAGTGTTCAGTAAATATTATCTGAGAAAGTAAGTGACTAATAATGGCATCTTGAAATTCACCTTGGAGGGGCTGAAATATTCTATGCTTGTCTTTACAGCCAGTCTTTTAGTTTCTGCCCAGATCATGTACAACCTTGAAGTGTAACTGTCTTTATTTTTAAGGTCCCCCCCCCCAAATTGAGTCCCTATATCTGGTTTTAAAAAATTATCTCATGGTGATTTAGCCCAGGGTCAGGCTCAGTGGGGAGTCTGCCTCTCTCCTTCTCCCTCTCCCTGCTCACGCTCTTTTCCTAAAATAAATAATATAAAATATCTTAAAGAAAAAAGGAAATGATCTAAATGATCTTATAGTGATTTCTGTCTCTAGGTTCCCACTTGTGACGTTATTCCTGAAGTTATTCTGTCTGAAACTTCCCCTTCATTGACAATTCAACATCTCTGCACTACAATCATCTTCCCTGATCTACAGTCAGCAAACAAAGAAAAGGAACCCAGGCAGAAGAGTAAAGTGAACAGAAAAGAAGGACCAGATGGTGTGTATTTAGGGGGATTCATATAAGGTGGGTCATTAATATCAAAGGTTGCAGAGACGTAGATGAAGATTAAGTCCCGGAAACCTGATTCTAGATAGGAGCCGCAAGAGGGAGGTTTTAGATCCACGATGGGGGGCAGGAACCAGCGGTGGGGATTCAGGGACTGACTACGTGTGAACAGTGAATGCAGTTCTTCCTTCAGCAGCCATTATGGGGAAAGGAGAAGCCAGTGAGAGAGAAGAGAACATTAAATATTGACAGAGGATTTTGAGTATAACTTTAGAAAGAAACTGAATCTAAAGAAAGGAAGAGTCGTTTTTCTCCTCAATAGCTTCCATTTGTGCTACTCTTCCCACTCCTTAATTTAGTTTCATAATTGCATTTCTTTCCCAGACTAAGCAGTTGGGACTGGGCACAAAATGACAGCTCTCACACTGACCCTTCCCTGGAGATGTCCTTCACATGATCAGCTTGACCCATTGAAGACAGTCAACTGGAGTGTGATGAGGAACGGCTGCCTTATGTTAGAAACACAATGCTTTGAGAACACAGAACAAATTAATTGCTTCTTTGCTTCAGGGAGAAAGGAGTTAGTAATTTTATATTGGCATATGAGTTATTATTTTTTGTGTTGGAGTTTTATGCTAAAAAACTTAATATCTTCTTTTTTATTATACAAATCACTGTTAATTGTTTATTTGCACACTTAACGTTGCTTTTTCTTTTCATTTTTTTTTTAAGATTTTATTTATTTATTTATTTGAGAGAGAGAGACAGAAAACATGGGAGAGAGTAAGCATGAGTTGGGGGAAGGACAGAGGGAGAGGGAGAAACAGATTCTCTACTGAGCAGGGAGCTGAACATGAGGCTTGATCCCAGGAACCCAAGATCATGACTTGAGCCACCCAGACACCCCTAAATTTTCTTACAATCCTGTCAGCGTGGCCCAAGACTTTACCTGTAGTGAATTCCAAGCTCAAATATTGCTGAATATCATTTCCACAGCCTTTTCTTGGGCCAGTAGATTTTGTGTTAGATTTCTTATAACATTTTTGTTAAGCCCTGCCTCCTTATGCATGTTTCTTAAATTATTTAATATTTATCATTATCTTATGTAGAAGTTTTTTTCATTAGTCAATTCCTTTCCTGAATTTTCTTTTGTCCAGAATTTTACTTGTCCCTGTTAAATTTTTATGCTCCACCCTATTATCTTTTTTTTCTCTTTGGATTTTTAAAAACACTGCCACGTAATAAAACGTTGAGGTGGAATTTGAAAGGTTTCTTCTTCCACAAAAATATTTTCCAAATGTTTCCCTGTCATTGAAGATTGACCTTTGTCAAAGGGAAGAAAAAAAAAATGAACAGTTTCTGATTATTAAAAACAGTTCCATACAAAATTATAAATCATTGAGATTTAATTTAGACATTGTCTTCATTCATTAAATAAATCTTATTGAGAGCCTTCTATGTTCAAGAATAAGGTATTTTCAGCTCCAGTTCTTAGAGTCACCATCACCTTCCATGGCTGCATACTCTCCCCTCTTCAAACAATCCTCATTCTCATATTTTCACCCCTTCTCCCTATCAAAATCCGCTGAGGGAACAGAATCTAAAACTTACTCATACGAAGACATGAATGAGTGACAGCAACTTGAATTTATAATCCATCTCACTTTTAATTGCAAAGCGAATAAATTAAAACAAAACAAAGCCAAGACAGTATTATTTCAGAGAAATAATCAGAAGAAGGCTTTCTGTGGAAGAGAACCTGTCATCTTAACACAGGGAAATGATGCTGTGCCAGTAGCATCAGCTTTTTCCACTTGTTTTGACTTCTCAGTAAATAACTTCCAATGTGCCTAAATGATAGAGGAAATTTGCCTTACTTGACATGTATAAATTGTTATATGGTTCAAACAATATTAGAGGACCTCTACTGCATGCTTCTTACAAGATATGTAAATGATAACATGCGAAATTTTGAAGAGATAAATGAAAAGATCAAGATGACACACCAGGGTGTAAGGAGAGAAGGCGGGTTATGTTGGGTGTACCAAATTTGCTTACATATTTCACCTCTCTCATCTCTTCCCTGAATGCTGTCACTTGTTTCATTTCTTGTCTATCTCCTTCATATTTGTTTAGGCAATAACCTTGTGTAGAAATCTTACCTGTCTGTCTCCAATAGGCTATTAAATGATTATCCTCTCTGCTCTTACTTTGGTCTCTCAAAGCACAGGTCTCTTTGTGCGTATCCTTATTTTAGTATCAATCATTCTATGTACTATTAACAATATCCTTGTTTACCCCTTTTCCTTCATTCTTTGATTGTAAACATTGTTCATTCCTTTCTGAACAGTTCAGACCTTAAAAAAAAAATAAAGTTCCTTGAAATCTAGTGGCTGAAAAAAGTATATATTGAATAAATACTAGGATTAAATTAGGAGAGACTTCAAGAATTGCCATTAAGATGCCCTCTATATCAAATTTATTTAATCAGTTATTGTGATAGCACCTACTTTCAAAAGTTTATGATTAATTCTACAAATTGCAGTGACTTTTCAAAAGATGGAGGTGTTCCTCCAAACCACATTCTTATGAGTGTTTTTAAAAAGAGAAGAAACTCAGAGTAAAAGAAAGCTGCTTGCAAAACTTTTGGATGATCCATAAACTCTATATCAAATGCCTCTTAGCATACAATTAATATGGTAGTGTATTATAAGTGTCAAGGAAGCAATGTTTAAACAAATTATTTTGTCACTGGGAAAGTTCTTGAAAATTCTGGCAAGTGATAAATTTATAAAATAAAATATTGTACATTTTTAGTTGTATTGACTAGGCAAATGCTTATGCAAACTTGGAAGGAAGGTATACCTAATGCATCCCCTTGAATTCTGTGATATAGATGATAAAATTTTGGACAGTTTAAAAAGAGCATGCCTTCTGTGACCATGAAATGTGTTACAAGTGGGTCAACAATCACCTTATTTTCTAGGGTAAAATCAAACTGTCTTGCCTTTCAATTTATAACACACAATTTTAGAAACTATAAACTTGTGAAGACTTCAATATGAGTTTTATAGTCTCATCTTAAAAGAGCTATAGTCTCTAAGAAATCTATCATATCTTATGTACACTCTCCAGATATGCTCATACTTCTTCACTCAGCCCATGACATCTACTCAGTGTTTTTACCTACATCAATTTGTAAACAATGTTCATCCTATTAAATTTTTCTAATTCTTCATGTATAATCACTTGCTTCTTTTTCTACATTCATTTTGAATGTACTTAATTTATATTGCTTTTTTTTATAGAATGTGTTATTTGCTTTTTTGAGGACATATACCTTAGGCAAAGATTCTTAGATATAAAGATTTTGCATAAGTATCTTTTACAGAATAGATCAGTAACAAGTATAGCTGAACGAGTGAAAGTTTAAAAAAAAAACGAAGTAAACGTCTTAATTTTTTTCTCAGGAGGCATAAGATTGAAAAGTTAAAGTGTTTGGTTAAAAATCTTTTTCTTCTTCTTCCCCTTCTTCTTCTTCTTCCTCCTCCTCTTCTTCCTTTTCTTCTTCTTTTTCTTTCTCTTCCTCTTCCTCTTCCTCTTCTTCATCATCATTGTTGTCATCCTCAGAAAAATAGAATCAGCAAGATCCTGCCTTTGGACTCAAACTGAAACACTGACTTTTCCTGGGTCTTAGTTCTTCCTGTCCTCAGGCCTGTAGACTCAGACTAGAATAATACCATCAAGATTCCTGGGCCTCCTGCTTGCTGACTCACCCTGCAGATATTCAAACTTATTGACCTCCATAATCACAAGAGCCAATTCTTAGTATTCAATATTTATATAAGATGGTGTAGTTCCAGTTTGAGTCCAAAATCCTGAGAACCAGAACTAATGATGCAGTCAGTCCTCAGGTGAAAGCCAACAGGTCTGAAACTCAGGAAGAGCCCATGTTTCTGTTTAAGTCCAAAGGCATAAAAACACCAATATCCTAGTTTGAAAGCAGGCAGGAGGAATTGAGTTTTACTTGGAGGATGGTTGAACTTTTTGTTCTACTCAGGGCTTCAACTGACTGGATGAGGCCCACCCACATCAGGAAGAGCAATCTGCTTTACTCAATCTATTGGTTTAAATGCTATCTCATCCAAAAACACACTCAAAGAAACAATCAGTAAAATATTTGCCTAATATTTGAGCACCCCATATCCTAATCAAGTTGACATAAAATCAACCATTACAATTCTCATCATTCCTTAATCATCAGTAGAAGATATCATTTATTAAATTTCTGTGGAATACATTGTTGCATTTATCATTACCAGGGAAACCATAGATTCTCCAGTAAATCATAACCTAAAATGGAATCAGCAAACTGTTTTGAAGAAAAAAATATATATATTTATGTGACATGGTGAGAAAAGACATTCACAAACTAAATAAAAAAGTTGGCTAGATATTGAATAAAACACTGTTTGAAAGAAATGAATTCAAAATTAAATCTGAAGTCTGTTGAATATTAATTACTTTCCCAAATCTTTATGTCAGAAAATTCTTCCTCTATATTAGTTATGGTTATTTTTTTGTCTATAGGTATGTGATATCAAACTTCACAAAATTCCAAGGCCAGAAATACAATACTATAAAAAATAATAGTGTTTTAGCTAGAGCTGTGTCTTGAGACCACATTTTGAGTTAGTACAAAGAAAAGATGTTAAACCAGGAAATACAGTTTCTACTAATGGTCATATCTGTTCCCCACTCCCTTTTGTTTGTATCTTATAGCAGAGGAGAAACAATAAAGAAGAAATTTTTAAAAATGAAAGCTCACTTGATAAAAGTACAGTGAATTTTACTGTAGAAAAGTAGAACACAGACATAGAATTCCAGAGATGTAAATGACCTACCTAAATCTAGGGTTTGTGAGTGGCTAACTAATATATAGTTATTATGTTGTTTTATCCGATTCAAAATATTGAAGAGCAACTACTGACACAAAAGAGGATTCAAAGGCAGGCTTTGATATCTAATAGTTGTGAAATCTTAAGAGACCATTTTAAGCCCAGAGCTTTAGTTTTTCCAACTGTAAAATGGGGATGATGACACAAAGCTTTCATAAGTGTTGGAAAGGCAAACATTTCGTCTTTCCCAGTGTGCAACTAACAGGGGTGCAGTCATCAACAGTTGTTACTCTGTAAGACTATATGCTGACTGAGTGCAGAGGTCATTTCAATATTATCATTTGTCCCAGGCGTACTATATGCCTATGGTAAATATTTATTATTCAAATTAATGAATAATGTTCCAGACTTGTACAAGATAAAGATAAAGAGGGAAGAACTCTTCATGAGTGACTTATAAAATAATGACCTTTTAATACAATAGTCTTTTTAAAAAATTTTTTACTTATTTATTTCAGAGAGAGAGAGAGAGAACAAGTGAGAACAAGCCAGGGGGACAGGCACAGGGAGAGGGAGAAGCAGACTCCCCACTGAACAGGGAGCCCAATACAGCGTTCAATCCCAGGACCCTGAGACCACCATGACCTGAGCCAAAGGCAGGTGCTTAACTTAATGAGCCACTCATTGTCCCAATACAGTAGTCTCATACAAGATCATGTGAAGAATGGTTAGATCAGGGAAGTATGAACAAAATAGGCTGGGTTGCACTTATTTCTGAGCATAGACCGATTCCGCGCAATAATAATGCCTTTCACATTTTATTTATTTTGTGAAAGTTTATTGAACACCTGCAATGTGGTGGTAAAATATACTTTGGTGGACATATTTTAACCTCACAAATGTGTCACTATTTGTGTGTCTTGCTGGAAATCTAATGAATGGACAAAAGTCAGGTTGACTATTTATATAAGGCAGTGTCAGCAGATCTGAAGGAAATGAATGTATTTTTTTCTGCCCTGGAAATATCTTCAAAACAAGATGCTGATTTGTTTTCCTGGGATAATTTCACTCACTGTACTCAGTCTTAACTAGATAAGTCTGATCTCCTGTTGCCTCACTTACCTGGCAAATTGAAATTAAAGATCCATTTTATAACCCACCCTTTCCACAAGGACTGCCACCATCATGTGATTCCATTTTCGCAATGAAAGCACAAGAGCTATGTGTAATTCTACCAGGAAACAGAGAGTCATGGCTAACCACACTCTTCTCTGGGGAGTCTACTACACTTCTGGTAAACGCTGTTCCACTACCACTCTGGTGCAGCTGAGGGCCACCATTTAACACTGTTCATTGTAACTGGGCACACATTGAAATCCTGCAGTAATTAGATCAAGGCAACTCCAGACTAGACTTGCCTTGGGCTCCATAAGTCAATGGGAAATCTGCCAGAACCTCTGGCTGGCACAGTGTAAAATAGGGTCATAAAGCTTCCCAGACCAATGTCTTTCAAAGGAGGCAATTCTTTTCTTTACAGTTTTATAGGCCTCTTGGGTGTCTTGGTAGGGCATAATTCTCTGACTACTTATAATGGAAATATTTCATGCTGGATAAAGAGAGTGAATTTAATTGGGGAGAAAACATTACACAGGTGGCTTCCCTGCATACGTCCCAGGAGATGGTAACAAGTGGATTTAATACTCACTACCTCACTGGTACTTTAACAATGCAATAAGGTAAAATGATTCAGACTCTGAAATAGGCCACAAGTTAAGCTTTTTCCATATGACCCAGGAATGAGGCAAATATGTTTGTCTAATGAGGGCGACATGTGTTTTAGAAACAGCCTGTCAGAGAATGAGGAGGGAGAAAGTTTGGAAGAGAAATTTTTTGTGGGGGCAGACTGTAGAAGCCAGTTGAGGGTTAGGAATACAAGGGAGAAAAAGAAGAGCAGGACCAAGAAGGCAGCAGAGGAGGCTCGTGAACTTTTCCTCACATGGATGCACCAAATGTGCTGTTACAGGCAGAAAAATATCCCTCTGGGAGAAATGCAGACTAGTTGAGTGACTTCTGTATATCAGGTAAATGAGAAAACACCCACGTTGAAATGGGTAGGAAAGGCTGAGACACACTTAAACCATAAACCCCACCACGGCACACCGACTTATAGTTGTGAAAGAAACCCCAGCCTCCAGCTTCCCCATAAGGAGTTTTACTCCTGCACATCCAATGCCCAAACTTTAAAGGCTTCCACCCAGGGGACAGACTTCTAAAATACCTAGCTCAGAGAGTAAATGGAGCTTGTGCCCAAGAGGCCACTGGACTCTCACAAAGAAGCTGTTCTTTATGGGCACATGTGTGAGCATTCATCATGGCATCTTCCCAGGGCTCAGCATGGAGGAAGCAGGCAAAAATGTGAAATGCCCATCTCCCAGTCTTTCTCTGCAAGGAGTTTGACTGGATATCTAACATGCTACTGCCTGAGGGTTCGGCTTCTAACGAGCATGTATCTAGGGGCTAGCTGTGATCTTCCTCAGAGCCTGGGAGAGCTGGTGGGCATTCCCCCTTCTCCCTCTGACTCACTCAAATGATGAAAACAAGCTGCCAGCACCTCTTCAGAGGAACATGTACATGCATTTGGCACCCCAGCTTTTGTGGTCCCACCTGAATGACAGGTACCAGACTGCCAGACTGTGATAGCCAATCGGTCTTGTACACAGAACTGTAGCAAACAAAAAAGCAGTTTTAAATGGACAAACACATGGGCACTCATCATGGCTATCCTCCCCCTCCATACTCCTCCCCCCACCAGCTCATTGTTGAGGCAAAAAACATCCATCTCCCAGTCTTCACAGGAAGGGATTTGACTGCATACTTTATGAGTTCCTGCCTGAGGGTTCAGCTTGTAATTAGCACACATAAATACTGACTGTGACCTTCTCCAGACCCAAAAGATACAGTAGGCACTCCCCGACCTTCTCCCTCTGGCTTGTTCCAACAATAAAAACAAGTTGCCAACATCTCCTTGGAAGGAGTTTATGGACACATTTAGTACCCCAACTTTTATAGCTGCCACCCAGGGGATCACCCTTCCCCCTTAATCACCTCATTCTGATAGCCAATGAGGCTTGCATTCATTCATGGGAAAATAGCAACAAAGAAGTGGTTTTTAAATGGGTATAGGAGAGCCTCCCCATTGCTCTCCTCCTGGACTCAGTGCAGAGGAAGTAGGTAAAATCACGCATCTTTTAGTTTCTCCCTGGAAGGGACTTAACAACATACTTTCCCAGCCGTTACCTAAACATCTGGTTTCTAATCAGTCTGCATCTAGGTGTGGACTGCAATCTTCCCTTTGGGAGGTAGATCGGTCTGGGACAGCTTTCAGTTACTGGGAGCCACTAAGAACAAATATGGTGGCATAGACAATTACATATATTTGAGAGACAACCAGGAGCTTGGGCCATGCTGATTGAGGAGGTTCATTTCCTGTACAGAACCAGTATGTAAACATGGGGAGCGGTTGTTGTTTTATCTAATGTGCAGAAATCAATACAGAGAGTCAAGAAAAATGAAGAAACAAGGGACCAATCAAAAGACCAAGATAAATCTCTAAAAACTGATCTTAATCTCTAAATCTCTAAAAACTGATCTTAATGAAATGGAGATAAGTGATTTAGCAAAAAAAAGTTCAAAATAATAGTCATAGAAATGCTTACCAAGGTCAAAAGAACACTGTATGATAAAATGAAAATTTCACCAAAGATAAAATATCAAAAATACCAAAGAAATCATAGAGCTAAAGAATACAATAATGGAACTGAAAAATTCAGTTGAGGGAGTCAAAAGCAGACTGGATCAAGTGATTAGAGCCTCAGCAAACTAAAAAAGGGGCAGTGAAACTCATTAGAGGAGCAAAAAAGAAAAAAAGAATAAAAAACAGTAAAGATAGCTTAGCAGACTTAGGATCATCATTAAGTTGATTTATATGTGTATTGAAGGGATCTCATCAAGGAGACAGAGAAAGAGGGAAAAACCTCATACAAAAAAATAATGACTGAAAACTTTCCTAACCTGAGGAAAGAAACAGACATCCAGAACTAAAAAGCACAGAAAGTACAAAATAAAATGACTAAGTAAATCTACACAGAGATATATGAAAATTAATTGTAAAAGGAGAGAATCTTGAAAACAGTAGGACAAAAGCTACTTAAGTACAAGGAAATTCCCATAAGATTATAAGCAGACTTTTCAGCAAACATTTTGCAAGCTAGAGGGGACTATCATGATATATTCACAATGTTGGGAGAAAAGACTCTACTGATCAAGAATATTTTACTCAGCAAAGTGGTGATTCAGAATTTAAGGAGAGATGGTGAGTTTCCTAGATGAACAAAAGCCAAAGGAGTTCATCACCACTAGCCAAAGGAGTTCATCACCACCACCATCTTACAAGAAATTTTAAAGAGAATTCTTTAAGCCTAAACAAAAGGATGCTGATTAGTAACATGACAACATATGTAAGTATAAAACTCTCTGGTAAAGGTAAAAATATAGTTAAATTCAGAATATTCTGATATTGTAATGATGATAGGTAAATCACTTACAATTCTAGTATAAAGGTTAAAAAACAAATGTCTAAAAATTAACTATAACTAAAATAATTTGTTAATGCATACACAGTATAAAAAGCCATTACTATTAAATTGGGGGGTATATTAATGTAGAACTTTTGTATTTATTTAAAGTTAAGTTGTTAACAGCTTAAAATAGACTGTTACAACTCTAAGATGCTTATGTAAGTTTCATAGTAACTACAAAGCATAAACTTTTCCTTTTTATCGTAGAGGCACAAAAGATAAAAAGAAAGCATACTGCTACAAAAAATTATCAGATCACTGAAGAGAGTAAAAAAGGAATAAAGGAAAAAAGACACTACATCAGTAAATAATTAACAAAATGGCAATAGTTAAGTCCATACCTGTCAATAATTATTTGAAATGCAAATAGACCAAATTCTTTAATCAAAAGAATTTCAGGGCGCCTGGGTGGCTCAGTGGGTTAAGCCCCTGCTTTCGGCTCAGGTCATGATCTCAAGGGTCCTGGGATCGAGTCCCTCGTCAGGCTCTTTGCTCGGTGAGGAGCCTGCTTCCCTCTCTCTCTCTCTGCCTACTTGTGATCTCTCTCTCTGTCAAATAAATAAATAAATAAAATCTTTAAAAAAAAAAGAATTTCAGTGGCTAGGTGAATAAAAAAATAGGATACAAATACATTTACCTCTAAGAGTCTCATTGCTGCTTTAAGGACACACATAGATAGTGAAATGATAGAAAAAAAGTGTCCCAAGCAAATGGAAACCGACAAAAAATATGGATAGCTATACTTATATCTGAGAAAATAAAACTGAAACCAAAAACGGTAACAGAGACAAAGAAGGGCAGTATGTAATCATAAAGGGGTCAATGCATAGACAATATAACTGTTGTAAATATTTTGGTGTCCAGCATTAGAACACTAAATATATGACACAAATATTACAGTCCTGAAGGGAGAAATAGATAATAATGTAAAAATAGTAAGGGGTTTGATATCCCACTTTCAAAAATGAATAGATCATCCAGATAGAAACTCAAAAAGAAAATAATGGACTTAAGCTACACTTTAAGTGAGCTAAACCTCAGAGACATATATAGAACACTTCATCCAACAGTGACAGAATACATGCTTTTTTCCAGCACACTTGGTACATTCTCCAGGAGAGATTATGTTTATTGTGAGGCCACAATAAAATCTTAACAAATTTAAGAAGACAAATTATATCAAACATCTCTTCTGACCACATTGGTATCAAACTAGAGATCAATTATAAAAAAACACTAGAAAATCACAAGTATGTGCAGAGTAAACAACATGCTCCCAAACAACAAATGGGTTAAAGATGAAATAAAAAGGGATGGAAAGATAAATTATGAGATAAATGAAAATGGAAATACAATAACCCAAAACTTATGGGATGTGACAAAAGCAGTTCTAAGAGGGAATTTTATAACCATAAATGTCTACATTAAGAAAAATGAAAGCTCTCAAACAACCAAACTTAATATCTAAAGGAAGTAGAAAAAAAGCAGAGCAAATGAAGTCCAAAGTTAGTAGAAGGAAGGAAATAAATCAGAGGGGAAATAAATAATATAGAAATTTAGAAGTTAATAGAAAAGATAAATAAAGCTAAGAGCTGGTTTTTTGAAGACATAAACAAAATTAACAAATCTTTAGCTAGACTGAGAAGAGAGAAGGCTCAGGTAAATAAAATAAAAAATGAAAGAAGAACCATGTAATTGATGCCACAGAAAGACTAAGAATGATAAGAAACTACTGTGAACAATTATATACCAACCAACTAGATAACCTAGAGAAATGGGTGAGTTTCTAGACCCAGACAACCTGTCAAGACTGAATCACAAAGAAAGAGAAAACCTTAGTAGGTCAATTACTTATAGAGATGAATTAGTAATCAAAACCTCCCAACAAACAGAAGTCCAGGACCAGATGGCTTTGTTAGTGGATTCTGCCAAAACTTTAAAGGAGAATAAAAACCAATTCTTTTCCAACTCTTCCAAAAAATTGAAGAAGAGAGGCACTTCCAAGCCCATTTCGCAATGCCATTATTACCCTATCAAAGCCAGATAAGGACACTAAAATGAAAAAATTACAGCCCAATACCCTTGATGAACATGTATACCAAAACCCTCAATAAATATTGGCTAACCAAATTCAAAAGTACGTAAAAAGAATCATATATCTTAATCAAATGAGATTTATTTTAGGGATCCAAGGGTAGTTGAGCATCTGCAACTCAATCAATGGGATACACCACATTAACCAAATGAACGATAGAAATCACATCACTATTGCAATAGATGCAGAAGAAGCATTTGACAATATTCAACATCTTTTCATGATAAAACCTCTCAAAAAATTGAGCATATTAGAAATGCTTCCTGACCACAGTGGTATCAAATTAGAAATCAATTATAGGAAGGGAACTGGAAAAATCACAAATATGTGAAGATTAAGCAACATGATCCCAAATAGCAAATGGGTCAAAGAAACATAAAAGGGCCATATATGACAAACCTATTGCTAATGTCGTACTCCATGATAAAATACTAAAAGCATTTCTCTAAGAACAGAAACAAGAAAAAGAGGTCCACTCTCACCACTTTTATTCAATATAGTACTGGAAGTTCTCACCAGAGCAATTAGTGGGGAAAAAAAGAAATAAAAAGGATCCAAATCCGAAAAGAGAAAAAAATTGTCTCTGTTGCAGATAACATATTATATGGAAAAAAACTTCTAAAGACTCCACCCCAAAACTGTTAAAACTAAAAAATTCAGTAAAGTTGTGGACGCAAAATCAATATGCAAAAAAAAACCAGTTCCATTTTACATACTAAAAATTAACTGTCCAAAGGAGATATTAAGAAAAAATATCTCATTTTCAATAGCATGAAAAATAATAAAATACTTGAATAAATTTCACCAAGGTGGTGAAAGATCTGTACTCTGAAAACTACAGAACATCAATGAAAGAAACAAATGGAAAGATATTCCATTTTCATGGATTAGAAGAATTAATATTCTTGACATGTTCATGCTACCCAAAATAATCCACAGATTCAATGTAATTTATCAAAATTCCAGTGGTATTTTTCACAGAAAAAAAATCCTAAAATTCATACATAATCACAAAAGACTCCAAATAGCTAAAGCAATTTTGAGAAAGAAGAACAAAGCTGGAGGCATCATACTTCCTGATTTCAAACTATATTACAAAGTATGATAATTAACACAATATGGTACTAGCATAAACAGAGACACATAGATCAATAGAACAGAATAGAGAGCCCAGAAATAAATCGTTGCATATCTATTCAATTAATTTTCAGCAACAGTGCCAAGAATGCACTGTGAACAAAAGATAGTCTCTTCAATAAATGTTGTCAGGAAAACAGGGTATTTACATGCAAAAGAATGAAACAACTATTTTATAGCACTGACAAAAATTAACTGAATTAAAGACTTAAGCATAAGACCCCATATCATGAGACTCCAGAAGAAAACAGGGAAGAAGTTCCTTGACTTTAGTTGTGACAATGTTTTTTGTTTGTTTGTTTGTTTTGTTTTGTTTTTGTTTTTTTTTTGTTTTTTTTTTAGATTTGACACCAAAAGCAAAAGCAAAAAAAGAAACAATCAAGAAAACAAGGGGGACTACATCAAACTAAAAAGCTCCCATACAGCAAAGAAAACCTTCAAAAAATAAAAAGGCAACCTATAGGTTAGGACAAAATACTTGCAAACCACATATTCAACAGAGAGTTAATATTGAAAATGTACAAGGAATTCATATAGTTCAGTAGTAAGGTAACCAAATAACCCAATTTTTTAAAAATGGGCAAAAGAACTGAATAGACATTTTTTCAGAAGAAGACTACAAATGGCTCGTGGGCACATGGAAAGTGCTCAGTTGGGCGCCTGGGTGGCTCAGTGGGTTAAGCCGCTGCCTTCGGCTCAGGTCATGATCTCAGGGTCCTGGGATCGAGTCCCACGTCGGGCTCTCTGCTCAGCAGGGGGCCTGCTTCCCTTCCTCTCTCTCTGCCTACTTCTCTGCCTACTTGTAATTTCTGTCTGTCAAATAAATAAATAAAATCTTTTTTAAAAAAGTGCTCAGTATCACAAATCATCAGAGAAATGCAAATCAAAACTTCAGTGAGATGTAACCTCACACCTGCTAGGATATCTATTATCTAAAAGACAAGAAATAACAAATGCTGGCAAGGATATAGAGAAAAGGGTATCTTTCTACATGGTTGGTAGGAATGTAAACTGGTTAGCCACTAAAGAAAACAGTAGGGAAGTTTTTCAAGAAATTAAAAATAGAGCTATTATATGTTATAACAATCTCATTTCTGGGTATATATCCAAAGGGAAGGAGATCATTGCTCAAAGACAAATCTATACTCCCATGTTGATTGCAACATTATTAACAATAATTGTCATGTGAAAATACTTAAGTATCTATCAACAGATGAATGGATAAAAATTGTGGTCATCTATCTATCATCTATCTATCTACCTACCTATCTATCTATCTAAGGGGATATTATTTAGCCTTATAAATGAAGAAAACACTAAATGTGAGACCCAAAATCATAAAAATCCTCAAAGAGAGCACAGGTTGTAATGTTTCTGACATTGACTATAGCACCATTTTTCTAGATATGTCTCCTGAGGCAAAGGAAATAATAGCAAAAATAAACGATTGGGACTACATCAAAATAAAAAGCTTCTGCACAGCAAAGGAAACAATCACCAAAACTAAACAACAATCTAATGAACGGGAGAAGATTTTTGCAAATGACATATCCAATAATGGGTTAGCATCCAAAATATACAAAAATATATTAAAAATATATAAAAAATTCAACACATACACACATACACACACAAATCCAATTTAAAAATGGGCAGAAGAAATGATCAGATATTTCTCTTAAGAAGACATCCAGATGGCTAACAGACACACAACAAGATACTCAACATCACTCATCATCAGGGAAATGCAGATCAAAACTCCAATGAGATATCACTTCACACATGTCAGAATGTTTAAAATCAAAACCACAAGAAGCAACAAGTGTTGGTGAGGATGTGTTCCAAAAGGCACTCATGCACTGTTGGTGGGAATGCAAACTGGGGCAGCCATTGTGGAAAACAGTATGGAAGTCCCTCAGAAAGTTAAAAATAGAACTACCCTAAGATCTAGTAATTGCACTACTGGATATTTACCCCCAAAATTCAAAGGGATACTTGCATCTCTATATAGCAGCATTATTTACAATAGCTGAACTATGGAAGCAGCCCCAATGTCCATTGACAAATTGGATAAAGAATTGGATAAAGAATTGACAAATTTGATAAAGAATGTACACACACACACACACACACACAGACATACACATATATATCTTCATGGTGGAATATTATTCAGCATAAAAAACAATGAAATCCAGGGCACCTGGTGGATCAGTAGGTTGAGCTACCAACTTGATTTTGGCTCAGGTCATGATCTCAGGGTATAGACATTGAACTCTGCCTCAGGCTCCATGCTCAGTGGCGAGTCTGTTTGTCCCACACCTCACCCCACCCCCCTCCTCCCCCAGCTCTCTCACACACACTCCCTCTAAAATAAATACATATATAAAATCTTTTTAAAAAAGAATGAAATCTTGCCATTTTCAATGACACGGATGGAGCTAGAGACTATAATGCTATGGAAATAAGGCAGTCAAAGAAAAATACCATATGATTTCAGTCATATAAGGAATTTAAGAAATAAAACAAATAAGCAAAGGAGAAAAAAATAAAAGAGAGACAAAGCAAGGACCAGACTATTAATTATAGAGAACAAACCGATGGTTTCCAGAAGACGGGTGGGTGAGAGGATGGGTGAAATGGGTGATGGGGATTAGGTCATGATGTGCACTGGGTGTTGTATGGAATTGTTGAATCACTCTATTATACACCTGAAACTAATATATACTGGAATTAAAATAAAATAATAGCATGAAATAAAATGAAAATAAATGAAGTTAATATTGCCATTTCTAACAACATGGTTGAAGCTAGAATGCATTAGACCAGGTGAAATAAGCCAGAAAGAGAAAAACAAATACTGCATCATTTCACTTATATATGCGGGATCTAAAAAAAAAAAAAAAAAAAAAAAGTTGAACCCATGGAAACAGAGAATAAAATATTAGTTTCCCTGTACTGGATGGGAAAAATGGAGAGAGTCTAATAAAAGAGTACAGGCTAGCTGTTGCAAGTATAAGATAAATAAGATCTGAGGATCTAATGGTGACTAGTTTTAATAACACTATAATGAGTAATTAGAATTTGCTAAGAGAATAGAACTTAAATGTTCTCATCAAAAAAAAATAAAAGGTGGGGCACCTGGGCAGCTCAGTGGGTTAAAGCCTCTGCCTTCGGCTCAGGTCATGATCCCAGGGTCCTGGGATCGAGCCCCGCATCAGGCTCTCTGCTTAGCAGGGAGCCTGCTTCCTCCTCTCTCTCTGCTTGCCTCTCTATCTGCTTGTGATCTCCGTCTGTCAAATAAATAAATAAAATCTTTAAAAATAAATAAACAAATAGATAAAGGGTAAATATGTGAGGTGATAGGAGTGTTAAATTAACTCAGTAGCGGAAATCCCTTCACATTCCGTGTGTATATCAAGTCATTTGTACACTATAAATATATTAAGATTTATTTGTCAATTATATCTCAGTAAAATTAACAGAATAGCAAAAGTACTAGTTAAAGACGTAGAAGAGGAAGAGAAGAGGTAAAAATAAAGATCATATTCTCATTTACATGGTGTGCTGTTTAAAGATGTCTTTATCGCTGTTGAGACAATCAATAAAAGCACAAGTATATTATTTGAAGCTACAAATGTCATCTCCAAGATACAGAAGTAGTGAACAAAAATAGATATGGGCAAGAGCAGCAATAACAGTAAGCAAGTTAACTCTGAGTGTGATTTTTAAATCATGGGTATGTATTCTATTATAAAATTGTTCAAATATCCTTTTGAAAATAAATAGTGGGGAAAAAGGGAATAGAAGGGAGAGCCTGAAAGCAGAGGGAAGGTAAGAGAACACATTTCTGTCTTAGGAGAGCTCAGAGATCATTCTTATAGGTGGGAAGCCGGGCTCAGCTTACCTTTTAAAATCTTTGTTTTTAAGTCATTCACTTATACACACTAATTAAAAGTTCTGTGAAAACGGGTGCTAAGTGATAATACATGTAATTGCCTCGTTTTAGAAAGATTTTCTTCCGCAGATGAGGCTGGTCATGATAGAAGCTACTTAGAAGCTTGCTCTTGGCTGAAAGAGATGAGGCTCCCCACTTAGGACAGAGGAAGGAAATGGGGCACCAGGAAGCCAGTGGACACTGCCAGCTGCCCAATACTGCCTCCACGGTATGTGACACTGCTAACACAAAACGGGAACAATGGATTAATCGGCATCATGAAGAGACTGGGAATATTTATTCCAAGCGTTGCCTCTTTGTCCAGATATTTTCCATCTTCAGTTATATCAGGGATCCGCAACTGCTCATCGACACTTTAATTCCTGTACTAACTGGGTTTAACAACCAGTCGTGTTCAGATAGAATTTAACACCACCAACAAAAACCCAAAGAACATCAAGTAACAATTTAATCAATATATGGAAGTTAGTTTTTCTGTGCAAAAGCAGTCGTGGAATGTTCTTCAGGACTTTCCTTGGGAATGAATCTCACATCCTGTACTTCTCCAGAAGGACATCCAGGCAGCAGCAGCCTCAGCCACCTACCCACCCCCCACAACCCCTCCAACCTCACTGCACATCAGGAAGTTGATTTAGTAGCCAGAACTCTCATGGAGAGTAAGAGAAGCAGCCCTAAAATTTTTATCTTTGTCTTACTAGCCAGGATGAGAAGTCTTTCTGGAGCTTGGCTCCAAGAGATATCTGCCACCTGCCTATATCCCTAAAAGACCTAAATTATTCCTCTGGTTTAAAGTGTATATATTTCTGGTGACCTTTCCAGAATGTATTTACCTTGAACAATTGTAATGTGAGTCAAGCTTCTAGTTTGGAAAACAAAAAGCCATTTATACTTTTGTTTTCTTTCCTTTTTTTTTTTTTTTTCCAGATTTTATTTATTTGAGAGAGAGAGAGAATACACATGGGGCAGGGGGTAGGGGCAGAGGAAGAAGCAGAAGAAGATGATCCCAGGGCCCTGAGATCATAACCTAAGCCAAAGTCAGACGCTTAAGACTGAGCCACCCAGCCTCCCCTTATTTACACTTTTCTTGATGAATAGTAATGTAATACGATCCTCTGTCCAGAAAAGAAATAGGTAAGAATCAAATTCTGTACCTTCTTGGCATCTATTAAAGGTAATTTGAGTGCCTGACTTCTCAGTTAACCAATCATCAAGGCTTCCTTTTTGCTGATGTTGTTTAAAGGTATCTGCAAAAGATCCAACATTCTACATAGGTGTTAATTAAGTTTTCTGTTCTTCCCTGAACTGCGGGCACCAAGAGATATTGGTCAACAGGCCCTTTTCTTCAAAGTTCGTTTGGTTAATGAAACATCATCTTGAATCAGTCTGTCTGAGGCTTACAAGAAGTAAGTATGGGTAAAGAAAATTCTAAGCTAAAAGTGTATATAGAGTAAAAGGTGTTACCATATATCAGCATTGACCCATGGTTCCTTGTGTTTGTTTTTAATCCAGTGCAAAACGAGTGATTCCTGTAGTTACTATATAACTTGTAAATTTCCAGATGAGAGGAGGGAAGTGACAAATTCAGCTCAATTTTATTTTCCTACCATATTCCCTCGTAAGGAAGAAAAAGTTCTACTTAGAAGAAATCATCTCAGGATAAAGTTAACCAAAACCTTAGAGAGGCAAAACAAAGCATTCCACATTTATCATCAGAAAATAATACTGAACTCTTCTGAAAATCCCTTTGACTAATTGTTTGTGTTTATGTAAGTTATTACTAAAAACAACGTATGCTTAGAGTTGAGTTTAAATGTCAGTGTAAGCTTTATGGTAATCGTAGAAAAACGTGGAACCGTCTTCAAGGATATTCATTGCAGCACTGTTTATAATAACAAAAGAGTAGAACCATCCTCAACTTTCAACAAGGGACTGATTCAAATTTAAATGCATCTTTATAAGAGAATGCCATATAGTGGTAAAGAGGGTTGTGGGTGGGCCAATATTTATTGACAAGATGGCAGGACGTGTTGTTGACCAGATACGTCTGGATGTGTCACACACATAAGATACAGAGCATGATATGGAGCAATTGAACTTATGGTAGCACGTATATGTGGGTATGGGTTTTTGTAAAGAAGACGGGGCCTGGGAGTACAAAATGGAGACATGTTAGCGGGAAAGGAGAGAGAAGAACCATTCCATTCCAGAAACAATTCCATTTGCAGGGGCAACAGTATTCTGAGCTGCAAAACAGTAAGGCTTTTTCCAATTCGTTGTGTCTCTTTGGCTCTGGAATTGAGGGTTGTGCAAGGTCTTCTTTTGACCACTCATGTCAGATACGTCATGCAGCAGCCCACGTTGGGTTTTTCCTTTTATCAGTTCAAGGATCAAAGTGGTAAGTCTGTCTTTATAAAAAATACTCTTTCAGCAAAAGTACAATTTTTCCTTTCACTGGAGTACTTACCTGCGCCAGCACAATCATCTCTGTTAACTCAAAGTGAGCGACTCTAATTAAGGAAGTTACTTTCAAATTTTAAATATCTTTGTATGTACCTGTTGGGAGATCATTCTCCACGGGTCTTTTGAGGTTCTGTGTGTCTTGCAAGAAGAGATACTGACTGTATTTGTTGCAGACTCTTTCAAACTGTACAGTGAACAGCCTCAGAAAATAGAGAGTATGTCTCCCCCAGGCAAAAGGCAGGTTTCTTTACTCTCCACCGTAAGAAAGATACTGTTGCCCTCCAGGGCAAAGTATAGACAGGCTTACTGCCCATTATAAAAGATTCTCCCGTTATGTAGCCCCCTGCAGGTACAGGATGAAGGTGTGAAGCCTTTTGTATAGCAAGAGAACTGATGAAAATGCCGACACTTGGTCTACGCTATTACTGTAACTGTTTTTGTCTCTGATGCACGGGTCTCATGCCATCTGCCAGTATCCATGAATCTGGAAGGCTAACCTGTTAGCTGGAAAGTAGGGTAAAATTTCAGACCCTTCACAGTTATCGACCAAGGTATTGAAGTTACAAGTGTCTCCAGTAGGACATTTAATCACATATTTTGAAGTAAGTTTATTGAATGTCAAACACTAACCTTGGATGTATTGATTTCTGACATTTCTTCTTGAAGTAAGTAATTTTGATTGACTTGATCACAAACTGGCTTAAGGTACTTATCAGAGTATCAACTAACCTTAAAAAGACATTAGGAAAGACTTGTCCTTTCAAAGTTATTTTAATTATAATGATGGATAATCTACCAGAACGGTTTTCTGACAAATCAACAGAAACAGAGACTTTGTATTGATCAGTTTACCAAAGGTTCATATTGCCAGTGAATTCGAAGCAATTTAAATAGGAAGAGAGGAGAACTGGGTCAATATGAGTGGTCAAGTTAGATTGCATTCCATAAGCAATGAAACGTCTTTGGTTTGTTTTCCAGTAAATAATCAATTATCAGAAACAGTATTTCTCAAGGATATCTCAGGCTTGAATGGACTTTTGGTTAATAGTCTCATTTTCTTCCTTATGAACTTGTATACAACTTGGAGAAATCATTCTCTCTATAATTCCACATAATCTATGTTAAGTACCTC
Organism: Mustela erminea; assembly: GCF_009829155.1. Taxonomy (NCBI): domain Eukaryota; kingdom Metazoa; phylum Chordata; class Mammalia; order Carnivora; family Mustelidae; genus Mustela; species Mustela erminea. The sequence goes on along the minus strand of NC_045629.1, from coordinate 10,706,297 downwards.
AGTCAACTAGTTATTATGTCAGTGCAGAGGTGCGATACACCTCCTTTCCAGAGCCTTGCATCATAGATCTCACACAGAAGGAGCTGCTATAATCATAGTACAGAGTACTCAGGTCTGCAGGGTGAGGAGGTGGGAGCAGGGACGTCTGAGAAGCCTTTCGGGAAAAGGTAAGACCCAGCATAGACAGGTGTCTGTGTACATCTTCAGTGAGTGAGGTGTGGATCCAAGCCTGTCAAGACAGAGTCAGGGCACAGCATGGTGGTTGTCAAGGACACAATGAGGAACATGTGTTCGCTGGAGTGTGTAGGGCTTCAGGGGTACTTCCATCTTGAAAGAGGATGATTAGTCAAGTTCAGTCAAGAAATGAGTCGTTGGGGGAATGTTTTCATTGCCAAGATCTTTGAAGCTAGGGAGTGGAGGAAATCAGCAAGGGAGAGTGTGTAGGGCATTAAACAAGCTAACCTCTTCACTGTGAAAAGGGCCCCAGAAGGAGGAAGAACCTGCCCGGGAGACCTGAAGACCCAACTACACAAGCAGGTGATGCATTCATGGACACAAAATAGTTGTGGGAGTGCCAGAGTGCAATTCAACCTGGCTTGAAAACACTGTGTAACCTCAGCCAAAACCTTTACTCAGCTTCAGTTTTCTGTGCTGTCCACTGAAGAAAGACTCTCTGGGACCCACCAAGCTTCCCACCATCTCTGAATCCCTAATCTTATTCCCCATTAATAGTGAACAGAGAATCTGAGGCAAGACCGGGCAATCTACTAAGGAATTGCTGGGGCGAAGACGGGAGGCATTACAAACGCTGTACCCTCATGCACTTCTTTTTCTGGGTTTATTCCAATGTTTAGATCTATCCTGAAATTAAGTGTTGGCGCTGTTAAAAAGCAGTAGCCACCCTGACACAGTAGAAATATCAAAGCACAATCTATAGTCACAGAATCTGTATTTTAGAAGACGTGCGAAGTTCATTTGCATTGTTCTGTGTCAGATCCTCTCCGAGAATGCATATTAAAAGCTAGAGCAGCATTGGTACCAATGGCATTCCTACTAATAAAGTCAACAGGAGAAATGACAGTTGGATACATGTAACATGGTATGAGAAATCCAATTTGCATCCTCAAATCCGTTAATTCATATGTTCCAGAGTTAAGATAATAATAGGCTGGAGAATTTTAAGTTTGCTTTGATAGATGAAACGTTTGCTGGAATGGTTTTAAAAAAATTCAGTCTGTGTCTGTGTGCCAGGCAGGATCTCTCACATTATAAAAACAAAGCTTTTGCCAAACTGTCTTATCCCTGGAAGTAAAGCGAACTAAAAATCCAACAATGGCAATATCTTAATTAAGGAGGAAGTACAGCACAGTTCAGGCTGTTTTCCAAGATGATCTAATATTTTTATCCCCACAATTTTTTTTTTTTTTAAGAACCATCCTCATGGTTTAAGGCCTGGGTTTATACATTTACATAGTCTATTATTGATGATATTTTATATCTTAAAAAAATATTATAACCAATTGGAAATATTTTTCCTTTAAGCCAATTAATTTGGGGAGGAAACACAGGCAGAGAGCTGGCTATGAGCCGAGCACTATAGTAGATGCTTCATGGTGCTTAGCTGATACTGTCTTCACAGCAGCCCTGTGAAGAATGCATGAGGAAACTAATGATCAAAACTGTAAGGATTTCGCCAAGTTGGCTTGCTAGTAAAATTGAGTATCCTTCTCTTTGACACAAAGGAAATCATTCTTTTTTACAGATAACCTCTGAACATGACATTAAGTAAACTTCAAGAGACTCTTCCCTTTTTGATAGCGTGTTAACCAGAGGACTGTCCTCTTTGCCATGGTCAGGAAGGTGATAGATGGAGCATGGGACAGAAAGTGTGGGGGACTCGCCACCTCTGTCAGCTCAGCCTCCCATCCCATCTGGGCATCTGCATATGCCTCCCCAGTGAGGGGCCACAGTCCTTCAGCTGACTGCCTTCTATGGTTCTCATTTTTTTCATTAGTGTCTAAATTACTTGTCAATTTTAAATGCTAACAGCCTTTTTCCCCCAATGATGATAATTGTTAGAAGACCAAGAGATGTTTTTCTTTTCTTTCTTTCCCTTGGTTGCTGTTGTTGTCGTTGTTAATTAAGGAGTTTTAAGCTTGAACTAATGGGTTGGATGCATAGATAATAAGTTGAGGATTCTGACTCAATTTTAGGTCATCACCTTGATGACTTCAAAGTTGTCGGATTTTACAACTTCAGTTCTGATGTTAGACATACAGAAGAGTCAAATGCAGCATCGTCTGTGCATTCCCTGCTGGTTGCTGGCTTCTGTGACCTAAGTATGCATCTCATTACTTGTGCGGGCAAGGCTCCACCGCTTGTTTTTTTTCTTTTTTAATCCATAACAACTCCTGAATTTGCATGCATTCACATTTCTTGGATGTCACAGCTGAGTTTCTTTCCAATTTCTGTGAAGATTAGTGGAATAAGAATTGCAAATGTGTGAAGTCCTACCAGTTTAAATTAGCCATAATGAAGTTGGCCTTCTCCAGGGTAAAATTATGAGATTTGGGTAGCCAATCTTAGAGGTTTTCAGAGGCAATCCCAGATGGGATATAATTAGCTGGAGGCAGGAATTATTATTTTTCTATATTTAATCAAAGTCACACCACTATTGATGGTCCAAAAAGTTATCATTAGAATGTGAAACGATTGAGTTCTGAAAAGAATAGCTGTGTAATGAACCAGAAGCTGGGCCACCAGAGATGGGCCTCTTACTGAGATGCCAGCATCGGTCATGCCAGTGGTGGGGGCAGGGGGTGTTCTCGCCTGATGTATCATGGCAAGGACTTCTATATATCTGCTTACAGAATTATGTTACTTCACCCAGTATCTCTGAGAAATCTTCCTTCCAGTTCTTTGCAGAAGCTACCAATCTATTCATGTATCCTGTCTTCTCATAAATCCCTGTCTACTCCCCACCACTTGAGCAACTTACTTCCTTTTCTATATCACTTTTGCTTGAATTCATCTTAGCCTCCCGTTTGTCTGAAATGGAAACTCCTGACTATAGAACACACAATTTTGTTCTCTTAATGTGTAGTGCTTCTTTCTTGATTTGTCCCTGTCCCCTCTCTGGTCCAGGCTTTCACCAGACTGAGGAGTCACAGGATGTGCCCAGTGTTCTTCCAAAGATTGCCTGCACCACCATGTAGGATCTTTGGTTCCAACAACAATATATGGTCGGTTGACACACTTACAAGAGAACTTCTGTGCTTGAGAAATGCACTTCTTGTGGTTTTTGGTGACAAGTGTGCACTACTATCAATTAATTAAGTAACTGAAAAACCAAAAGAGCAGCAACAACTTCAAGTTATAGATTATTACATTTAGCATAGTAGGTGTCTTCTTTGCTTCTTGATTTGTACTAATTCACATGAATGTGTCACCCAGTTACCACTTGAACCATTTCAGTCTGAGCTTGAATTCTGCACAATTCCAAATTAGTGAAAAATAAGGCTTATTTCTAAGTTTCTGAAGATTCTGTCATTCAGTGACTTTAGTTTGGACGAGTTTAGATGGACTTTTATCATTTAAAGCCTACCTTTTCATCACTATAATCATATCACTGATGGAACTGAAAGCTCCAGGTGAGATCCATCCATCCTAAAGACAAGGTCATGACCATAAAGCTTTTGTCAACTCCAAGCCATCCCCATTCCCTTGGAGATGTTTTTAAAGTAGGCACAGATCCACAAGACTAGATTTGACAGGCTCAGTGTCTGCAACACACATTTACTTTCCAGGTGTGCAAGACAGTCAAAATGACTCTGATGAACTACCTTCCTTAAACAAAAGTGTTCAGGGAGGGAGTCAGGAAAAAGGTTCCAGGCAAACGGGGAGGAAGTGTGGAGGTGAGCAGCATGGGCTCACACAAGGCAGGAGGCTTGGTATGGAGGGACACTGACATGGATCCAGCTGGAGAAGGATAAAGCAGACAGGAAATCACTCTAGAAATACCTCAACAAGCAACCATAGGTGTCAACAGCTTCTATTATACGGACTATATCATAGTATTTTGATGAGTATTTGTTGAGTGGGGAAGTCATAGAGATTTCAAGGTAATGATGATTTCCAAAAAAGAACAGGCAGAATGCTTTACTTCAGATACTCACACATGGAAAACTGCATGAATTATAAGGTGTGTAGGAGGCTCATAGGCATATGTATAGCTAAGGCAAATACTTCATCTCGAAATATCTATTTAAACTCATTAAAAAAGGAATCGGCAATATTGTCAGAGCACATATAAATAAGGCTCGTAATGAGCAGGCTGGATGGAATCGTTCCTGAGGGAGTGGGAAGTACTCAGAGCTTGAGCAGTGAATCGGCTTCACAGAACCCAGTACTCGCTCATCACCAGAGTATCAAAAAGTCTGCACTGTAGGAGGGCTGTCCCGATGCACGAGTGCCCGACAGTAAAGCAGCAGACCGCAGGGGATGAAGCCTTGCTCTCCCTTCTCTGGGATGCTCTAAACCAAGCAGGACTCTGGGCCTGAGGCTTTGGCCTTGCTCAGCTCATAATGTGGACTCCTTCCAGGTCTTCCGGAGGCAAACAATAGCCAAGGGCTCACACATTTTTAGCTAACAGATTGGTATTAAGTAGAAGAGAGTCAAGTAAGTATCTGCCCCGTGGCTTGGACAGTAGATGGTTCTTAAAGAGAGGCATTGATTAGGAAACTGTCTTCTGGCTTGTGAGTGATAGCTAGCTTCTAGGAGTGGTACATCACTGCTGATGGAGGGGTGAGTGGTGTGAGGAGTAAAGTCGACTGTAAATTACCCTGCCGCCAAAACGTTTGGGCCAGCGCCACTGTGAAGAGCACTTCTAAGGTTATCACACTTGCTGAATATTCTCTGTACAAACTCGCATGGAGATTGCAAGCACAAGACACTAATTTACTTCCCAAATGGTATTTTGTGGAACCTGTAAGTGACTACTGAAATAAAAGGTTTATGGATTAAATAAAATTTGGGAAGCAGGGCATATTAACATCCCTTCTTGGCCAGTCACTGACTTTCACATTGACAATAATTTTGTTCAAAGCTCAGAAGGGCGATGTAGCAAAGAAACCAACTTAACAAGGAATTCCTTGTCTATTTCTATCAGAGTTGCATTTTTAACAGCATCTGCAGTTGATTCCTCTTGGCTTATCTACTAGCCAACTTCTCTCTGTATCACCACCCACTTCACACAAACATGCCCTTAAGCCCAAGAGTGGGCTTCCAACAGTCATGTTTATACAGTGGAGCTAAAGAATTTGTTGAGATTGGTAAGACAGGCAAGAAGATAATGCTTAAGTTCAGAAGTATGTGCTTAAAGCCCACACCTACAAGCTGCTTCTCCATCCTCTGTTCCCCGTGCCCTTACAGCATCCCCTACCAATCAGCTAATTAGGGAGAAAAACAGTCAAAACTAACTTCTTGAGAGCCATTTGCCAAATATGGAAAGAGGAGCTATGACCACTCTCTGTTCTCAGGACCTCTCTGTCCACAGGATGGAACTGGACACATAGGCAAGCCTCTGGGCTCTCCCAGACCCTAGATTCTTGGCTTTCCCTGTTATCTCCTGCCTCCAGGTGCTGCTGCTGTATAAGAATAAGGTGAGCATGAGTTTTCCCAAAGTACAGAGCCCTCCACCCCCCTGACCCAGCTCTGCTGGCTTTGAGGTTCTTTCAGTGCCCATCAGTAGTCAATGGGCTTTTGACAAAAACTGTGGGCATAGCTGCCATTGCAGAAATGAACCAGACTCATACAGCCTCAACAGATACTCCTAATAAGATATGAAAGAAACTCCAGAGCTGGAGGTTGTCAAGTTTTTTATGACATGTCTTGGGAAAGGAAAATGCTGGCCCCCAGACAGAGGAGGGTAAGAATGTGTTCAAGGAACAGAGGGAGGAACCCAGAGCCTGGTGCCAGACCCTTTCTGAAATCACTTTCAGATGTTTGGGCTCCTGGGAACCCCCATATCTTTTTTTTTTTTTGTGAGTCCAGACAAACTGAAGCTGGTTTTGGTTTCTTGGGCAATTGTCTTAACCAGTATGACACCAGTTGCCATCATAGGGATCCATGGCTCCACAGCAGCTTACTTTGTAAGACCAGATGCTCTGGAAGCTTACCAGGAATTTAAGGGACAAGTATAGGGATGGTACAATCTATCCTTTGTCTGTTTCACTGCACACTTAACTCCTAACATTATTCATAATTGAACTTCAAACTATTCCATTACCTCCATAGTGATGTATGAAGACCACCAAAGGCTAGGTGATTCGGTGTGAGGATATGAAGAAAGTAAGGCTTGATTTTTAAAAGGTAAGGGCTCACAGTCTTGGGATAAAGGACTAGATAAGCAAAGACTGATATCAGCAGGGCAGGGAGCATGTCTGAGAAAAACAAAAGTCGAAGAGATGACAGTCAGAATTCAGCCATTAACTTTCAAAATATTTTTGTACATTGTTTTTCCTAGATCTGGGCTGCACAAATTATTAAAAACAAAACAAAACAAAACACCAGACAAGGAAAACATAAAGAATGCTAAGTATATGAAAACAGACCATGCTTTCCACAGAGGTACCCCCAATTCTATGCAGTCACGGGCCTTCACCAATTGGAGATCTTGTACAAGAAATAAATGACCGATGATACTGCAGTGATCTTCCTGGGCATTGCTAGTCTCAGCCTCTGGCAACAGTCCTAGCAGAGCGTAGCAACCAAGCAATTCAAATTGAGAAGCTACAGAACAAAATCAATCATCACTGAGGAGATTAACCTCAGACATAACCTGTGGAACAGAGAGTCAGAGAGCAAAAGGTTTCTGTACTGGATAACAGAAATCTGAACAGATGCGTTTAAAAAAAAAATCATCCTCAATTATTGTTATTGTGTCTCCAGCAAAGACGTCTGTGGACGAAACAAAATATAAGGCGGAGAAGTATGGTTAAGTGCCATTTGAGTCAAGATGCCATTGTATCGCTATGTGTTAAATTTGCCATAGTTGTTCACTGTTACACTTATGCACTGCTGCAAAACAAACCACCTTCAAACTGTGGCGTAAACAAGAACAGTGATGATGATGATGATGATGATGATGATGATGATGATGATGATGATTCATTCTCAAGATCTGGGGCAAAAGCTAAAAGCTTCCTTGCTCACATGGCTGGTACATGGCTAAAAGACAAGGGTAGCTGGGATTCTTCTAAGAGAAATTACCAGAAGCTGCATGATCTTTTCTAGTCCAGGCTTGAAAGTCCTGCAGTGTTGGGGCACCTGAGCGGCTCAGGTGGTTAAGCGTCTGCCTTTGACTCAAGTCATGAATCCAGGGTGCTGGGATAGAGTCCCACGTCCAGTCTGGCTCCCTGCTCAGTAAGAAGTCTGCTTGTCCCTTGTCCCCTCCTCTCCTCTACCCCCTTATGAGCATGTTGTCTTGCAAATTAATAAATAAAATCTTTTAAAAAAAAAAAGTAATGCAGTGTCACTTCCTCCAAATTATATTTATAGAGTCACAATGGCCCATTCAGGTTCAAGGGCCAGGCACAGATACTCCAGCCCTTAATGGGAAGGAGTATCCTTGAATTTATAGATCTGTTTTAAAGCTACACATTCCAGCTATCTGAAAAATACTTAGCCTGTGGAAAGCTTACCCCCCGCTCCTTTTAAGAAATATTTTGTAAACATGTAGTGTTTTGGAGTAATTCTAATTTTGCTTAAAGCTCTGCTTGCACATATATCTAGCCGCATGAACAGGAGCAATTTATATAACTTTTCTGAGGCTCTGTTTGTTTGGCACCAAAATAAGGATAATTTTTAGGAATGGTCGGAGAATCAAACAAGTAATGCAAATAAAGGACTTAGTATAGTACATTTCTCATAGTGGGTGTTTAATCAAGTAATAACAACAAATCTCAAGTTCAAGCATCCCAATTCAAGACACCACCTCTTGTTTTCTTGCTTCCTCTAAGCTCCCTTGATTCCAACAGTTAACATATGATTCATGATCCTGTCACTTTTTTACCGAGGTGTTTATAAATGTGTGAAATAGTACTGTATTGATAACTGAGGCCCTCACCAGAGGAGGAAGGATGAGGGAAGAGGGATACCCAATTGTCACCCTGTATCTTCATGGACACTTGGAATTTTTAGCCTAGTAAGTCAATTTTTTTTAAAAGATTATATTTATTTATTTGACAGACAGAGAGATCACAAGTAGGCAGAAAGGCAGGCAGAGAGAGAGGAGGAAGCAGGGTCCCCACTGAGCAGAGAGCCTGATGCGGGCCTCGATCCCAGGACCTTGAGATCATGACCTGAGCCGAAGGCAGAGGCTTAACCCACTGAGCCACCCAGGCGCCCTACCCTAGTAAGTCAATTTTTAACCTATTTTATTACCTATCCTCGAAAGCAAATAAAAATATATTTATAAAATTATAATTGCAAAGAAAGCATTAGCCTAATTAATAAGATAGGAATCTTTTTTGTGTGATCATAATATCTTTAATTTCAGCAAAAATAATTGCTAACATACTGATTATTGCTTATTCTGTAGGCTATTCAAACTATAATTTTAAAAAAGTTTGCTTTCCCCTTTACAATTGACTCATATTTTAATCAACAGTTATTTCTTTTTAATTATTTAATTTAGCCTCAATGGCCCCAGCCAGCTCCTTCTACTAATTCCAAGTAAAAGCAATTGCAGAAAATAAGGCTTCTTAGAATTCCTAAACTTCCCTAAATAGGCCATCAATCCCTTGTTGATCTCCACAGGTAAGCTGTATGGATTTCCTATTAGGAGACTTTTTTATTACCATGAAGAAAATAGAGGCTATCAATAAAATAATTTAAGCTATCTGTGTCTTTGTTCTTTGAATTTCGATAAACCCTTTGCTGGAGACTTGACTAACTCATATATTTAGTGATTTCACATGGTAAGAGTAGCTTTAGAATGTGTTAAGAACCCTCTACGGCAGTCTTACTTAGTCCTTCTAAGGGAGAATTCTCTCTCGCTTGGTCTGACTGTGAGCTGGACATTGATCCCCTGCCCTCAGACTGGGACTTACATCATCTGTTCTTCTGGTTCTTAGGCCTTTGCACTCTGACCACAACTACACCACTGGTTGATCTCCATCTTGCTGATGGCAGATCGTGGGACTTCTCAGCCTCCACAGTCACATCAGCCAACTCATCATAATAAAACTCCCCCTGCACTTGGTTCTGTTTCGCCAGAGAACCCTGACTAATACAACTCCTTTAAACATCTTGACTTGTTAGTTGCCCCCTATTACTCCTCCAAGTATGGATGTCTAGCCTTGGGTCTATCTACAAAGGTCTGCTACCTTCATGTTCTGCATTTAGTTACCATTTCGTAGTTAGCCCTTCTCTCCTAGAGAACCCTCAGGGACCGTCAAGTTTCTATAAATGAGAGGCTTCTTTCCACACTTAAGCAGTATAACTTGTTTTTGTATAAAAATTTGCATTTCCCTTCCCCAAAGATAATGTCTTAAAGACATTTATGTCTTTAAGACTTAATGTCTTTTTTCCCCTTTGAAAAAAATTTCTATTTCCCACTGCAAGGAACATTTAATATTCCTAGTTCCTGTGAAATGTCTTCCACAGATTTACTTCAGGGTAAATGAGTTTTGGCATGAACTTCAATCTTTAATAGAGTGTGTTTAGAGGATGAATCTTCCAAAGTAATTTAATCCCAAAGGATTTTTCAATCACAAATGTTTTAGCTATTGTGTTTAGATTAATCCAAACAACTCTCAAAATGTAAACCTATTCCCCTTCTTCCTGCACTTCCACATTGACTTCAACGTAATTAACCTTATTCTGTTTTACAGTTACAATTGATATGTTTACCGAGAGCCTCAGAATGTATGCATTCCCAGGGTACTGTAAAATTAAATATTGGACACTAAAAAGTCTTTGGTCATCTCTTGCTGATTCAATCTTGGAAACAGAAATAAAATTCAGATATCAATTGATCTCATTAATCAGTAGTTCTTATGAATAAAGGCACATATTGTGTCACATGTGAGTCACCTTTAGCTCATTTGAAAAATTAATTGCACAAGGTCAAAGTCAACAAGGACCACCAACAATAGCAGGAGTCCCTATGTGGTGTGTCATAATGGATAAAAATGATTATACTCCATTTGCCAACTGCTTTAGTAAATGCAACTCTGACACTGGAGAAATATTCTCTGCTCTGTCCATCTGTTACTCAAATTGCAGTAAAGTAGTTTAAGGACGAGTCTTTTGTGTTCACATTTCCAGAGATACTTTTTTTTCCTCAATTTACACCAGCAAGTGAATGATTGAAAAGAATGTTGATAAAATTGAATATAAAAAGAAGTAATATAATAGATGACTCACTAGTGGGAGCATTTTATAGGTTATTCCAACTCATCCATGTCCCTTTTAGGTAGAAGCAGCTAGTTCTGGGCAACTATCAACTATTAAATAGCATCCCTGCAGGAAGTCCCCCACCCCCACCCGCATGCCTTTTCCTGTTCCTCCTCTCTCACTGCCATGGGGTCAGCAGTCTGGTTATTTACTACTGGAGACTTCCACTTCTCCTCATATTCCTCCTCCTCTAGTCTGCAAGGTCAAGGACCCCAACAACTTGAAGAAGCAGTAGTTTCACTTCTTTGTTTAACTACCTAATTTCTAGGGGTGTTGCCTAAGATTCAAAATTTGTCCACTATCCCTCTTTCCTTCTCTTTGCCCATCTCAAAGGAAGGGCCACTTTTGTGGTTTTTAAATGTGTGTTAGGTGTGTATACAAGACCATGTCCTCAACAGAGGAGTACTTGGTTACTTCCCCTGGATAGCAGGGACTCTTGGCCTCAAGGCCTCTCATTACAACTAAAATCAAGCAATGGATGTGGCCCAAGGTGAGCATCAAGTCACAAAGCAGAGGTTTGAGTTGCAGGTCTAGCCGGTTACGCAGATAACTGTGTATTAAAAGATGAATGGAGTGTAAGAAAAGAAGAAAAAGAGGGGAGGGAGTAGAAGCACTTCCAAAATTCTGGAGTGAGGGTCTTTGAAAATATGCTCCTTCATAAAAGCAATTACACTTACAAAAACAAACAAATCAACAACAACAACAATAACAAACTCTTATTCAAAACTCTGGAAATTGATGAAATGTTTGCAAAAAATCCAAGGAGCCCTTATTAATGAAAAATGGCTGAACCAGGGTTAGAGTAAGAAGTTTGTGGTATCTTAACTTGCCATGTTCCCATCTTCTTCTCCCAACTCGGGAGTGGTCTTGAAGCCAATGGCCTTATAATCATGGTGGCCATGAAAATCAGTAGCCTAGCAGCCCCTGGAAAGGGTAAGGATAGGTCAGACTCCCTCAAAAGCTCTACCTCAAGATAATTGCCAGCTGTTTTTTTCCTACAAGTAACAGTCATCAAAACACTGTGGTAGGGGCACCTGGGTGGCTCAGTGGGTTAAAGCCTCTGCCTTCGGCTCAGGTCGTGATCTCAGGGTCCTGGGATCGAATCCCACATCGGGCTCTCTGCTCATCAAGGAGCCTGCTTCCCCCTCTCTCTCTGTCTGCCTCTCTGCCTACTTGTGATTTAAAATCTTTAAAAAAAAAAAACCAAAAACACTGGTACTGGCATAAGGATAAACATTCAGATCAATAGGATAGATCAGAGAGTCCAAAAGTAAACCTGTACATCTATGGGCAGTTGATTTCCAGCAAGGGAGGTCAAGACCATTCAATAGGAAAAGGATAGTCTCTTTAACAAATACATGACAACTGCATATCCATGAAAAAAATATGAATTTGGATCTCTACCTCACATCATATACAAAATTTATCATCATATACAAAAATTATCTCAAAATGGATCTGTAACTTAAATATAAATGCTAAAACTATAAAACTCTTAGAAAAATAATGAAGTAAATCTTTGTGGTCTTGGGCTAGCAATGGTTTATTAGATATGACTTAGATATGATATTAGATATGACAAGTGACAAAATTAAAAACAAATACATTAAACTTTATCTAAATGTCATACTTTTGTGCTTTGAAGAGTTCCACTAAGAATGAAAAGAAAACCTGCAGAATGCATGAAAATATTTGCAAATCACCTATTTTATAAGGGACTTATATTCAGAATATATAAAGAACACTTTCAAATCAATAATGAAAAGACAAATGACCCAAATGGAAAATGGGCAAAAGATTTGAATAAATAATAAATTCCATAAATTGAATATATCCTCTAAAGAATATATACAAATGACCTCCAAGTATATCAAAAGATGTTCAACATCACTAATCATTAGAAAATGCGAATCAAAACCACAAGATACTGCTTCATACATACTAGAAGTGTTACAGTCCAACAGTCAGAAAAAAATAGCTGCTCATAAAAATGTGGAGAGATTGGAAACCTCATATATTGCTGTTAAGTATGTAATATGGTGCAGCTTATTTTCTTAAAATGTTTCTTAAAATGTCCAGCAGTTTCTTAAAATGTCAAATATAGTTACCCTTATGACTCAAATTTCACTTCCAGGCATGTACCCAAGAGAATGGAAAACGTATGTCCAGGTGAAAATGTATACATCATAGCAGCATTATTCATAATAGCCAAAAGGTGGAATCAACCCCAATGTCCATCAGCTGATGACTGGGTAGTGGTTTATCCACACAATATAATATTATTTATCAATGAAAAATAGAGGAAACTTGAAAACTCTGTGCTTAATGAAAGAAGCTGCTATTTCTATACAATGTTTACAATAGGCAAATCCATAGAAGAAGAAAGTAGGTGAATGGTTGTCAGAGGCGAATGGGAAGTGTCTGCTAATGGGTATAGGGTTTCCCTTCAGAGTGAGGAAAGTGTCCAAAGATTAGATCGTTGTCATCATTGTATAACTTTTATTATACTAAAAATGACTGAGTTTTACATTTTAAAAGGATAAATATTATGATATATGAATAATATCTCAATAAAGTCTTTTTTTAAAAAGCATATTTATGAAAAAGTTTTGAAAAATGTGGATTGAGGGGCACCTGGGTGGTTCAGTCAGTTAAGCGTCAGCCTTCGGCTCAGGTCATGGTCCCAGGCTCCTGGGATCAAGTCCCCCATCGGGCTCCCTGCTCAGCGGGGATTCTGTTTCTCCCTCTCCCTCTGTCCCTGCTCATCCTCTCTCTCTCTCTCTCTCTCTCTCTCTCTGTCTCTCTCTGTGAAATAAATAAATAACATCTTTTAAAAAAATAAAATAAAATAAAAAATGTGGATTGATAGGTTTTCATGCATTTTATGTTACTCAGAAGAAAAGGTGAATCTGTTTGAAGAAGGGTTTTCTTCTTACATTTTTAGACTTGCCAGTGCGTAAATTTCAGCTTTATTGCATGGCAACCTGGCTCACATGGGTAGATATACAAACTTACCTGCCATCCAGTGTGTATTGGAATTCTATTCTGTTTTCAAAACTGAAGAGAGGCCATTTTACTTTCTGAAAAGATCAAAGTGGTGGTGGTAAATATAAATCCTCTTGAGAACAGGATCTTCCTTGCAGAGCCTGGGAAACAAATTGATTTTAAAAAGTGGAAGATGTGTTGACAAGTGGAGATTACAGTCAGTCATTCTTTCATTTTATTTTCAATTCACACATATTTATTAAGCACCTACATGCACACGGCATTTTTTTTTTTTATTGGAGCTGGGAATAAAAATGTTTGATTCCTTAAGATGCTGTCTACCAAAAGCTCTGAAAGACTTTAAAATACACATTAATATACCACTGAGTTTTTGCAGAGATGTTACATTTATAATCAAATTCACCTGTTTAAAAACAAAGTTCTTGCCCTTTAGCGGAGAAAGTAGCTATAAACAAATAAATGGTTACTTAATACTAGCTCAGGGAATGGTCACTTTTATAAAGACAAACCAGGGCAAGGGGTTGAAGGTTCTGGAGGGGAAAGACCTGATAAAATGGAAAGAAGTCTTTCCAATGAGTTACCATTTGAGGTAAGACCTAGTTAGAAGTGAAGGAGATAGTTATCTGCAAACATATCCCTCTAAAGAGAAGAACAAGTGCAAAGGTCCTGAGGCAGGAGTGTGCTCGGTCTGTCTGTGGTTCATTAAGGACTATATTGTAGCTGAGGTCCTGAGATCAAAGTAGGTCATGGACAGAGGTGAGGTCAGAGAGAAACCAGGAGCAGACCGCATAGGGCCCTGGTGAGAGCTTTTAATTTTATGCTAATATCAGTGGAGAAGTTAAAAGTTAGATGTTTTATTTTTCTACATTTCTGATGCTCATGAAAAGAATCAAAAGTTCAGTTTTAAGAAGATGTGCTGTCCCATATTTTCCAAATTTTGGATAAAATTTCATTTCCCATTTCTTTAACACGTGGACATACTTCAGAAAATGGATGAAAACATGAAATGCCAAATGTTTTCTTCCCAAATTATATCACCACTTAAATCTCCTACTAGCAAACTTACTAAAAAATCATGTAATATGTAACCAGGAGGGGATGCTGGCTTCGGAGAGAATTTGCAACAACCCTTTACTCCCTTGGGCAAACCAAAGGTAAATGGAACAATTTGGTGGTGACTTCTTGACCTGCAAACAATTGTTTCATTAAGCAAATAAACAAAAGCAGCTGACAAAATAATTAGTTGATTTATCAGTGCTTTTACTTTTTAGTTGATTGCTTTCTTATTTTTGATTAGAGTCTTGGAAATAAGCAACTTAATTAGTAATTATCTTCCGCATAGAATTAGACTGAGAATTAAAGACAACTTGGATAAGTGTTTCCTCTCTTCCTTGATTTGGGGAAAAAAAAAAAAAAAAAGCCCATGTTGCAGGGAGTCAGAAAGCATTCACTTTCACCCCCCACCACCTTGATGCAGGTAACATGAAGCATGTCACAGACAGACCTGTTTTCTCAACCAACTTTTGAGAAATGAACATTTTAAGAAAGACTGCGAAGCAGTGGAAGAGGAAGTGACGGAAAAGTGCTCATTTACATGTTAACATTTTATTCAAAAGAAATTCATTCATTCTGGACCTTATCTTCCAAAGTGCCTAAAATAATTTCTCTACTCTTACAGATCAGCTTCCATATTTCACTGCAAGGGAGGGTGGGGGAGGGTGGAGAAAACCTATCAGTTAGTGGACTAGAACTTTTTATTGTTTCTCAAGCATGCCTCACTGTGAGAAGGGGCAGGGTCTAAATTGCATTCTGCAAATGAAACAGTCAAGGAAAATGCCTTGAAGAAATGTAACTGGTAAGAGGATAAGCTCAGCTGGAATGGGCAACTATATGAAGGTGGACACTGGGGACACTGGATGAATTTCAGGGACCGAAACCGGGCTAGTAGAACATGGTGTCCAGAGAGTTGCCAACAACCAGAGGTGGTAATCTCAGGCGAAGACTCAGTGTTACAGAGTTTTCATCCAATTTCTGGAGGTAGATATGAGAATAAAGGAAGTGTTTCCCCAATGGAAAATGGAGCATAGCCATTAACAGGGTGGCCTCATAGCAGCCAGTGACTAGAGACCTACACAATTGGCAAAAAAATCCCCATGAGCAGATCTGGGACTTCAATCTCCAGATCCCATTAGAGGGTGAGGGGGCTAGAAGAGACAGACACAATGGCAAGAATGAGGCAGACCTGGTCTAGTCTGAGAGTGTCTGAAGGACTTGATAGGTTTTGAAGTGAGAGATTCAGTGCAGGGATCAAGGAGAGGTTGACTTACTAGAAGTGGGGAAGAGAATAGAAGCACAGGATGAGTTTCAAAGCAGAAGTCCAGTTCCTTCTGTCAGAGATGTAACAGCATGGCCCTTTTCCTGGAAGTTTCATCAGATGAACATGGCAGGCAAATCCATCAGTGTGTTTTAGGACCCCAACAACCTACAAGGGAGATGTGAGTGAGTGGCTGAGAAGGTGCAGGCATTGGGATTGCTTTAGTGTCTATTATTGTAGGTTAAGCATGGTCCTGGGAGTGAGATAGAGTAGAGCATGCTGGTAGGAATGATGGCTCCCCAGTTATGGGGAGAATGGGTGCTGGTCACGGTTCAGACAGGAAACAGAAGGCACATTCAAGCTGGTAAAAGAGAAGAGTTTAATGAACACAGAATTAACAAAGGTGAATGGAAAGATAAAGATAATCAGGTGGGGATGGTAATACTCCCTAGAGTTAATAAACAAGCAAAATACAGGGAGCTGTTATCACCATTAGGGCCCAAAAAGTCAAGAAGAGGAGACATCCTTATGAGAAGACTACTCAATATGACCTATGGCCTTTGGTTGTGGAACAGAGCCAATGCTAATCTTGGTCCAGTAGGGAGGGAGCTAGCTCAAGGAATAAATACTCTGATTTCTTTCTCTCCCCAAGCTGCAATCTCCTGCTGGTGCCTCCCCTTGGCCAAATTTGAAGCCGGCAGGTAAGGAAGCCCAGTTGAAACATTTTCTAGAGGATAGTTTCCAAGGACCCTGGAAAGGGATGTTGGACAGATCTGGATGGGGAGTTGACAGATCTACCAGCCAGCACAGATCTTGGAAACCAGGGTGGGTTTGATATTCATATGCATACATAAAACATGTGTGTGTGTGTGTGTGTGTGTGTGTGTGTGTGTTGAATATAATATATATATAATGTTCAATATACACACACACATACACACACATATATTCCTGTTTTGAGATTGCTCTCATTTGTATAATGAAATTGATTTTTATGTTTATATATTAATGTTTTATAATGTCTATTTTTATAACTATATTGAGAAAGAACACTTTTGTATTCAAGATGCTTTTTCCCAATTGCATAGAGAACAAAGTTCTAAGCCTTCTGTGGAATGTTAGGTAGATTTTTTTTTTCTCATAATAAATAAAAGTTTTATTCCAGAAAACCAATTACTGATGATGATTTCTTTACTCAGAATTGCCAAAATTGGTTTTTATTGCATTCTTTGAGTGTGTTGATTTTTCCCTTTAGTTAATAAGTTAAAGTCCAGTGGATAAAATATATTTTAAGTTTATGAAATTAGATGAAACTCACTTTCTGATAGTAACATCTGAAGACTTAAGCACTTGTTCTATTGACCTGAAAACTTTGCCTTGGAACACAGTGACTTGCTGCCCATACTTTGTCTATCAGAGGGGCAATAAAGATCTGATATAAAGCAGAGTGTGCAGAAATAGATACTGGCCTCCCTTTGAAAAAGAATCTCACCTCAAGGGCAATGGATCATGAGAAGGAAATTAAATCTTTGGGTTAAATTATGGATTTGCAGTGAGGAAATTTGACTACTCCATTTCCCCCCCCTAAATGGTCTCAGGAATCCCATGTGCCACCAAAGATAGGGACAGTTAAATGGCCTAAATGACACAGTGGAAGCTGCCAGAAGTAAATGTCATTACGGAAAACAATTTGAGAAAATTAGTATGGTGCTTTCAATGAAAACATTCTATGTTTTATTCTTGCCCAGACCAAAATTAGAACAAGTGTAACACTGAGCAGTGAGTGGAGGGTTGGAGCACAGGGTGGAGACTAGTAATTTCAGAATCTGAGGCCTCGTGGAAGTCAGAGACAGCTCAGTTTAGCAGAATAGAATAGGGACAGGCACATCCCATCTGTATGGCATTGGGTAGGTTATGTTCTTCCTTGTTCTTATCTATAAAATAGGGATGGTGTGAATAATATTGGCTTTGCTTACCTCAGTAGAAGAGGTACGAATATCTCATGTCTTCATCTGCAAGACAGCATGATGTAGTCTGTGACTTTTTTGTTTGTGTAAAGAGGAAATAAAGTGGCTTTTGGTGACTGTCCTAGATAAATTTCTAGGGTAGTATAAATAGGAATTGACTTGAGCCTAATTGAAGACTGGTTAGGTAAAATGATATTTATTATTACTAATGACACCCCAGAAATGAGCAGTGAGTAAAATAATAACTAGTTTGAATAATTATTTTGGCAGATGATAAAACAGGGCAATGCTGTGTCATTGAGAGAGTTGTGTTCTCTGATATTTAGAGAGAAAAATCAGAATAGAGTCCAATTAGATGATTGTGTGATGATTCATTAAGCCTGTAGGGTGGACAGAAAGCGTGTAACTATTAAAGATGCATCACCCAAACTGAAAGGCATGAAGAGAGGCATAGAATGCCTTAAATGCATTAACATCATTCTTTTTAAAATTTAATTTAATTTAATTTTTTTCAGTGTTCCAAAATTCTTTGTTTATGCACTTTGTTTATACACTCAGTGCTCCATGCAATATGTGCCCTCCTTAGTACCCACCACCAGGCTCACCCAAACCCCCCACCCCCCTCCACTCCAAAACCCTCAGTTTGCTCCTCAGAGTCCACAGTCTCTCGTGGTTTGGCTGATGCTAGGCACAATCTTCCATCCGCTATTCTCATTTTACCCCCAAGTGTTGATTAATATACATTCTGGCTGACCTTACTGGTCTAGTAATCTCAGATTTAGCTGAAGCAGATATGAAGAGTGATTGCATTCATTAAGACTGATTTGATTTCTGTTTTATTCTTTAATTCATACTTTAGGGCCCCCTTTTGGATAGCATGTGTTGTGCCAGACACTGGAAAGTCAACATAAGCATCCCTGCCTTGGTCCTGACAGGATCATCCGGGGGGTCATTTGTGGCTCCCACAAGTACTTATGACCTGGGCTCTACAGCCATGGTAGGTCAGCCTGGCAGTGAGAGGCAGCTTATGAACTTCCATGTGTTGTTTATATCCTAGAATTCATAAATGTTGGTGCAGATTGGAGTGGGTTATTCCATTCCTGAGATCTTTTTAGGCACAATGTAAAAATCTTTATTTGTCTTTGCAATTTACCTTTGAGCTTCCTAAGAGATAATCAAGCCATACTGGTTTAGTCATCCGATGCCTAGAACTCTGAAAAAAATGCAAAGGTGTTAAAAGGAACCACAAATGGCTTTTGAAACAGTAGTTCCTGGGTCTCATAGGTCAGAAGATCAGGGACCACACTCTCATCTTCAGTTTTTCTTTCAAAATCCTGCCTTCCTTCAAGATGCATTCTTCAAATCCCACCATCCTTCAAGTGTCTCTTTTAAATGAAGTCCTTCTTTATCACTCTAAATGAAAAGAGCTTTTCTTTTTTCCTAAATTACATAAACCTTCACCCCTTGCCCATTGCTGGATACTTAACCTAAAATTTTCTCCATCTATTTGATTACCCATATCCTCCCTTAAATGAGAAGCACCTAGAGGTAAGAGAATGTCATACGTTTTTGTATCTACCTGCTACTCTGCATAGTAAGTTTTTGATAAATATATCCTGAAATAATTAATTTGTTGAAAGTACACATCTGATTTTTTATTTATTTGGTGGAAAAGTTTTTTTAGTGGCCTTGTCATTAACAGCATACTAAATGAAGAGACTAATGATGTCAAGTTATACTAACAGATTACAACTCAGAGTGTCCACCTCCAATCTTATACTAAGACAGATTAAAAAAGATAGCTTAATTTTTAAATAACGAGTTAACTTTCTACTAAAGTGTAACCATTAGGACTACACTCTGACCTGATTAGTTTTCTCCTTGACTGACTTTGCTCCTACTCAGGCAGTGACCCTCAACACCAAAGCAATTTGTCACACAAGGGAGTTTTATTGTTTCTCAGCTGGGCATAGTCAAAATTCCTTGCCAAATGTCAAAGCTGTAAATAGTAATAGATTGTGTAGATGTTCTCTTGGAATTTAAGATTGAACTGTGCCCTCTATTTGGAGGGGAAAATTCTGGGTCTCCTCTTTTTCCAAGTATGAAGCAGACTGTTTCCTGACAGGAGGCAATGATCCACTGGGACAGATTTGATGAAATTTGAGTATCATCCTCCAGGGTACCTTTGACAAACAAATGATCTTATAATCCCTCAAATTACCTTTCTCCTCTCTCCTGGTCTAGCTGGTTCATGAAATTCTAACTAGCAGAATCATGTCGTCCACAGAGTTAAACTCTTATTCCCAAGGTGCCTAGATAAAAGTACACGTTTAACTTATATGGGATAGGTAACAGATTGACAGAGTAATTCCTCAAATTAAACTCTTGTTGAGGAGACACACTCTGTCCTGAGGGAATGAGCCACAGAGTGAAAAGTGACTGGGGTCTGGGTAGTGCCAGACAGGATGGACTTATGTATTTGGTGCAGGAAGTTGAGGATGGGCAGAGTGGCTGGCGGGCTTTGCCCACTGGGGTGACTGGCCCAAACACAGTTCTCAACTGGTTGCTTTGAGGCCCAGAGCAACAGGCAAGTATTATTAATGCTTCTTGGGTTTTGAAAATATTCTAAGTCAACGGTATGATGTCAAACTGACAGGAGCAAAGGATGCAGAAGGGGAAAATTTGCATTCCATCCCGTGGCTTTTTCCTTACTAGCTACTGATTACTGGAGGCCATTTCCCTACTGTAGCAGGATGATAATTCACTCTTTATGCCTTTGGTTCCTCCTTCAGTGTTTCCTGATATCTCAGCCTTCTTCACAGTCAAGTAACAGCGAGTGTTTCCATACTCATTTCCCTAAGCTGTTGATTTTCAAATTAGACTTTTGCAACCCACAAAGAGAAAATAGTTTGAGAAAAGAGGCTTATGGGTCTAAAAAAAACCTGTTTTGATCATCAATATTCAGATCCATAAGGGTGCTGAGTATGGTGTTTAAGCTATAACACCAGCTATGTGGATTTCTCAAAAGTCAGAGTCTCCTGGTGCCAAGAAGCAAACCAGGAGTGAGGAGGGGTATTAGAACCTCAAAACAAGTTTGGACATTAGATAGTAGATTTGTGTGTTCCTCTCTCTTCTGGAGATGTGGAAGGTGAGCAGCCAAGATTTCCTTGCCTCACCATCAAAAGCTGGGAGTAGGACGGATGGATCATTGTGTGTTTGTTTACGCAGGGGACCTGAGACAGCAGAAGGGCATGAGAGATAGGATGATGATGTCAAATGCCCTTTGGAAGAGAGTGGATGTAGCTGATACATTCAGTGGACCTGAAAATATCTCACCGTTGGGAAGAGGGAGTTTAGTGATAGATAATGGCATGAATAAACAAATGTTTCCGTGTTTGCCAGCATCAAAGGATAAGAACAACCCAGAACTGATGACAGACATGTCAATGCTTACTATTTGGTATGGACACATAATGACAGATAAACAAATCCTGCTCTCTACTCCTCCATTTTCTTTACTGGTACATATCCTTCTCCCCTCTGCCCCCATAAAGCTGGCGGGGGGAGAAGAGGCAAATAAAACTGTAAGTTCATGGAGCCTGATATGCATACACTATAATTAGTTTTTCTACCTCAGTTAAAATGCAGAGTTAGGGTAGAAATTTGTTTCAGTTAATAAAACACATTTTACATACTTAAGGTCCCGGTTTATGAAATAAAGGTCAATTACATAATTACATAACAGCATTTTGAAAATTTGAGGCATCATTTAAAGACTTAACAAATAGAAACCATAAATGTGTTGACCCTTCTAAATTAGAGAGGTTTTCTTTTAACTGTATAGGGGTGTTGGTATACCAGACAAGATTTATCATGTACACATCAAGGTTCCTTCCTCTTCTTCCTTTTTTCCTCCCTACCTAAAAGATCTCTGTGTTTGTTCAGGTATCCATCGTATTCTTCTGGCCACATCTATCCAGGGAGGAGGGCCTCAGATTGTGAATCATGATCGTTGAAGGCAACCATAGTGGACCTTTGCCCTTGCAGTGATTGGTTTCTGTGTGAGCCATTTATGACCCCTAAGAAGTAAGCATAAATCTGCCAAGGGACTTATAAGAAATCTTTCTGTTTTAAATGAAATTTTTGAGAGAACATGTTCCTGTTTTGCTTCAGAATATTGCCATGCAAACATACTATCTGTAAAATGATTTAACCTGATGATGACATTAGCATGGGAAGACTGAGATTGTTGATACTCTATAAAAGCCAGCACTGGAGGTGAATGATCTCCAGAAGTTGTGTTGAGCTATTCTATTTAAAAGCATGGTGAGCCTAGGCTTTCTGTTACCTGGAGATGAAATCATACTACTTTTTATTTTAATATCATTTTTAGGGTCCCAGATAATGTCCCATGAGTGAATCTTCTCTGATTTTAAAATTCAGTTTAAGGGATGCCTGGGTGGCTCAGTTGGTTAAGCAGCGCCTTCGGCTCAGGTCATGATCGCAGCGTCCTGGGATCGAGTCCCACATCGGGCTCCTTGCTCGGCAGGAAGCCTGCTTCTCCCTCTGCCTCTGCCTGCCATTCTGTCTGCCTGTGCTTACTCTCTCTCCCTCTCTCTCTCTCTGATAAATAAATAAAATCTTTAAAAAAAATAAAATAAAATTCAGTTTAAGATAGACATCTCATGTTTTGGCCAGTGGTGTCAGCCTCAGTCAGTTGAAAGCAAAAAAAAAAAAAAAAAAAAAAAAAAAAAAAAAAAAAAAAAAAAAAAAAAAAAAAATTCACGTATTTTGCTCTGTACATGATCAGCTACCTTCAAACATATTAGCTGAGGACATTAAAAAATAAATCAAGACACAAAACCTTGCTTAATTTTCTGGGAATTACACTCACTCAACCTTACCCTTAGAGGTCTGGGAACAATTTCCCAACATGCTTAAAGAAAATAGTCTCAGCCTCAGACACAGATAGGAAAATTTAAAAGCTATTAAACTGAGCTGGTCTCTTTCTCTATTTCTGCCTGAGGGAAATTAGTCAATTGAGAGAAACATTTCAGGAAGTACACAGGTTTAAACCAAAATGTCATTGTTAATGATTTTCTATCATTGTTGTAACCTGTACTTTCACAGTAATTGCCATTCTCTGACCCACTGGTCAAATGGTATCTTTCAGTTAGGAAGAATTATGTCTCTGTCGGGTATTAATAAAGCATAATACTGTAGTTTTCAACTCACTATTAATAATTACAGATCTATATCCAGAGATGATCCCCAAGAACAAAGAGCTATCAAAATTTACTGTGCATATGAAGCCATATTCCTATGCATTGCTTTCTTCTCAGTAATGTTATAGAAGAACCCAGAGAAAGGAAATGACAAAAGTGTCAAATGGGTAACACAGCTGAACTAGTCTCTACCACCTGACCAAGTGAAAAAAAAATGAGACTTGACACTTCAAAGTTATCAGACAGGTGGAGGATCTATTGCTAATTCACACTCACTTGCTAAAAACCAAATGAAAATGGCACTGGCTAGATGATAGGCAATAAATGAAAAGAGCTCCCTGGGTATCAGATTGGAGGGGGTAGCTAACTCTTTCTGACAGTCCCAGTGAAATTCCCTTGGCCAGATGTGTTCATTTAAAAGTTTTTCAATTCTTGTTCACTCAAGGGTGTTTCATAAATTGGAGCTTTACCATCCAGAACAAGCTGCTGAGGCCAATTGTAGCTTAAACCTCTACAAAGAATGAAACTCAGAATCTTTTCTGGCCATGTCTGCATTGGGAAAATCCTGTAAGTGTTCTGAAAACAGCAAGTCCTGTGAATGATAAAGAATTGAAAGGAATTATATCTGCATCAAGAGCCACTACAGATGATTCAATAAACTATGATCTCTAAAAATGGAAAAGTGGTTAGAATAGGTTATTTTTCTGAGTCATTGCTGATAAGCAGTCCCTCTGCAGATTCTTTGTGCCTATAGCTGATCTGTTTAGCCACAGAGTATCATGTGAGTGATTCTGCAATTATGCCTAGAGAAACTGTTTAATTACTTGTCAGTGAAAGATTTCTAAGCTTCACTATCATGCTTTATCCCAGATTCTTTTCTCATCTCTGCCTCCATTTGCAGATGATTGAGGAAGACTTTCATACTATCAAATATGTCTCCTGAAGCCAAGAATGTATTTGGGTACACAGGTGAGTCAAATGGTTAAAGAGTATTGATGAGCATCAATGTCTTTGGAAGGAGCACAGGCAGCAGAAGTCCAGGGGGCCAGTCTCCGTCTATTGCTAGGTCCATGGGTATATTTGTTCATCTCTTCCTAGGCCTCAAAGTCCTCATAGAACATCTCAAGAACTATTTTGCATTCTTAACAATAATAAAACTTTACCAATTTATGAACATCCTTCCATGACTCAACTGCCCTGACTTTATTCATGAAACTCTCAAGCATGTACCTATTTTCCCTACTACCTTTTGTTGTTTCAAGGTTCACTACACACACACACACACACACACACACACACACACGTGTATGCGCATGAAAACTTTTCCATTATTGCCATTCTTAGGTAATACTGAGTTAAATAAGTCCTGCAACAATAATTGGCTCTTTCCACTGAAACAAATATTAAAGATAAGTCCTACACATACAAATGTAGAGAAATATATTTATATATAGAGAGAGAGAAACAGAAATAACTTTATTGGATACATAATAAATGTTGCATTTACTCAATGTGTCATGTAAATTGAAAAAAAGCTGCCAGGTCCACATAAAGCTCTTTGAGTGAACAAACAGTTTCTAAGTATTAAGAGTGCCAACTTCTTTCACTGGTATAAATTTAACAGATTAAAAACCAATAAGAAGAGCTCTATAAAATGCAAGATCCTTTAGGGAAGAAAATGTTCTTACTCATTGCTCTTTCTAGCAGAAACAAGATTACTTGTGTCTAAATTAGGTACAATTTCTACTTAATTTATTACTTTGTATTGTACTTGGAGATACACTAAGCATGAAATCATCTTATAAATATAAATTTCCTTCTACTCCGATGCTACTGATGTGACAGAGTAGAATAATGTTGAGTATTTTTCCTGGAGAATTTAAAAGATGGAAAATGGATTGAAAGTTGGCCATTTGTTTTACTCTCTAAATAGCAGGCTTGTCTATTTCCAGAGTTTACAGGCACAAGAGGTACTTAATTCTGATCCAAACTTTGAGTCAAGTACCTTCTTTCTACTTTGAGTGACATGCCTAGTAGGTTTCCAGTTCTCTTAATCTTCTTTCTCATTTATAGCACTGGGTATTCTGCAGTCAATTCATACTGTTATTTAAGTTTTTTACTATTCATACACAAATATTCACTAATCTTCCTTTAAAAGACACAAATGATCTCATTGTGAGGTGTTGAGCATGAAATGGCAGGATAACTGAGCAGGAATCTTTTGATTAAACTACTCCAAAGTGATCTAACACTTAAGTAAGTTGTTTCTTCTTGCATCTCAATTTCTTATCAATAGAAGTTAAATCATATCTGTCCCGTCTGTTCCTCAGGAATGTTGGGCAGAAAATGTACCAATTTTTGCTTTAAATGGCTTACCATCACTTAGAGGTACAGCTGTCGAGCCAGGCAACCATGAAAGAAGCACTTGAGCATGCATGAAATGACAATCACGTGTTCTTAGAATTACAGGTAGAGAAAAATACGACAGGAATGCAGAAATAAATCAGGCAGGAAATAGTTTTGCTGAACACATTTTCAGGGACTGAAAGAACTCATGTAGAGATTGTCAACCTCTACTGAAATAAAGCAGATAGGGGAGTCGGCTTCCCCCTGTATCTCTGCCTGCTGCTCTGCCTACTTGGGATCTCTCTCTCTGTGTCAAATTAAAAAAAAAAAAAAAAAAAAAAAGAAGAAGAAATAAAGAAAGCAGATAAAGATGAGGAGATAGGTAAAATTGGACTAAGGGGAATGTGGGGGCTGAGCCAACGCATGTGAAGAGCATGGCCTTGGAGTAGCACCCCCAGCTGCCGACCTGACAGAAACATGCTGTAGGCATGTAGCTCATGGGTCTTCCAGCTGGTTTTGGGTCTCTGACACATAATAACCCAAATCTCATGGCTCTAGATGTTACCTCAGCTCCCCTGTGAAGATAAAGTAGGCTTCTTGGTCTCCAGTCTGAGCCCATTAGGCAACTCTACGTTAGATGGAAGACTCAACTGAACTCTTAAGGAATCTGAACCCCTTAATTGGGTCAACAATTCAAGTCTGGAAAGACTTAAGTGAACATTGAAATGATGAAAGCAAGGATTATGCTGAGTATGAACACTTTTGCATCAGGTTTAATACAGTAAGTATGTTTGTAATTTTTCTCATTGTAAAGACCTATTTATCCAGAGCGACTCCATCTCAGTTAAAAGCCATTTTGTTGTTTGTGCAGTAAAACTTAAACTGACCCTGCCCACTCCTCCCCTCCCAAGAAACTTACTTAGAAGCAAGTCTGGGAAACCAGTAAAATATGGTCTGCCAGTTCCCAATAACCCAGAATACAAGGACGAGTCAGACCAGGTGGAGATATCCAATCAGTAAAAAGCACACATACTATCTACCTAACCACCAAAGAATGTAAACCCCGCCTTTTGGGTGCCAAACTTGAGTGCCATTTCTGACCAGAGTAATAGGTTAGTTCAAACAGCTACTATAGGGTAAATTGTAATTCAATTGGCCACCTGCGTGTGACCTAACATGACTATGCAATGTTACAGTCTCATTGGCCACCTATGTGTGGCCAGGCTTTTGTTCTATAAAAGATAGCCTGTAAGATGTGGGGGTCGCTCTCTTTAGAGGTGGCCTTGACCGGTCAGTCGATTCTTGAGCCTGTAAACTGGGGCTGGTTGCTCTCTTCGGAGATGGCCCTGATCGGTCAGTCTGACTTCTAATGCTTGGCATAGAATAAAGCTTTGCATAACTTTAACTTTGTTTCAGTCTCGTTCCCCTGGCCAATCAGTCTGACTTCTAATATTTGGCATAAAATAAAGCTTTAAATAACTTTCACTTTGTCTCAGTCTCGTTCCTTTAATAACGGACCTAACACTCATTATTTAGGACTCTAGGGAATTTGATTTAATTTAACTTTTTTATATTTTTAAAGAAGATTTTATTTATTTGAGAGAGAGAAAGCAGATCAAAAGAGAGAGAAAGAGAGCATGAGCAGGTGGTGGCAGAAGGAGAGGGACAAGGAGATTCTCACTGAGCAGGAAGCCCAGGTCAGGGCTCAATCCCACAACCCTGAGTCCGGACCTGAGTTTAAGGCAGATGCTTAATTTACTGAGCCACCCAGGCATCCTGGGAATATGGTTTACTTTTAAAGTTGTGGCTTTAAGTTAATAAGCATCACAAATTCGACTACATTTATAAACATTTTGAAAAAGAGACTTGATTGTCACTGTATGCATGTGATTACTTCTTTTATCTAGAAGAATATTTTAAATACTTGGAAAGTTTTTTTTTTTTTTTAAGATTTTATTTATTTATTTGAGAGAGAGAGAGAGCAAGGGCAGTGGGGAGCAGCAGAAGGAGAGGGAGCCGGGAGCCTGATGCAGGCCTTGATCCTGTGAACCCAGTATCATGACCTGAGGAGAAGGTACACGCTTAACCAACAGAGCCACCCAGGTTTTTTGTTTATTTATTTATTTACTTTTGATTAGGCCATAGGTTTGCATTGTAAAGCATTAGAAATGCTTAAAAAGGAAATCTAATCTATTAAATTAATACATGAATTTAAGATATTTAATGAATCCTAGTTACATTAAAAGAGTGTTGGGGCACCTGGGTGGCTCAGTGGGTTAGGGCTCTGCCTTCGGCTCAGGTCATGATCTCAGGGTCCTGGGATCGAGTCCCTCATCGGGCTCTCTGCACAGCAGGGAGCCTGCCTCCTCCTCTCTCTCTGCCTGCCTCTCTGTCTCTCTGTCTGTCAAATAAATAAATAAAATCTTTAAAAAAAAAAAAGAGTGTTAAAGTAAATTTTCTGTACAATGTGGATGAACCAAACATTAATCAGAGAAAGGGTAACTATACTTATTTTACTAAGTTTATAAATAAATATTTGTATAGTGAACTTAAAGAACTGAGGAAAAAATGTATGGGATTTAGAACTTTTTAAATAAATCAAATAAGAATATAAAGCATAGTAGCTCTACCTGTTCTTTCTGTGTCTTTCTATACTGAAAGGTAGACAAATCAGAAACAGATTCTTTAACTATAGAAAACAAGCTGGTGTTTGCCAGGGGGAGGTGGGTGAGGGGATGGGGGAAATAAGTGAAGGGGATTAAGGGTACACTTACAAGAATGAGCACTGAATAGTGTATAGAATTACTGAATCACTATATTGCAAACCTGAAACTAATATAACACTGTATGTTAACTATACTGGAACTAAAAGTAAAGAAAACTTTTTAAGTTAAAAAAAAGGGTAAATGTGACCTTGTGACTCCCTTATTTAAAAATTTATTAATAGTTTTTACACCATTTCTCTTTTTTAAAAAACATTTATTTATCACCCTATTTATTTGAGAGAGAGAGAGAGAGAGAATGAGTGGGAGGAACAGCAGAGGGAGAGAGAATCTCAAGCAAACTCCCCATGGAGCGCGGCGCTCAATGCAGGACTTGATCTCATGACCCTTAGATCATGACCTGAGTTGAATCAACGGTCCGACACTGAACCAACTGTGCCACCCAGACACCCCTCTAGTCTATTTCAAAGCAGAGGCTTTCTTCGAGGCCCTGCGTTATCTCACATGCCTAATCTACTACTGATTTCTCCCTACTACATTCTTCCCTGGCCTTCTGACTTGAGCGCGCTGGGCATTCTTCTACCTCCGTATCTTTATCTTGTCTCTTCTTTCTACCTGGAAACCTTTTTCATTTTTTTCTTCTTTTTTTCTTTTTCCAGATAGCTTCTTCTTTTCCTTTGGACATTTACTGAGGAGTCACCTTCCTGGAAGGCCTTCCATGCCCAGTGACACAATCTAACATCTACGCCTACATCCCCTTTGATACTTCATAACCCACTTCTCAGCTCCCAGCTTTACTTTTTCTCTGGATGACTCATTTATCTTTTTTATTTGTTTGTCTACTTCTTCTACTAATATGTGAACTCCATGACATTAGGGTTTATTTTGAGGGGGATGGTTTAGCAAAAGCCCAACAATAGCTGTCTGGCACAGAGTAGGACTCAGTCATAACTGTTAAATTGACAAGGGCATGGACATGCATAGATCAACTTCACCCTTGGAAGATATAAAATTACATAGATAGACCATGGCATCTAGAATTTTTTTTTTCCAGTTATCCGTTTTGCTTGTTCATTTTTTAACTTCCTTCAAGTCTCGTTTCAAATGTCACTGAGAAGTCTTTCCCAACTCTGCCATCAAAAATAAATCGTGCCTTCCAAAATGTTCTATTTCCTTACCTGCTTTTAGTTTTTCTCCATAGATTTTTCAGCAACTGCCATGATTTATGGCACTTTATTTACTGCGTATTTGTTTATTTGTTTTCTGCCTCCTCTAAAATGTAGGAGTGATGGAGACAAAGGTTTTTCTTTTTTCCTGCTCACAAATATCTACTCCACACCTGGAACAGAGCCTAACTCCCGTACATACCTGGTCAATATTTATTAAAGGAAAGATTGAATGGGTGGATGGATGGATGGATGGATGCAGCCACGACCTCTCTTTTGCATTCCAGACACATATGAACCTAGTAGACAGCACTGAAGGAATGTTTTACCTCAAAGACAGCAGGATTTCTGCTGAACTTGTCAATTTCCTCCTTCCTTGTTCTTTAATTTGCTTGTAAGTATCCCTTAGACTAGAAATCGCACATCACCTTGGCTTCTCCTGCCCACCTACTTTTGAATCCGTAGGTGCCCCGAGTCTTGCTGGCATACCCTGTCTTACCTCTGCTCCCTCCCTACTGATATCACCTGTTTCAAATGTCAGAGAAGGATCTGCATTGTCTCTTCTAAAGTCTTCAGGCTCCTTGTAGTTCATCATCTCCACCTTTCCCAATGCGAGATTCCTAAACTCTGATCCTCAGTTTTCCTTAAAATATTCATTGGCTTTTAAGTGAATTTTCCTTTGTGAGACATTCAGAGCTCTTCACAATCTATTCCCAAACAAATTTCTGGTCTGACCTTTATTTTGTGTCCTCTATCATCTACCCTCGGGCCAGGACCTTTCAGAATTGCATCTGAGCCACTGACATCGGTCCTGGTGAAACTGATGGCTCACCTGCGACACTGGTCCTCAGACCCCAATCCAGATTATGGATCAGACTCTCCAGACAAGCAGTCCTGGGAATCCACATTTTTAATCAGCTTTCTTGGCAATTTCCAGACACACAAACATTATAATCACACCGGGTTATAAACTGCTCAAGAGAGCTCTCTGCTCTCAGCTCTCCCTGACCACACTTTCTTTTGGTCTAGAATGTTTTCCCACTCCACAAACCAAGATTATTATGTTTCTTCCTCCATTTCCCCTACTTTCACTCACAGCACCCCCTTTGGGGTATTTGTTCTTTGTGCTCCTTCTGACTCATATCCTGTTCCTGTGTATAGACAGGGTATGCCATATCCTGCTATTTTTCACCCAACAGGTCTTCAATCAATGTTTGTGCAATTGAATTTTTTAAGTGCTTTAAGCTAGTCGAAAGCTAAGACCCTGTTAAATCACAGGAGAACATGAGATTAATTCATGCGGAGCGTATCTGGGAACGATTTTGCTCTTTTGCTTTTATCATTTTTGTGTCGCTAGATAACAGAAGTCTCCAGCTGCAATTAGCAAGCACCTTTTCCTTAGGTAACGAACATGGAGGTGGAAAGCCTGCAGACTTCAGAAAACTGAAAGCCAACTTTGACATAATAGTCTCCATATTTTCTCTTTTAAAAATTTTGTATCTCTATGTGCAATGCAAGCACTTCTTTGATCAAAACTGTACGAACTTTTAAAATTTGCTATAGATTACTTTCTAGTTAGTTTGCATTGAGCTGGGCATTGAAGAATAAGAAGGATTTCAAAAGACAAAAATCACGATTATGCAGCCTAGACAGAGGAAAAAAATAAATCTTTGGGAAAACGATGAGTAGTTCTAATGTCATAGTTATAGAAATAATTTAGGTAAGGGCTGGCTGATGAATAGCCATATTTATCCTTCTAAGGAACTGTCTGGCTTCTTTATGCTTTGTCAGTGACGTAAAGCTATGTTACCTTCAAAGTGAAACATATCCCCCACCTCTTTGGAAATCAAAATGGCCATCACTCTGACTGACCAAATGGCATTTGCTCCTGGATCTGGGTTAAGTTTTGGGGAATGCAGTTGGGATAGAAATGGAAGAAGTGAAGAACAAGAACGCTTCCTTTCTGCTGGCTCAGGGAAACTTAAACTGCCCCACTGGTATTCAAAAGGGAAGCAAGTCCCATTTTCATGTTGATCACATCTGCAAATGGAAGAGAGTTATTCACATTCTCTTTGAAATAGACTCTAAACATATCATTTACAATCTATGTACTTTGTCGAAGGCAGGCCCCTGGCCAGGGCGGCCTCCGCCATTAAAAGATGGCGCCTGGCTAGTTGCCAGGTTAGGATTGCCTCGTGAGACTAAGCGGAATGCCCAAAGAGGAAGTAAACAGCATTGGTTGCTAGCGTAGTTGTTCGTTTAGGTGCACAGCCTGATTTACTCCCTCCTGTACCCTGCTCACTGATTGGTCATGTAAGCGTATATAAGTGTGTAGACTTGCGGAAATAAGGAGAGAAAAGAGAGAAGATGCATCCGAACCAGGGCGTCTTGTCGTCCTTGTGGGGCGAGGGCGATAGTACTTATTTTAAATTGTAGATTTGAAAGCTTTATGTTAGGAAAATAAATTATATTATACACATAAAAATTAGATATATGAAAATAGTTATTCCTAAATATTTCACTTTATTTCTCAAGCCAAATTAGTCTTGAAATTCAATCTATGGAAACTTTGGGGAGGGAAAGTATATACTTTTAATCCTCCATTTTCAGAGAGAGGAAAGGAGAATTCCAAGCAGACTCCCTGCTGAGTAACTGAGCCCAATTTGAGATTCAATGTCAGGACCCTGAGATCATGACCTGAGAGTCAGATGCTTAACCGGTTGCACCACTGGGCATCCCTTAGGCCTCCTTCTTACAGTGGCTTCTGTGACATGATATTTATACATATATGACAAAGATAATTTTATTTAACATGTATTATGTTTGTAATGGGGTAAGGAACAAAGACAATCACTTTCCAACAAAAATATATGCAATATAAAAGGAAGGATGTTACTAATTAGTATTAGTATATTTGGAATCAACATATGACATAGAAAATAGAAAAAATTCCATTGTAATGGTAAGAAAAAAATTATTCATGACTTTTGTTAAAGAATGGTAAGGAGTGCCACGGTGGTAGGTATAGGGACCACTGCAGTGGGGCCTTGTGGTGTGGGAGGAAGATTGGCTTCAACACCAAAAACAAGGAAAAGTGGGAATTTATAACCATGAGTAGTGTAGGGAGCTAGTGGATGGAAAATTACAAAGAGAACACATGAGAGATGAAGGGTGATTCTGGCTAACCCAACCCAACAGGATTCTTGCTGAAGCTAGGCAGGTAGGGGGAATGGGAATGAGAGAATGGGGGAGAATGGGTGATGAAGATAATCACCACATGATGATGACGAAGTTATCAAGAGTGATCAAGTAGGAAGGAAAGGGGATTCTTGGTAAACTGACTTCATGAGACTCTTGCTGAAAATGGACAATATAGAGATAAACATAGAAACTCAAAATTCAGGACCTAGTTGAGAAGAAAGTTCATAGGAGCCTGACCAGAGTGTGGTCAAAGAGAAAAGTCTTTGTCAGTTAATAAAAATAACAATTTTTGAAAATTTCTAAAGATTTATCCCTAGTTTTTCACATAACTTTGTTTTGTTTTTTTTTCTATCTCAAGCTTTGTAACCTTTTGTTTATGAAGAAAAAAATAAGATAAAATTGGCAATGATATAAAATATAAAGTATTCTTTGGAAAACTATTTTGTAGTTTTCTGCCCATATTCTTATTTAAAAAAATTAGTCCATCATTTAATATAGCAATGTCCAAAATTTTAGGAGAAACAAAGCCCCTCACATCTAAGATACAAATTTGATAATTTGATCAGAATTAGTTAAAAGCTTTTGCTCTTTCACTATATATATGCGTGTGTGTGTGTGTGCGTGTGTGCACAAAAACACATACACATGTACATATATATACACATATATATGAAAATAATTATTCCTATTTATTTAATTTATTTATTCGAGAGAGAGAGCATGCATGAGAGCAGGGGAGGGGCAGAGGGAAAGGGAGAAACAGATTTTATTTATTTATTAGAGTGAGATAGAGAGAGCATGAGTGGGGGGTGGGGTACAAGGAGGAAGAACAAGAGGAAGAAGCAGACTCCCCTGGGCAGGGAGCCCCATGCAGGGCTCAATCCCAGGACCCTGGGATCATGACCTGAGTAAAAGGCAGATGCTTAACTCACTGATCCACCCAAGTGCCCCAGCAAATATATTTTCGAGAACTTATTTTTGCATCTGGCACCATGTTAGGTTCTACAGTCACAAGACTAATGAGATACAGGAGCTACTATTAGTATGTTTGTAGTCTACTAAGGAAAAGAAGCATATTTTAAGGTCATCAAAATACAGCATCATCCATGCAATAAGAGGAATATGCTCAGAGAAGGATGCCCTAGTGGTCGTTCATAATCTCCTACAGGTCATGGGGGTTTGGGCTATCATGACATTTTGTTTTTAAGAAAGCTATTAATACATAAATTAAATTTTTCCCTTTAAGAAATAATGGGGTTTGATAGTATTTGAGAGGATCTAGTAAGCTGATGTAGGGGTTCATAGAAGGTATAAAATGTGCCCATGGGTTATTACTTTTTTTTATTTTTTAGCCACTCAGCTCAGAATAGGTTTTGATTATTACATAATCTGGAGCTATTTTTGTTCATTCTTGGCTATATTTTTAATAAATACTGAAGCATAATTTATGTAATGCATCCATTTTAAATATATGGTTTAGCAAATTCTGACAAATAGACATGACATGCTCACAATCAAGATAAAGAATGCTTCTGTCACCTCAAAGACCTTTCTCATGCCCTTTTGAAGTCATGAGTCCCACCCCCTATTTTAGGTATCCAGAGATCTGGCTTCTATCACTACAGATTAGTGTTCTAAAATTTTATGTAAAGGAATCATTCTGTGTGTAACCTTTCATGTCTGGCTTCTTTCATTCTACATAATGACTTTGAGATTCTCCATGTTGTTGTACATATCTGTAATTGCTTTTCATTGATGTGTAGAATTTCATTGCATAAATAGACAAACTTGTGAACACAGTGGTGACATATTTTAGAGATTCTAGTTTCTGTAACTTTCTTCTGAGGAGCATTGATGTTTATTCTGATAGGCAATTCAATTACTGGCTGATTTACTCCAACTTCGGTAGGCTTAGCTTTCTATATTGTGGGTTTGGTGTTTTGGGAATCCCTAAACCATTTTGTTTAGCAGAACCCAACTCCCTAACTGTATTCTGTGGGTCCTATTCATGTTTGGTTTCAAGGTTTTTAGAGTAGTTCAGAGTACAACTTACTCTAAATAATGTCTTGGTTTTTACTCCTGTAGTACCTCCTTTATGAAGTCTCCATTGTATTAAAAAATGACTAAAGGAAACAACTTAGATGATATAATCAAACTTTATTTATTACCTCATTAAGTGGACAGTCTTCTTTCTAATAACTGCAAAATGGGGGCTAAAAGTAAGATGCTGGTACAGGATGAAGAATAAAGAATAAGGAAGAGAAAAATAGCAAGTAACTGATTGTCTGGGGCCACATAGTCTACTTTGTTTGGAGTGAGAAGACCAAGAGTTGCTTTGGCACTTGAGGATTGGGCTGTCTAGACATACTGTGTTTTTGCTCAAGTGGAGCATTTACAGGGACATGTGGTCATCTAAGTTTTGGTTTGCTGATGCTGCATTGCGGGCGGGAGTGGCTCCATGTTGAGCCAAGAAATTTAGTTCAATAGATGGATGTCTTATGTTAATAAAGTCTTAACATGTCTCTCCAGTCTGGAACTCCAGTGACTTCCACACTGACTGATCAATGGAAGATGTGCTTGGCTCTCAAATCTGGAGCTACTATTTCCTGGGAAACTTTAACACACACATGTCAACCACAGCCCTTGGACAAGTCCTTACGGGGATCCCCACTTGGATTTTGGGAACTCCCTCTAAATAAATTATCTCCCTACTCTTTGGTGCCTTCCTTCACAGAATGAAGGGCAATCAGCTGTTGTAGACCCTGATTTCTGTAACCCCAAGCTCAATGGGACCATTGTACCCCATATGCTGTATTGAGGACAGGAAATTGCCTCATATATTTTGTGTAGTTTTATGTTTGCTTATGGTAGGTCTAGTCTAGTGTAAGTTACCTTATCATACATAGCCCATAATACGTAACTGGTTAAACAGAACAAATTATGTTGAATTTGAATTTCAACATTCTTAATTAAAATTTAGTGTAGGCCTTTATAACATGCAGTTTTGATCCAGAACTACTTTTAAGCTAAGAACAAAGCACTAGCAGGAGTCATTTCTTAGAGAATTTTTTTTTTCCTGATTACCCACCTGACCCACCAGTACATAATAAACACACCTCCATTTCCCCAGAACAGTGAAACTGAGAAAAAGAGGTAAGAAAGATAAATAATCCATGAGCTTTTCTTTTAATTTATTTTAGGCAAGAAAAAATGGAGACTTCTCTCAGATGACATGCCATATGGGAGAACGCAAAGGCTCAATGACACATAATCACAGAAGGGAGGTGTCTCTCATGGAATTCTAGGATGGAAGCTGTCTTTAAAGAAATGATGGCACGTTGGATATATGTATCCTTTTAATTTTATATAGGCAACCAATCTGTCTAAGAGGAAGGGTTATTCATTCGTCTGTGACTCTCTCCCACCATTTTTGTATGCTGGGCCTCCCATTTTGAAAGCTGTCTCACATTTTAGCTAAAATGCTTTTGTCATGTTCCTTGATAGTTTATAAAGTAAATGTAAACTATCCACATGTACACATTTCCTATTGCTGCAGTAACAAATTATCACAAACTTAGGATCTTAAAACACAAATATATTAACCTATAGTTCCAGAGGTCAGAAATGTTAGCATCAAGGCGCCGAAAGGGCTGCATTCCTTCTGGAGGCTCCAGGGTAGAATCTGTTTCCTTGCCTGTTCAAGCTTCTAGAGGCCACCCAGAAGCTCACAGACTTTTCCTCACACCACTCCAACCACCTCTCATCACACTCCTTTTCTGACCTTGGCCCCTATGACCCCTCCCACTTATTTTTTTAAGATTCTATTTATTTATTTGATACAGAGAGACACAACAAGAGAAGGAACACAAACAGGGGGAGCTGGACGGGGAGAAGCAGGCTTCCCGTTGAGCAGGGAGTCTGATGTGGGGATGGATCCCAGGACCCTGGGATCATGACCTGAGCTAAAGGCAGACATTTAACGACTGAGCCATCCAGGAGCCCCATTTGACACCTCTTACAAGGACTCTTGTGACTACATTGAGCTCAGCTAAATAATCCAGGACTGTCTTCCCATTCCGAGCTTTAACATGGTCTTATCTGCAAAACCCCTTTATGAAATTGTAGATTCTAATGACAAGGCTATGGACATCCATTGGGAGCCATTTTTATTTTGCTTAGAACAGTATAAATATGTGTTTGGACTAATTACGAACTAGTTTCTATACCTTGTCATTTTTAATAGTCCATACACATTAACGAAGTTTTCCATTATTTCTGACCTAGAGTTGAAATAATTAGAAACTGTTGAATTTAAGAAATCAGAGACCTCAGAAGTTTGAGGATTTTTCCTCTAAATATCCCTTTCATGTGTAAGATGTTAGTAAGAGAGGGAAAGATGGAAGGAGGTTTTACAAATCTAACTCAAGATTTTTTTTAACAGACTTATAAATCTACATCTTCCCAAACTTTTTTTCTGTAGCAATCAAGATGCTTTAATAAATTTTTAGAAAGTTAAAAATGTAAAAGGATCCAAACTATATATTTCATCTATTTAGAAAAAGAATTATTCACACCTTCCGTGTCATTTTAGAAGAGAACTACTTGCAGAGTATCCTGTGAAAGCCTTTTCGGCTTGTCATTTGGTAATAAAATCACAAAGATTATTTTTAGAACAAAATAAAAATTTCCAAGCATGAACGTTTGCATGAATTTAAGACTCCACACTATAATACACAATTTGTTTCTAAACCAATCACAATATTTTTATATTGGTTAATGATTAATCATGTCTTTTATTCATCAAATGGCAATACATTTTAAAAACTGATAACTTATTAAAAGAAATGTTAATATAGCAGAAATATTAAAGATTTTATTATATAAACTTTATAATAAAATCTGTAATATCATACTGATCCAAAATAAAACCTTTTACCCTAAAACCTTTCTCTCTCACACTCCTTGAATTATCCAAGAGGGAACATAAGATTATGTTATTATGAAACTGTTCATGAGTCGAGCCATAGTGGAAATGCTAATATGTGAAATTAAGGGAGCTCAGAAGTGAGTCTTGACTTTATCTGGGAAGAGTGGGGTTAAGGAAAGCTTCCTGGAAGAACTAAGCACTCAGCTAACTGTGAAAAGATAAACAGGATTTACCCAGCAAAGTGTAAGTAGAAAGGAAGAGAGGGATATGTCATTTCAAGTGGAGAGGATAGCATGAGAAGAATCGATAGTGAAGAGGTATTTCTAGACTGTAAACAAAATTGATGTAGTGATTTTAAAAGACTGAGACTAGAGAGGTCATCAGGGAAAGACACGCAGGACATTAAATGCTAACATGAGGAACTTGATTTGATACCCTCATGGTAGGAGGCTGAAGAATCAAGAGGGAGATAAATTACTTCTGTGGTTCTGATGGATTTCTCTGGAAGTTTTGTGAGAGAGAGATCCTAAAGAATGGATCTGAGGACAACATTCCTAGAGGTGGAAAGTTAATGAGCTGAAAGATGCAGAGGTAGAGCTCAGGAGACTCTAACAGATGATGTTGGCAAAGGTCAATAATAAGTTAGAGGTACATTCCAGGTGAAGAAGAAGCAAGAGAAAGCTCTGAGTCTCTTCCATGATTTCTAAGTAAGTGAGAAGCAAATTCATGATGAAGGTAAATTAGATACTGTGGAATATCCAGATGCCAAGTGGTGGCCAAAAACATAAGAATGGATGAAATTACCTAGACAGAAGACTGAAGAGAGAAGAGAGAACAGCCACAATGGTGCTAACATACATGGCAAGCGGTCCTGTGGCAGGTACTCTTGGGAGACTTCACACATATGAACACACATGTGTTCATAACATATCTAACCACACTTTATGGGTGACAAAACTGAGGAAAAGTGTCTATGAAAATTCCCCAACACCTCACAGTGGCCAACAAGGGAGTTGGGATTCCAGCTGAGGCACCTGGGCATTGCAGGATGTGCTCTCAGGAGAAGGGAGTGGCCACCACTCAAAAACAGCAGAGAGATCTAGAGAGAGACCTGAAACAGAGCTATTGGATTTTACAAGTAGGAGGAAATCACCAAAGGGTAAATTTCAGTACCAGCAGATTAGAGCAGGGAGGAAAGTGATATGGTAACACATGAGTGAGAGGAATGGCAGAGTCCTGAGAATTTATCTGATATAGCTGTAGACATAGAGTACATTTACGTTAGCTTCGCACAGATGTTTGAGTGCTTCGTATGATACAATGCTGGACAAGCATGGCCCTTGGCCTCATAAAGCTCATGTTTTAGCACCGGTAATATCACAATATGTATTTATTTATTTATTTATTGCCTATTGCTCTGGAGGAAATCAATGGTTGGATGTGATGGACATTGCCAAGGAAGATGCTATCTAATCTGAGATCTGAGGGGTTGAAAGGAGCTTGCTGGGTAAAGAGTTACGGAAAAACATTTCCTAAATGAGTAAAGGAGAAGTCCTTATGTTCATTCAAAATGAATTTGGCACTTTGAAGAAATAGTCTTAAAAGTTCGAAGAAGAAGGAAGAGAAGAAAAAGAAGAGGAAGAAGTGCAACAGGAGGAGGAAGAGAGAGAGAAGAGGAGGGAAGAGGAGGAGGAAGAGAAAGCCAGTGTTGTTGTTGCAGAGTGAATTAGCGGAAAGGAACAATGGCAGGAGTTCGGAGAGCCTGACAAGAAGATGGAAGATTCCGAAGTCTCGTTGCGTGATGCAAATCTGCGACTTATTCCAGTGGCAACCGGAGAGTGATCTGATTTGGTTTACATTTCCCTTTGGCTACTGTTTGGAGACTGAACTGAAAGACAAAAGTGAGAATGAAAAGATGAGGTGCCTGAGGCTTGAGATAATTCAGATCGAGTGTTACATAATTGATGGGAGGAAAAAATGTATTTGACCAAACAAAAGTTAACAAAATAAACTGGCAAAATGTTATAGAAGGAAAAAAAGCAAGGGTACACTTTATATTAAATGTATGAAACTGGATTTTTCTTGCAAAAGTAAAGACTCTCCTTGGTTCAGAAGCAAAACACAGCTCTGTGTTTTTCACGAGACATGTGTAGCGTAAAGTAAAAAGAGGAATTGACAATGCAGGGGTGGTTAGTTACCAGGAAATTCAGGTCATAAGAAACAAGAAATTGTGACAGTAATATCAAAGAAATAGACTTTGAGGCCAAAATAGTTAATTTGACAAAAGTTTTAAGTGGACAGAAGTTACCATCCCCAAAGAAGATTGTCATAATCTCTTATGCACTGAAGGGGTTCAGGACATGCTACCCCCAAAATATGGCACCTTGGTGTATTGGAAATCTTAAGGAGTTTGTGAAAATGACAAAAGCAGGAAGGTCACTCTGACCTCCCCCACCCACCTTCCTCCTGATTTCCAACAGGAGATCAGTCTGTTGTTGTTCCTTATTTCCTTGTGAAAGTTTCCTTGTGAAGGGAGATTTTAGGGCCAAGAGGCTGGATAAGCAAATATTGTCAGTTGTTCTTCATTTACTCCCCCTAAGCCTACCTCTTTGCCTTGTCAATACTTCACAAATTTATTATTTCTTCATCTGAAAGTAAGTATAAAAGTTTCTTCCTTTTCTCCCTGCTTTGGATCTTCCTGCTCTTGTGAAGGCTCCCAGGGTCATGTAAATATTTAATAAAATGTGTATGCTTTTGCCCTGTTTATCTGTTGGTTTAATTTTCAGACCCAGGGGTAAACATTTTCCTTGACTATAGATGGTACCAAATAATGCAACAATATTCAGTTTGAAGATACAAGAGGACCCGCTAAAAGCACAGCGGTAATGGAATATATGTGGTGTATATTTTCAGAATTTGACAGATTTTACAGGTGGAATTATAAAAGAAGACAAAAAATTAGAATCAGCAGGTTTACTTTATAGCTTTGAGCATTGAATCTCCACACAGTCCCAAAGAATATGGAGAGATAAATCCCTGCCCACCGGATAACAAGGACACAGGGACAATTATAAATGCCAGCTTCCCTATAGGTGGGGAAATGAATATCCCAAACCAGGGGAGCCAGCTCCAGAGTCCCTGGGAGAGCAGGAAGTGGGGTGGAGAGCGCACAGAGCAGGCGAGAGGGCTGAAGGGAGAAGCGGTAACACACGAGGTAGAAATCGCCCACGCAAAAAGAAATCATCACTGTGAGGGCGAATACTGACAAGTGAGACCCCGAGGTAGAGAATTGGCCCTGGCCAGAGAAAGGAAAAGCCTTGGCAGCATGCAGGCCAGAGGGGAGTCCTGAGAAGGGATCTCACAAGAGTGAAATGCCTCACAGGCTCACCTGTGCAAGGAAAGAAGGGAGCAATCAATGCCGAGGAAGAATCCTACTTAAGTGAAAGCATATCGCGGGAATTGGAACAACAACAAGGAAACCTATTTGTCCGAAAGACCACACTGCAAGGGAATTAAATGTTTGCCTTACAATAGAAGACGGCATGTTTCAGTTATTATTTTCTTTTTTAAATTGAAGTATAATCGAAATCGAAGTATAATTAGCATAATTATGTTAATTTCAAGCGTACAGTATAATGTTTCAACAATTCTGTACATTTGCCAGAGCCCATCAGAGTAAGTGCACCCTTAATCCCCTTCACCCCCTCACCGACCCCCATAACTCCCATCTGGCAACCACCAGTTGTTCATAAGAAGACACCTTTTTTTTTTTTTTTTTTTTTAAGATGTTATGCATTTATTTGAAAGAGAGAGAACATGAGAGCGGGGAGAGTCAGAGGGAAAGGGAGCGGGGCTGGCTTCCCACTGAGCAGGGAGCCCTTCAGCACATGGGGGCTCGATCCCAGGACCCTGGGATCACGGCCTGAGTCAAAGGCAGTTGCTTAACTGACAGAGCCACCCAGGCGCCCCAAGAAAGAACTTTTTAACTAACAAACCTCACAAGCCACTCATATTCGCTCCCCCTAAAGGGAAAGAATTGTTATTAATGGTTCGGCAGAAACCTAAAACCTTTACAAAGAACGAAAAATCAAATACAAAGCAGAGGAAAGCTGTGAGCCAGCACTCCAGCACGACTTTAAGATCATCAAAGGCAATATTAGATATGAAACAGCACCCTGAATCAAAACTCAAAAACTCAGCACCTACCCCCCCAAAAAAGTGAATAGCAACAACAACCAAAGAAAGATGGGAAGGAAGGCTTGACTGATTTCAAGAAAAAAATTGAGAACAGATAGAATGTCATATTAGAAAAGAACACTAATTACAAATATCCAATGGTGAATAGAATCAACTGAAAATATAATATGGGACATTGAGAAGAGGCATGAGAATAGAAATATGAAAAATAAAAGAAATAAAGAAACAGGTAATGAATATTGAAGGCAAAAGGAGAGATACATAGAAACAAGAGATTCTACCATAGAGAACCTGAAGAAGAAAAATCAAACAATGAACTAAATTAAATATTTAAAACTGTAATAAAAAAAATCTGGAAATAAAAACCTGTGAAAAGGGCATGGTGGATTTGGGAATGCAGAGATACATGCACACACACAGACACACACACATACAAACACAATGATCGCACTTGAAAGAGAAAGAAAATGATCATCTAGATCTTTGGGTAAAAAGATCACTTTTTGGTAAGTTCAAAAGGAATTTTAAAAAGAATAGATACACTTCAAAGAGTTTCAGAATCTCCCCCACCACAAATCAAAAACAGGGACAACCAGGTACTATAATGAAATACAGTGCTCAGTCAGAAACTGAACCCAATCTGGGTGCTTGCATGGCTCAGTCCCTTAAGTGCCAGACTCTGGTTTTGCTCAGGTCATGATCTGGAAGTCCTGAGATCAAGCCCCACCTCTGACAACCTGCTCAGCACGGAGTCTGCTTCAGATTCTTTCTCCATCTCCCTCTGTTTCTCCCCCAGCTCATGCTCTCTCTTTCTCTCTTTCTCCAATACACACACACACACATACATACATACATACATACATAAAATCTAATTAGAAAAAGAAAAAGGAAAAAAAAAAAAAAGAAACGGAACCAGTCCTGAAACCTAAAAAGCAAATCCATGTTGGTATTAATTTTATGTTGTAGTTAAGCTAGCAATGACCTTTTAATTTCCAGATCCTTGTTGGAATCCTGCCTTAGGCAAGTTACCTAATGTCTGAGCCTCAGTTTTCATATCTTTAAAATGGGACTGTGATAACTCAAAAAGATAGGTGGGAAAATTAAACACAGTCATACACTGGAAATGTCTGGCACATCACATACAATTCACAAAAATGAAATTGTAAGGCACTTAATAAATTCCTAAAGGGAGCTAGTTTCTTGGAATTCACATTTAAAAGTATAATCCACTTAAAACTGTGGTCATGACAGTTTTCCCGTAAAAGCACTTGAGGTAGTAGTTCTTAATATTAAAAGCACAACAAAATTCAAGGTCATATCATGACTTATTTTCAGAGTTGATCTTGTTGATGATCATAAAGATTTCTATGATAAGAAATCTTGCCATGAAAATATGGCTTATTTTCTATTTATAACATTTTTATCACTAAGCCATTTCCCTGCATTTATTAATCTTTACTGTAGCCTGTGGCAGGTAAAATGTGATTTCTGTGGACCACATTTCTTTTCCCCTAAAGAACTTTAATAGATTCCCAAAATACCACAATACCTAACATGAGCTTGACATCCCACAAATCAAATGTTCAGAAAAATTGAATTTTCTGAACTAGCTTTATAATACCACTTGAAATATATATTTGTCAAGAACATTATTTTTGATGCTGTGGCCTCACATGTCGATTTTCAACTGCTTTCTCCCAAAATGGGGTCATGCCTTTTATCTTGGAAAAAATTGAAAATGAATTTCCTTTCATTAACTTACTTTGTTTCCTCAGAAGCATTTTTATATCTGTGTGTTTCCATACATAATTTATAGTGTGGGGATTTTCTTTCTAACACGCTTTTCAAAGCACCTGGAAAATTATCTCAACCTTTCTGACATTTATAACTTCTGCAAAT
Organism: Mustela erminea; assembly: GCF_009829155.1. NCBI lineage: Eukaryota > Metazoa > Chordata > Mammalia > Carnivora > Mustelidae > Mustela > Mustela erminea. The sequence continues at coordinate 10,662,868 of NC_045629.1, read as the reverse complement.
AGGAAGAGGAATATGAATTCAGGCATTTCTCCTTTGGTGAATAAACAGAGTATGACTATTTGTTTTGAAAAGTTAAGTTAAACAAGGCCCAGGAGAGCTAGAAGTAGAGTTTTGTTTCTTCCACCAACCATCTGTTGTATTTATTTCTAGAAAAAAAAAAAAAAAAAGAAGAAGAAGAAGAAGAAGGGAGAGAGAAGAGGCTGCTTACCTTGGCTATTAAATAAAATACAGCAAGCCACCCAGTAGAACATCACTATGAAAATATGAGAGCCCCTGTGAAGTCTGTAAACCTGGCGATTCACAGACCTGTACCCCTGGGGATAAAAATACATGTTTATAAAAAATTAAAAATTAAAAATAAATAAATAAATAAATAAATGAATTAAAAAAAATATGAGAGCCCCCACACCTACTTCCATCCACTCTCTGTGAGTCTGGTGAGGGCTAAAGCCTTGGAGCAGCCCCCACCCCTGCCCTTAGTTCTGGGAAAGGGGACTGACTAAGAAGATTAGTGGGTAAGAGGTTTATGGGGATAAATACACCAGGAAAGAAAGGAAGTGGAATCAAGCCCAGGGAAGACTCCATCTGTGATGTAGTCACTTGTAAAAACCCTAGGGACATCCTGAAGACAGATGGCTCAACAGAGCTGTTACTAAGGGGGCAACAGTGCCCCACCCTTATGCCCCCTTGTCACCTGTTACCTTGGTGAGGAATCCTTGGGCTGCTGAGCTAATTCCTGAAGGTGCTGGCAGCTGAGATGGGCTACCAGCAGTTGGAGCAAGAAGTCTTCTGTTCCTGGAGGGGAATTTGAGCAGGGCAACACAGAATCCTCCAAAATGCTGGAAAGAAGAGAATATTAGATTGAGAAATACAGATTCATGAGAGATCACTTAAAACGTTTTAATTCAATTCCGTACAATCGTAATCACGGGGTTCGGTCCATCATGCTGGACACTCAGTTTATTCCATCATGATTGAATCTTGTTCCCGTCCTTAGGTAACCAAAACCTTGTGGAGGGTTGAGACAGAAACCAATGATTGTGCTGCAAAGCAGCTGCCCCCATACCACAAATCCTGTATGAAAGTCCACCTCTTCTTCAGATCACAGCAATTTCCAGAGAGGAAGCAGCGATGTGGAGAAGGAGTGGTCAGGGCAGGCTTTGGGATGCAGGAGGTATTTGAGTCAGATCTTAAAGAGTTAAATACATCAGAGCAAAGGACAAAAGACTTCCAGGCAGAGGGCCTAAAGCTGTGTTTCCAGTGGGTCCTTAGTAACCATTCAATGATGAGGACCTAAGAAATCTTTTATAAAGTGGATAATGCATGCTTCTAGTGTAGAATCGATGCCATAGCCATCGAGGTGGAGGGGAATTGTTCTGTTCTTAGAAATCTATCACTAGCAACATAAGAGAAGCAGCTGCCCCCATACCACAAATCCTGTATGAAAGTCCACCTCTTCTTCAGGTTTTGTGAAAGATAAAACACAATCCTAAGCGTTCAAAACAACAGATGCCTCTGTGGAATTTAGATTCACTAGCATATGAGTAAATAACCTATAGTGCATATGGAAACCTATCTCCACGTGACAAGTACCTGCAATTTCTGCTTTAGAAGCGAAAGAAGAACAGGATCTCTTTTCCTGCTGTGCATCTCTATTTCTCCCATTCCTCTGTGAGCCTCAGCCAATAGTCAGAGGGTAGAAACCTCCAGTAACCTCCCCGCAATGCTCCCAGAAGGAAATTCATGGTCACGCCAGGCAGGTCTCCATCTGCCCACTCCTGTCTCTATGGTACAAGCGAACCACCCTTATGATCACACACATCTGCAGGACAATTGCTTGAGGAGTGGAGACTTCACCATGTGAGCACTTACACTCCCTGGCATTCTCTTGTCATGTTGATGGTGCCATTTTCCAATGACTGTTTTTGTACATTGTCATCTCTTTGACCAGACCATAAGTTCCTTTGTGGTCCAAATTCTCCTTTGAGTCTGCCACAGTAGTCTCACAGCAGAATGTCATTGCAGTTTGGAAAAAACACCTGATGATTTTGATCGACTGGGCACGTACTGCAAATGGAAACTTACAGGGCATTGCCATGGATGGATACATACGCTGCCAAATTTAAGACACCGGGATGCAATTGAGATTGAGATTCCTGGGGCACCTGAGTGGCTTAGTCAGTTAAGCATCTGCCTTTGGCTCAGGTCCTGATCCCAGGGTCCTGTGATGGAGTCCCGTGTCCGGCTCCCTGCTCAGTGGGGAGTCTGCTTCTCCCTCTCCTTCTGTTGCTCCCCCTGCTTATGCACACTCTCTCCAAAAAAAAAAAAAAAAAGATTAAGATTCGTGTTGTTCTACCACTTGGTGGTCACTACCATTTTTTAACGATCCCACTCTTCCCAGAGCTTCAGCCCACCCTGAAAATGATTTGGAAAGACAGTACCTGGCACATAGGAACATTTTTGTAGGGGTAAACAGGTGTTCTCCGGAAAACTTTTCTTACGGTGTGCTGCTGTTTACAATTTAACTTTTCTTAGTCTTTCCATAAAACCTTTTAAAAAAAGGTTAAGTGTTTACTAGTTAACTGTGGGGTTTGATTTCCTTTGGAGGTGGGGAATGAGGAAGAGCTAAATTCTTTAACAGGGCATAAAAAAGAGTGTCATTGGAGGATACTCTGGAATACAGAGGAGACTCTGTTTTCCAGAGTGTAGAGGTGGTTCCAACCCATACCTGGAATTCTATTTTGAAGTTGTCTCCCTCCACGGTCTTTAGTCTGATTCCCTGTAAAACCAGGAAGGGGGCATGGTGATCTACCTGGAGGACAACTAGATTTCAATGTGGAGAGTCTATGTACCAGACTCACAGTTGGCTTCTTTTTAGTTTTATTATCTCTATTGTTATACTTGCAATTTCCTCATCAGCTTATTTATCAGCTACCTTAGAATTGTTTCTTTTTCTTTACTTTTTTTTAAATATATATTTTTTTAAGATTTTATTTATTTATTTGACAGAGACACAGCAAGAGAGGGAACACAAGAGGGGTGGGGGAGGGAGAAGCAGATTTCCTGTTAAGCAGGGAGCCCAATGTGGGGTTCGATCCCAGGACCCTGGGATCGTGACCTGGGCCGAAGGCAGACACTTAACGACTGAGCCTTCCAGGTGGCCCTAGAATTGTTTCTAATGGAGTTAGGACAGTAAAGAGAAGAAAGGGGGGAAGGAAGAAAAAAAATAAATAAATGATGGCTCTTACTTAACACAGTGAACCAGGGTCAGGCTAACTCGGGTTTCCGTGGATTTAACCAGTGACCCTAGATTTTTACATCATCCTCTTTTGAAATCAACACCACTTCCAAAAGCATCATAAGTTTGAACTGTAGAGAAATAGCAGAACTTTTCCGTCACGATAGCTGTTACCATAAGTTTTTGTTATAAGGGTAATAAGAAACAAATGCACTGTTTCGAAGCTGCTTATGTATTTTAGAGAAAAGAAGGAAGGATGGCTAGAAGAGAAAACGGGAGGAGAGGAGAAGAGATGTGAGAGAGAGAAAGGAAGGTAGAAAGGACATAGAAAGATGGTGTCAGCGAGCCTGGGATTCCGGTGACTTAATTTCCAAGGAATCCTCTTGCACGTTAAAGATTTAGTCAACTATTCATTAGGAATGGACACAGCAGAATTCAAAGTGTGTATGTATGCATTTCCATGTTTCAAACTTGGAAACCCTCTTCATTCCACCATCTGTCCCCAAACGTGGAACCCCTTCACCTTCCTTGATATTTACTGCCTTAGTAGAACTTGCTAGAAGGAAGCTTCTTGACTCCCACAGGAGTGTTGGAACTTAACAAAAGTTGACAACCATGAGCACCCATGACGTCAAAATCATTCATATATAACTGAAAGTCAATCTAATTCGTTTTTCTGTGTGGAGATCTTATACAGTTCAAGTTGAAACTGTGTTTCCTGTAAAACATTTTGCATTTGTTTCCAATAGGTGTCCCTGGAATATGACCAGTCTAAAAGAATTTGTGTTCTTAATTTGGGCATCCTGGGGCATAAAGATGATGTGAAATCCCAGTCAAAATGAAGACAAGCGCATAGGTAAAATTCTCTTCCAAGGTTTTTCTGTCTTTACTTTAACCCTGAGCAAACTCTGTAAATCATTCTTTTCTGCTCCCTGCACCTCAGACTGGACCTACGTCCTATTCTGCCTTTTCACAGAGCACGTAATTCTTCCTAGGAACAGGTAGAGAGTTCATTCAGACACCAGCATGTTTGGGGCCAACGTCTGGCACTTAGTCCTTGTGTGACCAGTAAACCTAAACCCCCTTCCAGTCACCAATAGTGAAAATCTCGAGAAGTCGGTTTCCTTTATTGTTCTGGTTTTCACTTTCCTTTTCCTTCTGACTTGTGAAGATTCCCCCTTTCTTTTCTAAGTGATGAGCTAGGATTTTAAGGGTTTTTTTGTTTTGTTTTGTTTTGTTTTGTTTTATATCTAGCAGCATTTCTAAGTGCTAAAGGAGCAGGAAGGAGCAGAAGGACTGTTCAATAATCAAGTCCACCATATTTCTGGAAATATTTCGGTGGCACTGTTAACATTTTTTGCTGTATCAAAGAACCAGTAAGATGTAACTAGAATTGTCACTGCCTTTATTTACATAAACTCTTTGAAGGAGTTTTCCTTCTGAATTAGGAATGAAGGACTCCAGTGACTGTGACTCTCTTATCTCCTAAAGAAAATTATTTCTATGCATTGACCTGCTGGATTAATGGAAGGTGTGGTGCCTTCTCCTCAATATTTCTAGATAATACTATCAGGTAAACTTTAGTGATCGTCTTACCAAGCCACTGTGAATTAAACTTACCCTATCTTTTATGTGTATTATTTAAATGTATTAACAAATTTTTAAAGATTGCTTGATTTTTATCCATCCACTTATTACTTAGCTAAGTTCATTTTTAATATAATAAAAGTATATCACATTAAAAATGTGGGGATCATGGGATGAATTATCAAAGGAAGCTGCTTCCATTTGGTTGCAGGTGAAATGAGGCTCTGAGATTTTTCCAGAACTTTCATTCTTTAGGTGGATCAATCTTTAAGCCCTCCAGGCTGGTCAGAAACTTATTTTATTCTCTGTGCTTCCACTGTACAGTATCTTGACCTCAGATTTTAAGCCGTTCTGTGGAAAAACAAAAATAAAAACAAAACAAAACAAAAAAACCTGAATAACTGTTTTCCATTTGTGGCAACTTTGACTAAAGCAATGGCTTTACTTATCTGTTGCTCCTTTGTTTGTTTCCTTATTGTTTCAACTTCCAAAGAGCCTCCTGAGATGAATATGATCAGGTTAGTAACCAGTTTCAACAGCCATAGAATGTGTTGCTTTATTTGCAAAATTAGGGAAAAAAAAAAACTGAAGTTTTTTTGAACTGCACAGTTAAAAGTGACATTTCTTGAAATCTGAAACAAATTTCCATTAGTTTTTGTCTGTTTATTTTCATTTGCCCAAGGTTGAAAGCCAAACTTAATAAAAAGCCATTCCCTTTCGCTTGAAAATTCAAATATTTGAAATAGCACTTAAAATAAAATGACATCAGGAGCAATTTTAGGACACTTTAAAGACCAAATTTCCAGATGGTTAGGACAACTGTTTACTTGTGTCTTGCCTGACAAAATGGTAATTCCCCTAAGCATTCTCACTCTCACCCAGGAACAGGCCTCGTGCTTTTGAGATCCTTCACCGTTTACCCATATTTTCTGATTTTTTTAAAATCAAAAAGTAATGTTCTTTCTCCAACCTTCAACCATCATCCTCTGCCTTTAGATTTAAACAATTTAAGTTTGTTACACTCAGATATGCATCCCAACCCACGTCTACAGTCTTCTCCCATAAATGTATACTTGGTAATATATCATAAAATGATGTCATTAAGACGTATCATATTGATTTTTTTTGTCAGCAAGTTTTATCAGGTTGTACATGAATGAACCCATCTTCTGAATTATTTTTAATGAACTGAGCACATAGCTTAAACTTTTGGTGATCTCATAGACCACTCGATATATGGAAATCAATATGATTTATATTTGCTCAGAGCATTGATGATCTTCGAGTTGTCTGGCCAAAGCCTTTTTCTGAGGCAGCCTTCACATCACAGCATGACCTCAGACACAATGAAAACATTTAATACTAAACTCCTCTTCCTTAAGTGGTTATGTGCTATGCTGTATCTTAAATCCTGACAAAAATCCTTTAAGATAGTTATCATTATCTCTAATTTACAGGTGTCAAAACTAAAGTCAGAATTTAAGCCATTTGCTTAAGATCACACAGTGATTAAATGTCAGAGCTCTGACTCACTCCAGGGTTGTGGGATACCGGGAATCTCTGCCTCATGTCTTCCAGCTTGAACTCAGTTCTGGAGTGAACCAAGGCAATAGGTAAATGACATTCACACTTGGTTTATGATTAGGGAATCTGGATGGCATCCTTTTATTTTAAAAATATTTTATTTATTTATTTGTCAGAGATAGAGCGAGAGAGAAAACACAAACAGGGGGAGTGGCCGGCAGAGCAGGCAGAGGGAGAAGCAGGCTCCCCACTGAGCAGGGAGCCCAATGCAGGACTAGATTCCAGGATGCTGGGATCATGACCTGGACCAAAGGCAGACACTTAACTGACTGAGCCCTCAATGGGATCCTTGTGAAGGCACCCAGACTAGTATGATCTTGATTGTTTAAAATCGGATTTTCTTCTTACATAAATACTGAGGAAGAAGTACTGGAAGAGGCAGGAGTTCTGGGCTTTATGCTCAAGGAATCTTTCCTGTGGTTCTCACGGTAGGATGGATGTGGCTCCCCCGCCCCTCCCCCATCCCTCTATTCCTCTTCTAGCCAGCTGGAGGGTCGGTCCAGCTGAACAAATATTTCATGAGCACCACTTCCTAAATAAAGTACACCCATGTTAGTTCCAGAAACACAGAAACAAATTAGACTCACTCCCTGCCCTTGAGGACTGACAGTTTTATCTTTTCTACATCCATTGCTCTGCCTACATCTTCTGACCTCAACCAAACCAAACTGGTAGCCACATTAGTTACATACCCTTCTGCTTCAATTTGAGAATTGTAGGCTGCATGTTCCGGGCCTGCCCTGTCATGAATGAGTGACTGGTTTGATTCATAGTCCCTGGGTGAGAAGGCCTTAGGGAAGGTATTTCTTCCTGTGGGCATAAACACCTTCCACCTTCACTTTGCTGACCACGATATTCTTCTCTTCTGAGAGTGAGGACTGCCCTTTGCTGCCTAAAGCAGAGGGCTTGCTCTTTGTTCTGAAAGGTCTCAGTTGTCTATGTTGTTTTACCTCCTGCCATACTTTCATAGTTTGATGGGTATCCATTTCCATAAATTGCATGTTTGTTATTAACAATGCCAGGGTGAGGTCATTTTTTTTTTTTCAATGTCCTTATTTCAGGCTCTAAAGAAGCATCTTCTAACAGCTTTCTCATTTTCCTTCCCTTGTATTTTTGTTGACTCTCTCTATGCTGAAAACAAATGTAATTTCCATGTCTTATCCCTTCTAAATATTTTTGTTTGGTCATGACTTTGCACAAAAAGAAAAAAAAGGGAATCATAACGACAAACTGTATCTTGTATTCTAAGAAAAGTGCAAATTGAAGCTATTAAAACCAACTGATGCTTAAAACACAAAACTAATGACCTTTTTATATAGAAACTCTGAGCAGATCCATTTAATAGATCTTTTTTTATATATAGATTTTGTTGATTTATTTAAGAGAGAGCATAGAAGAAGAGGGAAAAGCAGACATGCCACTGAAAGGAGAGCCCGATGCAGTGCTCGATCCCATGGCCTTGAGTTCATGACCTGAACAGAAGGCAAATGCTTAACTGACTGAGCCATGCAGGTGCCCCAATAGATCTTTTTAATAAATTCTTTATATTAATGCAGTCTTCTCTTGTCTCTGCTGGAATCACTGAATTGGTGGGAAACAGGGTAAGAGGTTAGTTAACTTGTCCATCATCACACAGTTTGTAAATGATACTGTAAACTACAATGTGAACCCAGGGTTCTGGCATCAGAGTATCTTTTGTAGAGCTATGATGTGTCCCGTCTTCCAATAATTGATATGAATACTTCTAGCTACTGCCCAAACATTCTTTGAAGAATTTGGAACCCAAGAAAAGGGATCACGTGCCTATATTCTCAGTCAGTGATTTTCACAATGGTTTATGCATTTTCTGAAAGAAACTTGGAAAATATCTAACCATTGCATATTTTTAGGTTAACACTTAAAATTCATCATAAATTAAGCAATTGCAAGATGTAATTTCTTCAGTATTATAAATATTGATGACTTTAAATGAAATTTTCACATCACCACTGAAATGCATTTATTGGGTTTAATTGCCATAGTAATTTGATACCCACCATCATCCATTTAAAACATACCTGGATAAGTTTTTCAACAGATGAAAATTTTACATTGTTTTCTCTCTGAAGTTCTATTATCATTTTCCATATTCCACGGAAACTGTATCCTCATATATTTCTGTGCAGAAAATTTTTCTATGGGACACCTTGGCATTCTTTTCTGTTAAAAATACACATACATAAATTAATTTCCTTATTTTCTGTGACCATAGCTGTGACAAATTGGATTTGTTCTATAGTGACTTATCATTACCATTATTTTAGTATTAGTAGTACTACTAGAATTAATGTTAGTGGTAGTAGCAATAAATACTGGTAGTAGTTGGTGCTTTTAAAAATTAGTTCACATATTTGTGGATGAAAATTATTTTCTTGGACAGCAAAGCAGGCTTCAGCATCAATTCTAGTATCTTTAAAAAATATTCATTGATACCAAAATATCTTGTTCATGTATATAAATAAATGGAGAAATACATGGAATTTTATTTTAAGAGTCTTACCCAATTTTTGAACTCCCTCTAGATTCTAAGCCAAAACAACCTTACTGTGATCAACTACTATTTTAATACCTCTATCAGTTGGTGAGGCAATTAAGTTCTCCTGGTGACTCAGCTAGTTTCTCCTTTTATTTACTAAAAACAAATATGTGGAAAACACTTCACACAAAGAGCATCTGTTCCCAGTCATTAGCAATCTACTTCCTCAGCCTCTAGGACCTATACCCAAAAAACTCTACCAAGTGCTGTCCAATCATCCTTAATCATACCTACCTCTTTGACTTATAGACCCCTATTTAAACTGATTTTTTTTCAGAAATAGAAAATAAAGATACTAATCCCAAACACATTTTTAATATACAAAATACGCTTATTTGCTTTAAAGAGATTTCCACTGAAAGCTTGGTGCTCCAAATTTATTCAGTTAAAAAGAATCCACCATCCAACCAAAAATCTGATTTATCAAACAGGTCAGATAATCTGTATTGCTTTGTTTCCAAGAGCCTGACTCACTTCAATTTGAATAAATGTGTTAAAATGTATTCTTGCCACAACCAAATGCCTTCCAAAGTTAAACAGATGACAAGTGGATAGAAAGGTCGCTGAAACAGAGCTTTGCTCCTCAGTACTGCCCTTCAATACTAGCCCTCGGTACTGCCCCTCAGTACTACTTCTCAATACTGCCCTTCAGTGTTGCTTCCTGATGCTCTCTTTGCTTGGTCCTCCTGGCCTCTCCCTTGGAGAAATGCAGTCTCTACCACAAAGATGATGTTAAGCAAGGGTGACATCACTCCCATCCCTCATCCTGTAATATACAACAACTGAAACTGGAACATTCCAATAAGGATCCAGATAGCTCATTTTTAAAGCCAAGCTTTCCTTTTATCAAAAACACATAAAAGTTAGGAAAAGATATTGCTAGAATCATGGCATTTGATTAAAGGTTTGGTGGTGTTGATGTTTTGGACCATCTTTCATACTGCAAAATATTTTGTACAATAGGGACAATGAACCATCTGGAATTTAGAGTGATGGTACATCTTTCTTTTTGTAAATGTCCAAGTGAGAACTGTACAGGAGAAGGTGGAGAAAGGAATGGCTACCTAACTTGACGGCAGGCAGATGTATTTTAGGGAGCAGTGCCTAAGAAAGATGAAGATACATTCATTCTTTGCCCACAAAATCTTGAAAACTATTTTTGTACCCCCATGGGTAAATGTGCCCCAGTTAGAAGACTGTTGCCCTGAGGTGTAAAGTGAAGACGTTTCTGAATGTAACTTATCAGAGGAGGCCATTCGTAGAATTTAAGAAGTTTTGAAGCTGATGATAGGAATTATAATTTCGGGAAATCCAGAAACGGCTCACATTAGTTCATGAGACATCTTCCATAGTGGGCCCATGTGTATCAGTATCTGTGCCTACTAAGGAAAAGAGATGCAAAATTCACAAGCTATGGTGCTCTGAGAAAACCCCTTCTTAAATATGCTTTACTTTCATTTAAAAATGATGAAAGCAAATAACAGACGTTTGTTCATGTCAACCACAGACTTATGAAACTTTACTTTTGAGGATGCTGTAGAGAAGAAAATGTGGCTACTGATCTTTAAATGAATCCATTTATCTCATCTCCTTGGTGCAAATTGATTTATCAAATTTCTCTTTGACAATGCTGGTGCCCTGGAAATCCTTGTCAGCATAAGGTGATGAAAAAAAAAAAAGTTAAGCTGCAAAACTGTCTTCAATTCTCTAACTTCTCTTGTATAACCCATGAGCTTAGAATTAAAAATATGCTTTGCAGAGACTTATAAAAGTGAAGTCACATTTGCATGGTATACTAGCCTTTTCTGTCTTCTATATGATAAAGAGTGCTTTAAAATTTTATTTTCTCCTTTTGACACATGTATACCAATGGAAGCCAAACTGCTTACTTCACTAAAGTAACATTAAAATACCTGCTGAAAGTTACACATCAAAAAATAATTCTGCTCACCAGAGTAAAATTGCATTAAAATTAAGCACAAAAAGTTCAATAGAATGCAGAAAACAGGGGAGGAGTCAAGATGGCGGAGAAGTAGCAGGCTGAGACTGCTTCAGCTAGCCGGAGATCAGCTAGATAGCTTATCTAAAGATTGCAAACACCTGAAAATCCATCGGCAGATCGAAGAGAAGAAGAACAGCAATTCTGGAAACAGAAAAACAACCACTTTCTGAAAGGTAGGACCGGCGGAGAAGTGAATCCAAAGCGACGGGAAGATAGACCCCGGGGGGAGGGGCCGGCTCCCGGCAAGCGGCGGAGCAACAGCGCACAAAATCAGGACTTTTAAAAGTCTGTTCCGGGTGCCTGGGTGGCTCAGTGGGTTAAGCTGCTGCCTTCAGCTCAGGTCATGATCTCAGGGTCCTGGGATCGAGTCCCGCATCGGGCTCTCTGCTCGGAAGGGAGCCTGCTTCCCTCTCTCTCTCTCTCTCTGCCTGCCTCTCCATCTACTTGTGATTTCTCTCTGTCAAATAAATAAATAAAATCTTTAAAAAAAAAAAAAAAAAAAAAAAAAGTCTGTTCCGCTGAGGGACATCGCTCCAGAGGCTGCCGGGGGCAAAGCCCACGCGGGGTCAGCGTGGCCTCAGGTCCCGCAGGGTCACAGAAGGATCGGGGGTGTCTGAGTGTCGCAGAGCTTGCGGGTATTGGAACGGGAAAGCCAGCTACAGAGACAGAGCTGACAGTAAGCTCGCAGCTCCGGGTTACCTTGAACCGGTCGCAGGCTCGGTGAGCTCGGAGCGGAGCGCGGCTGGAGGTCAGGCAGACGGGAGTAACTGGGCGCTGTTCTCTGAGGGCGCACTGAGGAGTGGGGCCCCGGGCTCGCGGCTCCTCCGGGCCGGAGACCAGGAGGCCGCCATTTGTATTCCCGTCCTCCAGAACTCTACGGAAAGCGCTCAGGGAACAAAAGCTCCTGAAAGCAAACCCGAGCGGATTACTCACCCCGGCCCCGGGTAAGGGCAGTGCAATTCTGCCTGGGGCAAAGACACTTGAGAATCACTACTGGCCCCTCCGCCAGAAGATCAACAAGAAATCCAGTCGAGACCAAGTTCACCTACCAAGGAGTGCGTTTCAATACCAAGGAGAGCAGCAGAATTCCAGAGGAGGAGAAAGCAAAGCACGGAACTCATGGCTTTTTCCCTGTGATTTTTTTTAGTCTTGCAGTTAATTTAATTTTTTTCTTTTTAATTTTTTGTTTTTTTTTCTCGTCTTCTGGTAAAAATTTTTTTTAACTTTTACCTTTTTCTTTTTTTAACGTTTTTTAACCAGTTTATCTAATATATATATTTTTTCTTTTTTATATTTTTCTTATTTGTTTTCTTTTTTTTAAAATTCTTTTCTTTTTCTTTTTTCTTTTTTCTTTCTTTCTTTTTGAACCTCTTTTTATCCTCTTCCTCCCCCCTCACGATTTGGGATCTCTTCTAATTTGGTTAAAGCATATTTTCCTGGGGTTGTTGCCACCCTTTTAGTATTTTACTTGCTCCTTCATATACTCTTATCTGGACAAAATGACAAGAAGGAAAAATTCAACACAAAAAAAAATAACAAGAGGCAGTACCGAAGGCTAGGGACCTAATCAATACAGACATTGGTAATATGTCAGATCTGGAGTTCAGAATGACAATTCTCAAGGTTCTAGCCGGGCTCGAAAAAGGCATGGAAGATATTAGAGAAACCCTCTCGAGAGATATAAAAGCCCTTTCTGGAGAAATAAAAGAACTAAAATCTAACCAAGTTGAAATCAAAAAAGCTATAATGAGGTGCAATCAAAAATGGAGGCTCTCACTGCTAGGATAAATGAGGCAGAAGAAAGAATTAGTGATATAGAAGACCAAATGACAGAGAATAAAGAAGCTGAGCAAAAGAGGGACAAACAGCTACTGGACCACGAGGGGAGAATTCGAGAGATAAGTGACACCATAAGACGAAACAACATTAGAATAATTGGGATTCCAGAAGAAGGAGAAAGAGAGAGGGGAGCAGAAGGTATACTGGAGAGAATTATTGGGGAGAATTTCCCCAATATGGCAAAGGAAACGAGCATCAAAATTCAGGAGGTTCAGAGAACGCCCCTCAAAATCAATAAGAATAGGCCCACACCCCGACACCTAATAGTAAAATTTACAAGTCTCAGTGACAAAGAGAAAATCCTGAAAGCAGCCCGGGAAAAGAAGTCTGTAACATAAAATGGTAAAAATATTAGATTGGCAGCTGACTTATCCACAGGGACCTGGCCGGCCAGAAAGAGCTGGCATGATATTTTCAGAGCACTAAACGAGAAAAACATGCAGCCAAGAATACTATATCCAGCTAAGCTATCATTGAAAATAGAAGGAGAGATTAGAAACTTCCAGGACAAACAAAAACTGAAAGAATTTGCAAACACCAAACCAGCTCTACAGGAAATATTGAAAGGGGTCCTCTAAGCAAAGAGAGAGCCTACAAGTGGTAGATCAGAAAGGAACAGAGACCATATACAGTAACAGTCACCTTACAGGCAATACAATGGCACTAAATTCATATCTCTCAATAGTTACCCTGAATGTTAATGGGCTAAATGCCCCTGTCAAAAGACACAGGGTATCAGAATGGATAAAAAAAAAAACCCATCTATATGTTGCCTCCAAGAAACTCATTTTAAGCCCGAAGACACCTCCAGATTTAAAGTGAGGGGGTGGAAAAGAATTTACCATGCTAATGGACATCAGAAGAAAGCAGGAGTGGCAATCCTTAGATCAATTAGATTTTAAGCCATATATAATAAGAGATGAGGAAGGACACTATATCATACTCAAAGGGTCTGTCCAACAAGAAGATTTAACAATTTTAAATATCTATGCCCCCAACGTGGGAGCAGCCAACTATATAAACCAATTAATAACAAAATCAAAGAAACACATCAACAATAATACAATAATAGTAGGGGACTTTAACACTCCCCTCACTGAAATGGACAGATCATCCAAGCAAAAGATCAGCAAGGAAATAAAGGCCTTAAATGACACACTGGACCAGATGGACATCACAGATATATTCAGAATATTTCATCCCAAAGCAACAGAATACACATTCTTCTCTAGTGCACATGGAACATTCTCCAGAATAGATCACATCCTCGGTCCTAAATCAGGACTCAACCGGTATCAAAAGATTGGGATCATTCCCTGCATATTTTCAGACCACAATGCTCTAAAGATAGTTTGAAAAGAACCCAAGTACATGGAGACTAAACAGCATCCTTCTAAAGAATGAATGGGTCAACCGGGAAATTAAAGAAGAATTGAAAAAAATCATGGAAACCAAAGATAATGAAGATACAACGGTTCAAAATCTGTGGGACACAACAAAGGCAGTCCTGAGAGGAAAATATATAGCGGTTCAAGCCTTTCTCAAGAAACAAGAAAGGTCTCAGGTACACAACCTAACCCTACACCTAAAGGAGCTGGAGAAAGAACAAGAAAGAAACCCTAAGCCCAGCAGGAGAAGAGAAATCATAAAGATCAGAGCAGAAATCAATGAAATAGAAACCAAAAAAACAATAGAACAAATCAACGAAACTAGGAGCTGGTTCTTTGAAAGAATTAATAAAATTGATAAACCCCTGGCCAGACTTATCAAAAAGAAAAGAGAAAGGACCCAAATAAATAAAATCATGAATGAAAGAGGAGAGATCACAACTAACACAAAGAAATACAAACTATAAGAAGAACATACTATAAGCAACTCTACGCCAATAAATTTGACAATCTGGAAGAAATGGATGCATTCCTAGAAACATATAAACTACCACAACTGAACCAGGAAGAAATAGAAAGCCTGAACAGACCCATAACCAGTAAGGAGATTGAAACAGTCATTAAAAATCTCCAAACAAACAAAAGCCCAGGGCCAGACGGCTTCCCGGGGGAATTCCACCAAACATTTAAAGAAGAACTAATTCCTATTCTCCTGAAACTGTTCCAAAAAATACAAATGGAAGGAAAACTTCCGAACTCATTTTATGAGGCCAGCATCACCTTGATCCCAAAACCAGACAAGGATCCCACCAAAAAAGAGAGCTATAGACCAATATCCTTGATGAACACAGATGCGAAAATACTCAACAAAATACTAGCCAATAGGATTCAACAGTACATTAAAAAGATTATTCACCACGACCAAGTGGGATTTATTCCAGGGCTGCAAGTTTGGTTCAACATCTGCAAATCAGTCAATGTGATACAACACATCAATAAAAGAAAGAACAAGAACCATAGATACTCTCAATAGATGCTGAAAAAGCATTTGACAAAGTACAGCATCCCTTCCTGATCAAAACTCTTCAAAGTGTAGGGATAGAGGGCACATACCTCAATATCATCAAAGCCATCTATGATAAACCCACCGCAAATATCATTCTCAATGGAGAAAAACTGAAAGTTTTTCCGCTAAGGTCAGGAACACGGCAGGGATGTCCATTATCACCACTGCTATTCAACATAGTACTAGAGGTCCTAGCCTCAGCAATCAGACAACAAAAGGAAATTAAAGGCATCCAAATCGGCAAAGTAGAAGTCAAATTATCACTCTTCGCAGATGATATGATACTATATGTGGAAAACCCAAAAGACTCCACTCCAAAACTGCTAGAACTTATACAGGAATTCAGTAAAGTGTCAGGATATAAAATCAATGCACAGAAATCAGTTGCATTTCTCTACACCAACAGCAAGACAGAAGAAAGAGAAATTAAGGAGTCAATCCCATTTACAATTGCACCCAAAACCATAAGATACCAACCTAACCAAAGAGGCACAGAATCTATACTCAGAAAACTACAAAGTGCTCATGAAAGAAATTGAGGAAGACACAAAGAAATGGAAAAATGTTCCATGCTCCTGGATTGGAAGAATAAATATTGTGAAAATGTCTATGCTACCTAAAGCAATCTACACATTTAATGCAATTCCTATCAAAGTACCATCCATCTTTTTCAAAGAAATGGAACAAATAATTCTAAAATTTATATGGAACCAGAAAAGACCTCGAATAGCCAAAAGGATATTGAAAAAGAAAGCCAACGTTGGTGGCATCACAATTCCGGACTTCAAGCTCTATTACAAAGCTGTCATCATCAAGACAGCATGGTACTGGCACAAAAACAGACACATAGATCAATGGAACAGAATAGAGAGCCCAGAAATAGACCCTCAACTCTATGGTCAACTAATCTTCGACAAAGCAGGAAAGAATGTCCAATGGAAAAAAGACAGCCTCTTCAATAAATGGTGCTGGGAAAATTGGACAGCCACATGCAGAAAAATGAAATTGGACCATTTCCTTACACCACACACAAAAATAGACTCAAAATGGATGAAGGACCTCAATGTGCGAAAGGAATCCATCAAAATCCTTGAGGAGAACACAGGCAGCAACCTCTTCGACCTCAGCCGCAGCAACATCTTCCTAGGAACAACGCAAAAGGCAAGGGAAGCAAGGGCAAAAATGAACTATTGGGATTTCATCAAGATCAAAAGCTTTTGCACAGCAAAGGAAACAGTTAACAAAATCAAAAGACAACTGACAGAATGGGAGAAGATATTTGCAAACGACATATCAGATAAAGGACTAGTGTCCAGAATCTATAAAGAACTTAGCAAACTCAACACCCAAAGAACACATAATCCAATCAAGAAATGGGCAGAGGACATGAACAGACATTTCTGCAAAGAAGACATCCAGATGGCCAACAGACACATGAAAAAGTGCTCCATATCACTCGGCATCAGGGAAATACAAATCAAAACCACAATGAGATATCACCTCACACCAGTCAGAATGGCTAAAATTAACAAGTCAGGAAATGACAGATGCTGACAAGGATGCGGAGAAAGGGGAACCCTCCTACACTGTTGGTGGGAATGCAAGCTGGTGCAGCCACTCTGGAAAACAGCATGGAGGTTCCTCAAAATGTTGAAAATAGAACTGCCCTATGACCCAGCAATTGCACTACTGGGTATTTACCCTAAAGATACAAACGTAGTGATCCAAAGGGGTACGTGCACCCGAATGTTTATAGCAGCAATGTCCACAATAGCCAAACTATGGAAAGAACCTAGATGTCCATCAACAGATGAATGGATCAAGAAGATGTGGTATATATACACAATGGAATACTGTGCAGCCATCAAAAGAAATGAAATCTTGCCATTTGCGACAACATGGATGGAACTAGAGCGTATCATGCTTAGCGAAATAAGTCAAGCAGAGAAAGACAACTATCATATGATCTCCCTGATATGAGGAAGTGGTGATGCAACATGGGGGCTTAAGTGGGTAGGAGAAGAATAAATGAAACAAGATGGGATTGGGAGGGAGACAAACCATAAGTGACTCTTAATCTCACAAAACAAACTGAGGGTTGCTGGGGGGAGGGGGTTTGGGAGAAGGGGGTGGGATTATGGACATTGGGGAGGGTATGTGCTTTGGTGAGTGCTGTGAAGTGTGTAAACCTGGTGATTCACAGACCTGTACCCCTGGGGATAAAAATATATGTTTACAAAAAATAAAAAATTAAAAAAAAGAATGCAGAAAACATGATCTATTTCAAGGGCAGGGTATTTTGATAGGTCAAAATATTTGACAACAATATACCATGTGCTTACTCTGAGACTTTTTTTTTTTTTTAAATATGTGACACACTTTTTAGAAGTTGGAAGGACTTTGGGGATAATAATCTTCCATGAAAGACAAGATCCCTCCTAAAATGCCTGAGAGATAGACAATCTTTACATAGATACTGGGCGTAGAGTGTGCCCTGCCTCACTAGGAAGTCCGTTCTTAAGGCATCTCAGAATGGTTGGCAACCTATAATTCTCCCCTGCAATAAGGTGTCTCAAATTGCTACTCTTTCTTCCATGTGATCCCGCCAATGCAGAATGTGGTAAGGTAACTAGTACTTTAAAAACAGGTAACTAGCATTTTAAAAAATAAAATAAAAACATCTACTTCTTTTATCATCTATTTATTTCTCAACCCATCCAGTTTGGTTTGGGTCCTCACAATTTGCCTGAAATTGTAAGACATCCACAGTGTTCTCCAGATAACCACGTTTATTTGCAGTCATATGTCTGACAACTCTGTATGAACACCTTTCCTTAAATGTAAACCCTACTTTAGCTGGCCTCTTCCCTATCTCTTCTCTCCTTTCCACAGCCATACTTTGGAAACTTTCTTCTCATCCATACAAATTACTTCAAAAAGTTACTTGTTTAAAACAACAATGAGTATGAATTTTCTTTCCATTTTGATGGGTCAGGAATTTGGGGGCAGCTTAGTTGGGTGGTTCTGACACAGGTTTTCTCCTCAGTTTGCTGTTGAGTTGTCAGCACCACGGCAGTCATCTGATGGCGTGACCAAGTTTGGAAGATTCCGTTCCAAGATGGCTCATCTACATTTCTGGCACACTGGGGGTAGTTGTGTGTGGGAGGTCTCAGTTCCTCACCTCCTGGGCATCTCCAATGACTGCTTACATGTCCTTGTGCTATGGCAGCTAACCTCCCCCAAAGCAAGTGATTCAAGAGAATCCCCTCTTTTATAAGTTCCAGACCCTTTTTAAGAAGCCCCTCCATGTTTTTATCTTATTGTTCATCCATGAATCCAGGTAATTTAATCCCAAAGATAAGATGATTTTAATGTGAAACAAAGGTACAATCCCCATATAATATTTATTAACACATCCAGCTTAGGGTTACTAAGATAAAAATTCCATGTTTACAGTAAAATTTTCTTAAACTTCTTTTGGTCAAAGAAAGTGCTCCTACCCTGTCCCCCTCCCCATCCTTTCCCATAATATCACAAAACTTGTTCTAGTCTTTCAGTTCTGTGCACTTTGCTTTTTGAAACAATGAACCTGTTCAAATTCAGATCATTGGGTTGAGCTTAACCCTATAATTTGTCAAAAATCATATTGAACAGGTTTTGTCTGAAGTGATGGAACTGTGCCCCTCAGAATGGACTTTATGGTTAAGTAGAACAGATACCTGCCTACATGTACCAATCGAAGAAAGAAAAAAAGAAAAGAAACGAAAAAAGAAAAGAAAAGGAAAGGAAAAAAAGAAAGAAAGAAACCTAAAATCTTTATAAAATGCAAGTCCTATAGAGGCCCTAGCCCAAAAATTCCCATTCTACTCTTTAGATCTTTACCTTCTCTCTTAAGAATGTTGACTGAAAAGTAATAGACACAAGCTCTACACCTTACCTCTAGGTGGTTCATTTTGATAGTCATCATACTTCAAGGTTTAAAGCCTTTGCTCCACAAAACGAATGGATGACCTGTTTTGATTAAGGGTAGGGACATTAGGGCCATTTAAGAAAGCAAAACAAAACAAAACAAAACAAACAACTTAGGGCTTGGTATGGTGCTGAGGTCAAGTTAAACCACTGAAAGTGAGGCGCTAACTGTCAGGCGATGGAAAAGCATTTTAGAAATAAGGCTGGAAGAGGACCAAGGGAGGACTGAGGGGTAGAGGAGGTCCTGGGAGCTGCATTTATAAGTTCACGAATAGATGGCTTTCCATTGTGGTGTGGGCACTCCTGGCCCACCTGGTCTGATGCCATCAGGGGTGGTTTTGCACTGACCTCCTCACAAGACCAAGGTTAGTGATGGGAGCTGATATGACCCTGGTGACCATAAAATGGCCCAATGCCTGCTAACTCTCAGAGACTCAGAAGGCATTTCTTGCTTGGTCTTTTATTAAGTACCTGGCTGGGCTAACTGACGATATCAGAGCCTTTATGACAACTGACATGAAGCCACAAAGTACTCACGATGAGCATAACAAGAAACCAAGATGTTGGCCCACACATATAACTGTTTATAGTTTGCTTCTATGCTCTTTTTTTTTTTTCTTCTTTTTATTAGGTCTGTGTGGACTGTGATGATGGGAAATCCAGGATGTATTTGTTCCAGGCAGTTGCTTATCATTTTGTCTACTGTAATTTAGAAACAGAAAGAGTTACCATTTTTCAGGAAGAAAGAAATTAAATGTCAAAAGTTAGTTGTTTCTCCATATGCAATAATGCTTTCTCTTTCCCATCTTTGTGCAGGAAATATAACCTATGATGATTTGAGAATGATATAATTCATACCCGTTTCCAATCTCACAACTGACTTTAAGAAAATACCTTCAATTATTTTTGAAAAACATTTAGCCCTGAAAGGAGA
Organism: Mustela erminea; assembly: GCF_009829155.1. Taxonomy (NCBI): domain Eukaryota; kingdom Metazoa; phylum Chordata; class Mammalia; order Carnivora; family Mustelidae; genus Mustela; species Mustela erminea. The sequence goes on along the minus strand of NC_045629.1, from coordinate 10,642,686 downwards.
TGATGATAATCTATTGTTCTTTCAGCAGCTAGTAGTTTTTGAATGGCCTCCATCACCAACAGATATGGCAGGTTTAAATCAGCAACATAAGCCTGTCTAGTCCGATGTACTGTCGAATATAAAATCCAACACAGAGAAGCATCATGGCAGTCACAAAAAAAAAAGATGTTTATTTCAGGGCCATACGCTCATAATAAATAAACTGACAAGAAGTCTATTCACTTCATATCAACAGGCATTGGCAAGTACTAGAAGATTTTTAAAACAGACTCCAGGGTTCCACTTTAGCAGGATTTTAAAAATAAAAAACAAGAAGACATTCTTTAGTGGCACAGCCAGAATTCGAAATCACTGAATTGACCGGAGGGTAATTTATGAAGAAGGTGGAATTTGAATTTAAAACAATGGGACATATTTTGTTATACAAATGAGAGACAAGGGTATCCCTGTGTATGGGGAATGACATGAAATAACCAAAGAGACAGAAATGGATAATATGTGTAGAAAGAGACCAAATCGCTGCCTATTAGACGGGAAGGGAAGTCCATTCAAGAATAAGGTTGATGTTAGAAATCTATTTAAGAACTTCAGTGGTAGAATGAGGCTTTTAGATTAAGTTACTATAAAGTATGATATGCTTTGAGTAGTTAAAGGCTCAGAGAATTTAATCTGGAACTCCAGGATGACTGTATTGAGAGAGAGCACATCTACAGGGGACCATCGCATTGAGCCTGGGGTCGAGGCTAGGATACATGGACCAGGGTCATGGCCATGGGGAAGGAAACTAAAGGCTTACCATGAATAAATGCACTCTCATTTTCTGTTGCAAAGTTTGGGTTATTAGATTACATACAAAAAGTTAGTTGGGAGTAACTACATGGACATGTGCAAGGAGATGGAGACTCTAGCTGGGGCCAGTGTTTCCCATGAGTGTCGGCCCCCTGGACTCTCTTCTGCTGCTTGACGATGTCAAGGTTTCACTTGCCTATGACTCTCCTATCTTCTCTCTACATGGACACCCCACCACTGCATCTCTACATGGGTGGTTCATCTTAATCATCAGGTCTTACCTCAAATATCACCTCCCTACGAAAGCACAGTCCCCCAGTCCAAAGAATCATGGATTTCCTTTGTTCCATTTCACATCCTCAACTCACCCCATATGCATCTAGGACTAATCTCCATGGTGATACTTTCATGTTAGACTGTATATTTTCTTATTTCTCTAATAGAACATAAGATCTAAAAGAATTAGGGGTCTTTATTGTCTGTCCAGGACTTCACTTCCACTGTCTATATGAGAGACTGGCACATAATGAATGTTCAATAAATCTTGATTGAATGAACAGAAGGTTTTATAACCTCTTTCTCCATTGCTGTTCTCTTATGCCTTTCTTATCACTGTATCCCTCTTGACAAGAGAGAGCTGAAGACTAGGAAAGAATACATAAGAGGAAGAACACGTGTCAGAAATGGTTGTTCACTAAATTTCCTTTCCCCATACTAATGGGTAGAGAAACTGCCCAGTGGTTAAAATCTTGTTTCAGATTCCACAAAGAAATTAAAGTTGCTATCCTCAGTAATATTTGTCATAAATTCTCCTACTCACTAAATATCCAAAGAACTAGTTATGTAATCATGGGTAAGTCATCACTCCTCTTTATACCCTGGCTTCCTTAACTGAAAATACATTTTCATCCACTTATTTATTTACTTATTTATTGCCTGTATTTTTACTTTTCATTCTGGCTTTAGTGTCCCCCATGCTACCGTAAGACCTGGGCAGTTTCCTGATACAGGGCTAGACAGGGCAGAGCTCCAAAGTTTGGTGAGAGGAATATTTCTACATAGAAGCTCCCTGTCACCCTGTGGGAGACATTTAGAAAAGTCTGCATTTCAAAGAAAGCTTGTTCATTTGTTGGATAAGATTATAGCCCATTTTATTTGATCATATGGTTTTCATTTTTTTTTATTTTTAAAAAGATTTTATTTATTTATTTATTTATTTGAGAGAGAGAGTGTGTGCAAACCCAAGGTGCACTTGATCTCAAGACCCTGAGATCTACTCACCACCTGAGTAGAAACCAAGGGTCACGTGCATAAGGGACTGAACCACCCAAGCACTCAGATCATTTAAAAAAACCGAACAAACAAACAAATAAAAAAAAACTGTTTGTTGTTCATCTGTTTAGAAATAGATATTTGTGGAATTTTTCCCACTTTAAAATTGTAGTAATATTGGCTCCTCTCAATGCCCTCTCAGCCTTCCAAGAAAAAAATACGGAGAAGAGGAGAATTTCTTTCAGTGAGATTAAGGAATTGATGACTGTGAGCTGGGTTCCTCCAAAGTTTCTCAGAATTCAGTGGTAAATGTTGTTTCAGTTAGCAGAAGGAGTTCTTAGAACATCCGGGGAGGTTATAAAAACCAATTAGTCTATTCAAAAGACCATGTCAGATACTATTAAAATGACTCTTTGCCTCTCTTATCAATGTGTTTTTTAGTAACTAGAGAGCTCAATGATAGAGAGAAAACATCAATAACCAAAACACGTCATAGAGAAAGCAAAGTGTGGAAGAGATTATAGTAAGATCCTAGTTTCTTCTGAAAGTAGGATAAATTCTTCTCTCATGCTTTGCTTTTTAGAAAAAAATTCTCTAATCTCTGTATTATTCCAAATTCTAAGCTACTGAGGTCAAGGCCGGTATATTTAAGGAAATGGAGAAGGGAAATGTGTTTAGTGGTGTTTATTTTCAATTACATGGTATACTATGCAAAAACATGAGGTTTGATTTATTTTTACTTTGTGACAGCCTGGAGATGTTCATATATCCTCTTTTCATAGAATAAAAATGGTTACTCAAGGTCATTACTTACGCAATATCTGAAGAGGATGTTTTAAGAAAGAATGGGAAGAAATGCTGGAACATTCCTGTGGATATTGCCACAGTGAATTCTTAAGCAAAAATTTATATCCTTTCTTAGTGGACTATGAAACTCTACAGAAGCAATGGAAAGCAATTTCAGAGCACAACAGGAAATTTAAATAAATTAGTTTTTTTATTTCAGATAGTGGGAGCTCTCTCCCCACTGGGGTACAGATGGTGACAGATAGCCTAGGCTTATTAACCTCCATCCATTATTTTTCATTGGGATGTAAAGTCAGTGTTCAGAAGATATTTCCTCCGGCAAATCTCATTTCTCGACATTCCTAATTTTCTCTCAAATTAAGAAAAAAGGAAGTTTTGCTCCTGCAGTGTATTCTTCCTTTTAAATAGCTTCATTCGGGGCTGTGTACCAAGTCAGTAAGAACAAATGGGATTTGAGTGGTACTTCAGAGTGCTTGAAAAAAATTGTATTTATTCTCTTTCCAGAGTCACTCTAAGGAGGTGAATTCTAATACTTAGGCCTAAAAAGTACAAAAGCCTTAATGCTACTCTAAAAAAGCTTACACAAACCAGATAACAGTGACAACAAAAGCAAACAATAAACAAGTGGCTACATCAGACTAGACAGCTTCAGAAGAGCAAAGGAAACCATTAGTAAAATGAAAGTCAATCCACTGAATGTTGGCAAATCATACATTTCACAAGGGTTTAATGTCCAAAATATATAAAGAACTCATACAACTCAATAACAAAAACAACAACAACAACAACAAAAAAGCAATCCAATTTAAAAATGAGCAGAGGATTCCAATAGACATTCATTCAGAGAAGACATCCAGATAGCCAATAGGTACATGAAAAGATGCTCCGCATCACTCACCATCAGGGAAATGTAAATCAAAAACCACAATGATATACCACTTCATATCTGTAGAATGGTTTAGAAAGACAGGAAATAACAAGTTTTGGTTAGGCTATGGAGACAAGGGAAACTTTGTGCACTATTGGTGGGATTATAAATTGGTAAATTAAGAAGAGAACTACCATATAAGTCAGCAATTTCACTTCGATGTTTTATCTTAAGAAAACAAAAACACTAATTCAGAAAGATATCTTCACCCCATGTTCATTGCAGCATTTTTTTTATAATAGCCAAGATAGGCAAGCAATCCAAGCACTGATCAGTGGATGAATGAATACAGAAGATGAATTAGAGAAAGATATAATGAGTACTACTCAGCCATGACAAATGATGAAATCTTGCCGTTAGCCACAACATGGATGGACCTAGAGGGTACTATGCCTAGTGAAACAGTCACTCAGAGAAAGACAAATATAATATGCTTTCTCTTCTTTGTGGAATCTAAAAAACAAAACAAAACAAAAAAACCCAAAACAAATGAATGAACAAAACTCACAGATACAGAGAACAAATTGGTGGTTGTCAGGGTGGGGGGATCTGGGAAATGGGTAAAATGAGTGAAAGGGGTCAGAAGGTAGAAAATTCCAATTATCAAATAGTCTTAGGAATGTAATGTACAACATGATGACTATAGTCAATTACACTGTATTGCATATTTGAAAGTTGCTAAGAGAATAAACTTTAAAAGTTCTATGATCAGAAAGAAATTTTGTAACTTTGCATGGTGACAGATGGTAACTAAACTTATTGTGGTGATTACTATTATGTTGTACACCTGGAGCTAATATCATTATATATCAAGTATACCTCAATAAAACAAATACCAAAAAAAACAAAACCCAAACAAACAAACAAACAAAAAAAGCAAACAACATCAAGTCCCAGTAGAGTAAGTGTTCAATAATTCTGCAAACACATGGCATAATTCATCTTCTCTACAAACCAGACAGAGAAAGACTCACTTTGAAGATTCCTGTTTAAGATCACTAACACTGTACCATACACGAGAAGAAGCTTCACCTCAGGTCCCATCCTATGCCATCCCCCTATATCTAAAAGAAAGATATAATTTATACATCCTCCATAATGAACCCTTGCTGGGAAAGTAATTGCCCTCATTTAAGAGTTTGTATCAATGAATAATGATGAGATTGTTTTCAATTAAATGAATGCTAATACAGTAATGCTCCAGTATGCATACACAGATTTGGTAAGATAATGATGTTTCTTGACATCAACATTTCCAAAGACATATTTTGTCTGTTCATGGTAATGCTCAACATAGGCAGCTCAGTGCTAAATGTTTTGTTTTTTGGGTTTTTTTTTTTTTGTCCAAATTGATTTTTTTAATCTAATAAAATGACAGATATCTTACATTTAAAAGTGTGGTAACCTTTTCCTTATGTCATTGACAGGTGTTGGTACAACCAGCATTCTCTATATATGCCGCTTGCTTTGCCTGCCAGCCTTAAACTGAGATTCCAATGTCCAGCAAGTATTCAGTCCCTAAGTTCCATTGGAGTTGATGTTTTTGCAGATAAAATTAGGCAGAGATGATGTTACTTTTTGAGAGTGTATCTCTTAAGCTGGGCATCTTTCAGTATGTTTTTAGAGGTTTCAACCCAGGTAACAGTCACGGAACGACAAGAAAGAAAATATTTGTATGGAAACCACTTGGCTAACAACGAAAAAATAAAAATCCTTGTGCCATAGACAAACCTCTAAGAAACTTGAGTGTCTTACACTTGACTTTATTCCTATCTTAGAAATGACTGTGAGGAATTGTCATCAATTTTGTAACAGGGCAGAATGATTTCAGTCTTAGGGACTGCTAGGAAGGCAATAAATATTGAGAGAAGTTGGCTGCAACTTACATAAGCCACAAAGGAAAAGCCCATCACCATGGTTTGGGTACTTTGCACAATTAAATAATACATTTTTATGCAGTCCTTCCATGATCCCATTTATTTTTGTTAGTTGGTATGTGTGTGTCCACCACACTCTCAGATGGAAGGATTAAGTGAAGTGGATTTAACAGGGTAAGGGGACACAGACTAAGCGGCAGGGACAAGGGCTTGCTGGCCAGTGTGATGCCACAGGAAGTCACTGTGTCAATTCTGAATGATGTTCCTGATGCTGAGACATGGGGTGTCAGTTAGCTAACTGTCAAGACCTGCAGTGTTTGACCTGGGAAAGAGTATGGGAAAGTGGTTCTCAAGGGGTAAGGAGTATTGAGGCCATAGAACAATCAGGAAAAAGCAAGATGAGAGGCTGCTTATTGGAGACATGTTGACTCCAGCCTCAACACGACATTACCCATTCCTATGTTCATGATTACTAAATAAGTTCTTTCTTTGCTTTAACTTCTGTAATTGTAAGAAGTAAAAAATGCGTGTGTCTTAGTTTGCACGTGTGTGTTTGGTGAGGGGGAAAGGGTATGACCTGTAATTACCAAATAGGATAGTCATAAATTTTTCAAAATGCAAAGTCAGAACAAAATGTTATGTTCAAACTCAACATTGTCTTGATTATAGGCAAAACAAATCATCCGTATGGGAAATTTATTTGTGATTTGGTAGATTTCTTCTATAGTGGGAAATTAGATGCCAGTTAAGATTCCCTAAGTGAGGAGATACCTGGGTGGCTGAGTTAGTTAGGTGTTTGTCTTCAGCTCAAGTCATGATCCCAGGGTCCTAGGATTGAGCCCCGCATTAGGGCTCCTGCTCAGTGGGGTGTCTGCTTCTCCCTCTCTTCTTACCCTTCCCCCCAACTCATGCTCTCTTTCTCTCTCTAATGAATGAAAACTTAAATTGTAAAAAAAAAAAAAAAAATTCCCTGAGCGGCAACTTGGAATTGTTTTGGAGTGGAACTGTGATGGCAGAGTCGCGCCATATAGTGAAGTGATGGGTGTGAGGTAGAGCAGGGGAGAGGGGTGAATCCTTGGTTGGGGGAACTAATGTAATAATAAGGATGTTGGGGCACCAGTGTGGCTCAGTCAATTAAGCATCTGACTCCTGGTTTCCACTTAGATCATGATCTCATGGATTGCAGGATCGAACCCTTCATCCAGCTCTGCATTCAAGAGTCTACTTGAAGATTCTCTTCTTTCCCTCTCTCTCTGCCCCTTCTTCCCCATGCATGCTTGCTCTCTCTCTCAAATAAATAAATACATCTTTAAAAAATAAAAATAAGTATGATAGTATTTTGTCATTGAATGTAGCAAACCAGAGAGATGCAGACATCCAGGGAAAATGGGAAGAAAGTAAAGATTTTAATACTTTAGAAGACCCCAAGAAAAGCCATCCTAGTGCAGGATACCTCAGTCAAAATAATTTTGGAAACTCAGCACTTATGGGAATAGCCATCATCACCTTAATGTGTCTGAAAAAATAATTCATTACTTAAAAATGGGGCAAGGCCCCTTCTCTTATCTAGTATTTGTCTGAAAACTCCATGAGATGTTGTGTGTCTTATTTCTCTTTGTGACTGTATATCTTGTTCAGTTGTCTGGATATCAGTTTGTCACACTGGATTGAAGATTTTCAGCTTCAGCATATACTTGAGGCTGGGAGAATGAGGAGGTAGTGGTGATGGACTTCTGGGGTCATTGCTAATGAGAAAGGCAGGTAGTGGAAGAGGAGTAAATTCAAAGGAAGCTGAGCAAGAGTACCAGAAGGTAGACAAAACCAAGACAGGATGGTGTCTTATATGAAAAGTTGCTCAACAGAGCAAATGCTGAGTTATCAGCTGAGTCATGAAATGAAAGAAATGATGGGTTCAGGTATTTACATTGAAGTGGAGGAGAAAATTAGGATGAAAATCAGATGGGAGAGGCATTTGGGTGGTTCAGTTATTTGAGTGTCTGTCTTCTGCTCTGGTCATGATTCCAAGGTCCTGAGATGGAACCCCACATCAGATTCCCTGCTCAGGGGAGTCTGCTTCTCCCACTCAGCTACTTCTGCCCCTGCTTGTGTTATATTGCAATCTCTGTCAAATAAATACATATGAAATCTTAAAAAACAAAAACAAAACAAAAACAAAACACAAAAAACTGAGATGGAAAATCTTGACTCATCACAGGGACTTGCTCAGATGAAAAAGCTGAAGGAGGGGATAAAAGAAAAGAAAGATTGGTGATTCCCAGTAATGACAAAGAGTAAGTTCCAGGGGAAGACTTCTCTTCACAAATAAACACCTCAGTTCAACCATGTTATTAAAAAAAAAAAAAAAAAAAAAAAACACGTTGCCAAAATAAAGATTAGCATACTAACCTATGTATAATACACTGAAATATTCTTTTGCAACTATTTCACCATAAAAATATTGTTCTGAATGAACAAACTGTGGTACTTATAGACAATGGAATGTTATTCTGTGATAAAAAGAAATGAGCCCTCAAGCCATGAAAAGACACAGAAGAAACTTAAATGCATATTGCTAAGAAAAAGAAGCCAATCCTTAAAGGCTCCCTAAGGATAGTTCCAACTATATGACATCTAAAATAGGAAAAACTATAGCAACAGAAAAAAGGTGAGTGGTTGCCATGGGTTCACGGTGGGCACAGGGCTTGTGCTGAGATGAATACGTGTAGCCCAGGAGAGCTTTAGAACAATAGAATTGTATGATACTATAGTGGTAGATAAATGCACTTGTCAAAACCCATTGAGGGCATAACATAGAGGGAGCTATGTAATGTTATACCGTGGACCTAATGTAAACTGTGAACTTCTTGAGTAATAATGTATTTGGGCTCCTGGGTGACTTTGTTGCTTAAGCATCTGCCTTCGGCTCAGGTCATGATCCTGGAGTCCTGGGATCAAGCTTGCATCAGGATCCCTGCTCAGTGGGAAATCTCTTCTCCCACCACCACCACTCCACCCCACTTGTGCTCTTTGTCACTCACTCTCTCTCAAATAAATGAACTCTTTATAAAAAAATAAAAATAATAAAGTATTGATATTGGTTCGTCAATTGTAACCAATACATGAGTCCAGTGCATGATGTTAATAACAGGGACCTTGTGTGTTGGAGGGAGTTTATGGGAAATCTCTACTTTCTATTCAAGTTTACCATGAATTTAAAATTTAAAACAATTTAAAATTGTTCTAAAGGACCAAGTTTAGTAAAAATTTTTAGAACTTGTATTATACAACTCAAAAATAACATAAAGAGGTGAAAAGCATTTAGGATTCTTTAAAGCTATTTTTTGAGGTTTTATCTATGTTAATTCATTATTACTAAAGGAAAAATAAAATGTCATGTGTTTTTAAGTTTTTTTTTGTTATGTTCATATGGTGGAATTTATACTGACAATTTTATTCCAATAAAAATCTTAATTTGTTTATTCTTTTGAGTTTGTCATGTAAATTCATATGTTTTTTCATTATTAAGATTTTAGTTAGTTTCTTCCAAAGAGGAACAATAAGAGGAAATCAGAGGCTCCCTTGTCTGTCAGGAAAACTAGTAGCTCACATATTAAAGAGCTAACACTAGCTATTTCACCCTCGGCTTCCAAAAAAAGAGATTTCATTTTAATCTTCTAAAGTAAATGAGCTCTGACAAATAGATATGCTTTGAAAGATGTGTACAGAACCCCTAAATCGAATGGCCACTTTCCGTGCAAATTCATAAACTACAACTCGAACTAGTATTTCATCTACCTGCAAGTCACAATCAAAGCATCTGTCAACCAATAAACAAAGGCGTCTGCAATGGTTGTGTGAATGGCCAACTTTGTGTCTGAGCCAAAATCAGTACGACCAGCATCCCCCTTCCCACCCAAGAAAAAAGATGATTTTTGTCTTCTGCCATTCCTTCACTTCAGTCCACAAGAGGCAGCAACAAGAAGTCCCCAAGCAAATAACACAAAACACATATCAATTCCAGAGGAGAGAAAGTTGTTCTAAAATTCGTGGAGTCTAACAGGGCTGTAGTTTATGTATGATGAGAAAGGGGAATCACATCACGGCTAAGCCCAAGTCCCAAAGTAAGAAGAGCTGCAGTTTATTAACCAAGACCCCAGTCACCGCCCAAAAATAACATGGTGTGAGACATGATTGTATGGGTAGAGATAATATAATGACATTCAATCGTGCTCTCATAGCACTGCCAGCATGTAAGACTCCCTCATAAGCTCCTTCTGGATTTCACCACCATCAACTTATAAAGGCCACTCTTTCCCCTGAGAAAGGGAGCAAAACACCCCCGTCCCCATCATCTGCTCTTTGCTCAGCAGCTGCAGAGTGTGTCTTTGGAGGAGCCATTGTGAGGTGTCTGATTTATAAGATGTGTTCACATTTGCCTCTGGAGTTTGCTGTTGGCCGGACTGATTCAGATTTCTTTTGCTTGTGTCTCTGGCATTAAAGGAAATGAAAAATATATAATTATATTTATTTAATACATTCTTTCTTTTACATTTTTATTTATTTTATTAAGTATAATTAGCATATATTATCTTTCATATTAGTATCAGGTTTACAATTCCTTCTTTTTAAAATGCAAGCATTTTAAAGTGGAGAAAAGTTGAGTAGTAAGAATATGGACAATATCTTTGTGTTTGTTAATCACAAGATTTTCATGAAAAAAAAAAACAAACATGTAATAGAGCTGCTTGTGGCATCAGCATCAATTGAGTGGCTCAGTTGGTTAAGCAACTGCCTTTGGCTCAGGTCGTGATCTTGGGGTCCTGGGATCCAGTCCCCCACTGGGCTCCCTGCTCAGAGGGGAGTCTGCTTCTCTGTCTGCCCTTCCCCCTGCTTTTCTCTCTCTCTCTCTCAAATAAATAAACAAAATCTTAAAAAAAAAAAAGGAAAAAAGGGCAAAGGATTACCCCCCTTCCGACCCTACTGCAGTTCAATCTGTCTTGGTTACCTCCAGTATCCACTGTAACTGGAGAAAACCTACTCACTTGGTTCCTATAAACCTTACTTGGCACAGAACTTTCCTCCAGGTTGCTTACACGAGCTTAGCCGTGGAAATGTCATACTTCCCCTTTTAAGTCCTCAAACCAAACTGTGACAGGTTGAGGATGGGAAGGAAGCTGAAGACAGGTACACATTTTGGGTGCCCCTTTGGGAAGATCTTAAGGCAAGGCGAGCTTAGAAACTCACATACCCTTTTCACTTTAAGAAAATGAACTTGGCAGAAGTATATGAGGCATCCATAAATGCAGGAAGACATAATTGGTATTTTTAATGAATCACATTCTATGAATTAATGGTTGACCATGGCTATCTATCAACTCCAAATAGCAGAATTCTAATGTTATAGCAGCCGGGGATGTAATTTCAAAGTTCTCTCCTAAATGCACAGGGCCAGAATTCTCTGGATATAGTCACCTTTGGTGTTGCACATTAAGTTGTGGTTGAGGTTCAAACAGGGCCAGTGGGCCATGCTTCACCTGTCTCTAGGCAGAATGAATGAAGCTCTCCTGCATTTTTGTAGTTCACTGGGGTGGATGAAGGCTGATGCACTCACAAAGAAGAGAGTGCTGTGTAAACAGACCAAAACGTCTATTACCCTGGACACAGCAGCACGGCAGAAGCAATACTCACCTGACTGAGGCGCTCACGGCTTCAGCTGTGTGCTCCATAACACGTATCTCGGTGTGTTAGAATCGTTCCCTGTCCTTTGCTTCAAGAGGAGTTACTGACCCAATATCGATTATAGTAATACCATTCATCGAAGATGGGTATTTAGCAAATGTATCTCATTTGACCCTCAGAAGATTAGCCCTATTTTGCAAGAAGAAATGGAGACTCAGAGAAATAAAGTTGCTCAAAGTAACACAGACCAGGTACCCAGACTTTAGGGTACATGAGAAACCCTTGAAGGGCTGTTTAAAAGTTAGATTGCAGGGGCGCCTGGGTGGCTCAGTGGGTTAAAGTCTCTGCTTTCGGCTCAGATCATGATCCTGGGGTCCTAGGATCAAGCCCCAGGCTCTCTGCTCTGCGGGGAGCCTGCTTCCTCCTCTCTCTCTGCCTCCTCTCTGCCTACTTGTGATCTCTGTCAAATAAATAAATAAAATATCTTAAAAAATAAAAAAATAAAAAATAAATAAAAGATTGCAGGGCCCCACAATCAGACTTTCAAGTTGATATATCTGGGACAAGACTAGAGAGTGTGTATTATTAACGAGTTCCCAAACAAGGCTGACTCTGGTCCAGGATCACACTTCAAGAAGCCCCAGCCTCCATAATTTGTGATAGACTTAATACTCAGTCCGGAGAGGCTAGATGACACAAAAGCCATGCTCTTTTGACAATGGTATGCTCACCCACTGGTCTTCCCCACCTATCTTCCACAGAAACTTGATTGCCAGTTACTTCTGGGGGCTGGAGGTCAAGGAATGCCAGGTGACCATCTGCCTCTTCCTGCCTCCCCATGCACATACCACTTTCTTCCCCTAATTAACTCTCTCAAGTCTCAGCATAAAATGTCCTTTTCTCAGAGAGGCCTTCAATCTAATAATGTAACATTGCAAATTTACTCAAGTTTATTTGTTTCATGAATGTCTGCCTTTCAAAACGATAAGAGCTGTGAGGGCGAGACTCTTTTCTCTTCTGCCCATAGAATAGAATCATGTACCCAGCATGTGGCACAGTACTTGCCCTTAGGAGGTACTCAACACCATTAGGTAAATGGATAAATGAGTTGAGTGAAGGAAAATTTGAGATCTAGTCTTAGTTGTGCTCTCTACTAGCTGCATGAAATCAAGTTGGTGCCTTGACATTTCTAAATTCTAGCCCCGTTGTTTGTAAAATGTAGATAAAATTTTGAAAGGGATGTGCTGAGGGGTTTTTTGAACGTGCTCAATGTGTGAAAATCTTGCTCCAGACATGCACTGTTGTCTCCCGAATGCAGGCAGAGCTCATGGTAGACATTCAACAATTGGTTGAATTGAATCAGATTTGGCTTGCCTGGAAAGAGTGATTTTTATGCTCTCCAAGGAACTTGATTTTAATAGTTATTCATTTTGGAATATCAAACACCTCTGTTGTTAATTTGTGCTTATGTCTTAAGCAGCCTGGAAGGACATGATGTATGCTTTCACAGGCATTAATACTTCTACCATCTTGAGTTACTAAATCAACCTGAGCCAACTTTTCAATGCAATAGAGGCACATCCCACATTTTTTAAATAAACAATCTGATAGGATTTTATTTTTCAACTGCATTTCATCTAACAAAGCTCTGACATTGGAATCTCCTCTCTATGGCTTCTCAAAACTATTAGCTAGACATGGGAATGAGCAAGTAGCCCATCTATTTACCTCATCTTTTGACGGGTCCATACAAATATGGCAGAAGCAGTCAGAGAACAAAAAGGTTAATTAAAACATAGTAGAGCCTTGCCTTTAAAAGGCAATGAGCCATCTACTGTTTTTAGTTTACACGCACTCTTAATACCTAGTATATGTCAAATCACTTACATGTCAAGGTACACAATTATCATCAATTCACTTCACGCTTTTCCATATTTATCACCTAAGCCATTGCCCATGTCATAGTTCACTTACAAGGAAAGACACAACTGAGAAGAGAATAACCCATGGCTCTCCTCTTGCAGAGCTTAAGCAGCTCTCTACCTTAATGCTCTCCACCAAACAATTAGCTCAAATTCTAGAAACTTTATTCCTGTAAGCATGTATCCCACCCGACCCATGTCATGTACGCAGCCCAGAGCACAATCTTCCAGCCTTGCCTTTCAGAGCTCACCATTTATAAAGTAGCAAATCTGTGCTTGAGAAGCAGTCAGTTGCTTCTGGATAGCCTACTTCTGGAGGCTGCCAAAGGGGAAAGAAGGTTTGCATTTCCCATTGGAAGTTGTGGCCTTAGACATGATGCTGATAAGTGCACCCACGTAGCTGCTTCCCTTTGACCTCAGAAGTCCAACCTCATGCTTCCGATGACAGCCACAGGGAAACAAACCATTTGATTCATACTAATGAAAATGAAATCACATCTCCAAAAATCTGGCTCTGAAGAGAGAGATCTATTGAGGGATATGTTCATGAGACACACTTCATATGCTCTTCTGTTGCGTCCAATTTACAAAGTGATCTGTCAGATGACAGAGTAGAGGATGATTTGTTGCTAGTTGTGATAACAGCCACATCTCTTTAAACTAGAACACAGGTAACTCCTGAACCATAAATTGTTGGTGCTAGTTCTTAATCCAAGAGGGAATAGAACAAACGTGTGTGAACAAAGTTTAGCAAGAGCAAGAGTAATGTTCAAAGATCCATTCCAACGAGGCATTGCATTCTGTAATGACCCATGGCTGAAGAACTCAGTTGTCTTTTCGGATGTCTTGGAAGAGTAATCTCAGCGTCTTGGAAATCAACCATCTCCCCCATTTTACAGAAAAGAAAATTGGAAGCCAGGCAGCCTAGTGCCTTCCCTGAGGAGGTCAGTGCCTGAGCCCTAAGTCAAGCCTTGGTTTCCTAGTTGAGGGACATTTCTCACAAAACCCTGTTGTTCTGATGAGCGAGGACAGGAAACAGAGGTGCCCTGCCTGACAACAAAGCAAACCTGGAGTGAATCCCAGCCCCTGTAGTGAAGAAGGGAGCTGAGCTCAGCTTCTCACTGCTGCTGATGCAGGAAGAGAGGTGAAATGCAAACAGTGCCTTGCAAGCCCTTTCTTGCTGACTCAGGAAGTTCTCAGCTCAGCTGCTTCCAATTGCCTTCCCTCAAGTCCTCTGCGTTTTGAAACAAGCCCCTCAGGAGCACAGCTACCTCTTTTCTCTTCCATCTGGGAGCTCGTTGGGTGCTCCCAGATGGAAGAGATTTCATTTAATTTCATTTATGAAATTTCATATTTCATTTATGAAGAATGAAGCATTGCGCACGAACAATTGTCCCTCGTGTCATGTTGTGTCAGTAGTTCCCACCGCAGGAGGCTACAAATGCCCTGGGTAGGGGATCATGGAATATATCAGCAAGCACGCTTTGGTCAGAAAATCGTCAGAAAAGGCCACAAGGCCACATCTGGAGCTGAAGTGGGGGCTGTTTCCTGGAGTGGAGAGAACATGCGAGGAGGGAGAGCCACACTCCCATGTGGAGAACCAGACATCAGGCTTCTGCCAGGGGACCATTCACAGGGGACCATGCATAGGACAAGCCTGTGTTTAGTCTCCTTGGCCCTAATTCTCTGCTTTTTCCTTAAAAAAAAAAAAAAAAAAAAAGAAGAAGAAGAAGATTTTATTTATTTATTTGAGAGAGGGAGACTATGCATTTGAACCAGTGGGAGGGGCAGAAGAAGAAGCAGGCTTCCCACAGAACAGGGAGCCCAACACAGCCGGAGTCCAGGACCCTGGGAACATGACCTGAGCCAAAGGCAGACACTTAAGAGACCAAGCCCCCCAGGCGCCTTGCCTATTCTTTTTCTGTTGTCCCTTGTTGACCTCTCCTTTCCTCTCTCTTATGTACCCCCTCCCAGTACCTCTCCTGCCCTGGATCTAGGGCCACTTCTCCTGGATGCTCCTTTCTTCTTTTCCACACTAAACCCACCCTGCCTCTCCCCAGTGAGCATGCTGGGTATAACACTGTGATTTTTTTTCTCCTGCTAGGTGCTCCCGGAGCTCCACTTACTACTAAACTGCTTGTAGGATTAAAAATACATATGGACACATGTGATACAGATAGAAAAATGTCTTGACTATAATATATAGCTATGTGTTATCAGTGGTCAGCTCTGGGACTATGGGAATATTGGTGATATATACTTTCTCTTTTATGTTTTTTTTTTTAAACTGAATTCAATTAAAAAAAGTAAAAAGCAATATGTTCAGTCACTTCCTTGATAAATTACAGAAAATAAACATATAACTTCTCTTGAAAATTTTTTTAACCAAATTCCATGATTTCTCAGAAAAAAAAATGATATGACATTTTATTTAGAAGCTATCGGGCTATCGTGTGGAGACTTGTGTTAAAATGTGGAGTCCTCGTCATTCAAAATGTTGTTTAAAGGAATGTGTTTTTTCTCTTCTGTGTAGTAACCCCTCCCCCACCCATGTTTCTCTTGTGTCTCCTCTCCTCTCAGGTCACAGTCACTCTCACACAGAACACTTTGCTCTGGTCACCAAAAATGTAGAGATTTTTCCACACCAAGCCTTTCTGAGGAACACCAGCTGGGTGTCCTACACTTTAACCCGATTCCAACACCATTTCTCTGAGACTGCTCCCACTTCACTCCAGATACCACAGCTTCTGTTCTACTGGGCTACAAACCCTGGGCTCTCATGACTCCATCCTCAAGTTCATTTGATTTGCTAGATCAGCTCACAGAACTCCAGGAAACACTAATTTACATTTACCAGTTTATGAAAGCATAGCATAAAGTCTATAGATAAACAGCCAGATGAAGAGATACATAGGGAGAGGTTTTGGAGGGTTGGGAACAGAGAATCTTCTGTCTCCTTGGAGCTGGGGTGCATCACTCTCCTGCTGTGGGTGTGTTTACCAAGCCAGAAGCTCTCTGAGCTCTATACTTTTGGGACTTTTATGAAGGCTTCCTCACGTAAGCATAATGGATCCCGAACTCCATTTCCAGCCCTTCTCCCTTCTCCAGAGAGTGTGGGGTGGGGCTGAAAATTCCAAGCTTGCAAACATGGCTTGTTCTTTCCAGGGACCAGCTCCCATCCAGGAGCCATCTGGGGGCCCAACCAGAGTTACCTCATCAGAATAAAAGACATTCCTTTCACCCAGGAAATTAGAAGGGTTTCAGAAACTCTGTGCCAGAAACCAGGGGACAGAGAAAAATACATATATTTTCAAGTAAATAAAAAAAAATTAATCTAAAAAAATACTTAGTATATTGGGTACATTTCAATTAAACTGGATGTATACTAAAATGTGCCTGACACACACACTGCAAGGAATTAGACAATTTCTGCTGCATTTTGTAGAAAAGTATGATAATTTTTCAGTATATTACTTTCCCCTGTATTTCATTTTGAAAAATTACAGAAAAAGGGAAGAACTGTGTGGGGAGCAATGTACCACCTTAAACATTCTAAATGAATGTTTTGCTACATTTAGTTTATAGAATGCCTATGCATCTATGTAGACTTCTATTTATTCGTAATTCATCTTTTTGAAAATATAATATTTTAAAAATCTGTTAGCCCTTGCAGAGGTGAGTGGAAACAGAGGCAGCTGGACAAATGATTTGATAAACATGGATAATCAAGCAGGATTGGTTGACTAGTAAACATTCCTTGAAGATCTTAATTATTTCCTTTGGCTGTTGATTTCAACTGCCCAGTTTTTAATGTCTCTCTTACTTTGTCCTGATGTGTTTGGTTTTTCCAGATTACTTTGAAATCAGCACCTCATTTTGTTTACTCTGATCAAAAAGAAATTTTTGTGGAAATAGACAATTTTATTCTATTTATTGAATAATAAACAATTATTCCACAAAAAATATTTTGTGGAAATAGACAATTTTAATAAATATTAATAGACAATATTTTATATGCAATTTAAGAAAAACATCTTTGTATTAAAACAGCAATAGCTATCTTATCAGTACACATCAGACTGTGTGTGTGTTTATCTCAGAATCCTTTAAGTAATATACTTGAAATCTACACCAAAACATACGAATTTCAACCCATGTTCCCTTCCTTGTCTCTATGTAACCTGTTGCCCACTTTTTAAAAAAATATAGATTGTATCATATCATTTCCAGTTTGAAATTCATCCATGTTTTCCTCTTGTAATAAAAGTAAAACCCCAATCTCTATTCATGACCAAGACGGTGTCTGCAATCAGATCTCCTCTTCCTCTCCAGCACAACCTGGTCCCTCGGTCCCTAGCTCAGTATACTCCATCTGGTACTCTCGCCTCCTTTTTTCAAATACTCCAGCTTTGGTCCACCTGCAGGAATTTTGCACCTGCTGTTTGCACTGCCTGAACACTTGTGTGTGCACCCTTTCATAACATTTAGTTAAATATTCCCCTTTAAGCTAAGCCTTTCCTGATAATCATCCCCAAAGCATTTTCTTTCCTTCATAAGACTTCTTTCATCATAATGTATAGTTATTTTTATTCTTATTTATGTCTTAGAGTATGTCTATTTCCCTTGTAAAGGGGCAGAGATGATATTTACCTTGTTAATCAAAATAACATCTACTTTTTTTAAAAAAAGATTTTATTTGTTTTATTTGACAGACAGAGATCACAAGTAGGCAGAGAGGCTGGCAGAGAGAGAGGGGGAAGCAGGCTCCCTGCTGAACAGGAAGCCCGATGCAGGGCTTGATCCCAGGACCCTAGGATCATGACCCTAGCCGAAGGCAGAGGCTTTAACCCACTGAGCCACCCAGGCGCCCCAATAACATTTACTTTTGAAGAGTATTTGGTCTGTGTCCAGGGCTTAGTGAATATGAGTTGAGAAAACAAGTAAGTCGGAATAGTCATTAACTTTGGGGTTTGAGTTGTGCAACTTATTTGAAAACATTGGGAGTATATGGTTTTTTTTTTAGAGATTTCTTCAAATGGCTTATTTTATTAAAAAAATCAACTAGGTTGTTCTTGCAAATGCAGTTTCCTAGGAATCTGGAGCTAGGAGGCTTCAGGAGGGATCCCTGAGCCTGACATTTTTTTTTTTAAGTTTTATTTGTTTATTTTGATGGAGGGAAAGAGCACAAACAGAGAGAGTGGGAGAGGGAGAAGCAGGCTCCCCACTGAACAAGGAGCTCAATGCGGTACTCGATTCCAGGACCCTGGGATCTGTCTTGAGCTGAAGGCAGATACTTAAATCACTGAGCCACCCAGCTGCCCCTGAGCCTGAGTTTTTAACAAGATTTTTCAGCAATTGTATTATGCATCTAGTCTGGTGACTAACACACCTACAACTCAAGACTGTGTCATTTTGGCAAATACAGAATTCAATAAAGGATCAATCCCCAGCACCATATTTGGCGGGGGGGGGGGGGGGATCAGGACTTTGGATACACTGATATCTAACCATCCCGACCAAATAATTTTTGCCCTGAATGTAGACAGGGGAACAAACTGCACAGAGAACATGTTTCTATTTATCTACTTCATTGTGATAACTCAAGTTGCTCCAAGTCCTCAATAAAGTGTGTTGTGTTGCAACCTTCATATTTTATCCCTTTCCATTTGGAGACAATCCTGATGGTGCAGAGAGGAAAAAAAAAATTTTTCTTGAATAGGAAAATAATGTTATATTCAGCACAAGTATAGTCTGGAGTACTGTGCCAGGACTAATTTTTTATTATCCACATAATTAAAAGGAAGTTGTGATGCTCATTATCCAAAAACTATTCATATGCACTAAAAATAATTGAATAATTATAATATTTGCTTTACTAATACAGTTTGCTTGGTTTGGGTTAATATGAAAATGATTTATATCTGAATATGTAATAAATGCATATTGGGTTTCTAGTAGGCCATTCTGGGTAGCCAGGGGAAGCTATTCTGGATTAAGAATTAAGGGGGAGGAGTCAAGATGGCAGAGAAGTAGCAGGCTGAGACTGCTTCAGCTAGCCGGAGATCAGCTAGATAGCTTATCTAAAGATTGCAAACACCTGAAAATCCATCGGCAGATCGAAGAGAAGAAGAACAGCAATTCTGGAAACAGAAAAACAACCACTTTCTGAAAGGTGTTTTCTTTTTGTTTTTAATTCTTTTCTTTTCTTTCTTTTTTTTTTTCTTTTTTCTTTTTTTTTCTTTCTTCCTTTTTGACCTCTTTTTATCCCCTTTCTCCCCCCTCATGATTTTGGATCTCTTCTAATTTGGTTAAAGCATTTTTTCCTGGGGTTGTTGCCACCCTTTTAGTATTTTACTTGCCCCTTCATATACTCTTATCTGGACAAAATGACAAGAAGGAAAAATTCAACACAAAAAAAAGAACAAGAGGCAGTACCAAAGGCTAGGGACCTAATCAACACAGACATTGGTAATATGTCAGATCTAGAGTTCAGAATGACAATTCTCAAGGTTCTAGCCGGGCTCGAAAAAGGCATGGAAGATATTAGAGAAACCCTCTCGAGAGATATAAAAGCCCTTTCTGGAGAAATAAAAGAACTAAAATCTAACCAAGTTGAAATCAAAAAAGCTATTAATGAGGTGCAATCAAAAATGGAGGCTCTCACTGCTAGGATAAATGAGGCAGAAGAAAGAATTAGTGATATAGAAGACCAAATGACAGAGAATAAAGAAGCTGAGCAAAAGAGGGACAAACAGCTACTGGACCACGAGGGGAGAATTCGAGAGATAAGTGACACCATAAGACGAAACAACATTAGAATAATTGGGATTCCAGAAGAAGGAGAAAGAGAGAGGGGAGCAGAAGGTATACTGGAGAGAATTATTGGGGAGAATTTCCCCAATATGGCAAAGGGAACGAGCATCAAAATTCAGGAGGTTCAGAGAATGCCCCTCAAAATCAATAAGAATAGGCCCACACCCCGACACCTAATAGTAAAATTTACAAGTCTCAGTGACAAAGAGAAAATCCTGAAAGCAGCCCGGGAAAAGAAGTCTGTAACATAAAATGGTAAAAATATTAGATTGGCAGCTGACTTATCCACAGAGACCTGGCAGGCCAGAAAGAGCTGGCATGATATTTTCAGAGCACTAAACGAGAAAAACATGCAGCCAAGAATACTATATCCAGCTAAGCTATCATTGAAAATAGAAGGAGAGATTAGAAACTTCCAGGACAAACAAAAACTGAAAGAATTTGCAAATACCAAACCAGCTCTACAGGAAATATTGAAAGGGGTCCTCTAAGCAAAGAGAGAGCCTACAAGTAGTAGTTCAGAAAGGAACAGAGACCATATACAGTAACAGTCACCTTACAGGCAATACAATGGCACTAAATTCATATCTCTCAATAGTTACCCTGAATGTTAATGGGCTAAATGCCCCTGTCAAAAGACACAGGGTATCAGAATGGATAAAAAAACAAAACCCATCTATATGTTGCCTCCAAGAAACTCATTTTAAGCCCGAAGACACCTCCAGATTTAAAGTGAGGGGGTGGAAAAGAATTTACCATGCTAATGGACATCAGAAGAAAGCAGGAGTGGCAATCCTTATATCAGATCAATTAGATTTTAAGCCAAAGACTATAATAAGAGATGAGGAAGGACACTATATCATACTCAAAGGATCTGTCCAACAAGAAGATTTAACAATTTTAAATATCTATGCCCCCAACGTGGGAGCAGCCAACTATATAAACCAATTAATAACAAAATCAAAGAAACACATCAACAATAATACAATAATAGTAGGGGACTTTAACACTCCCCTCACTGAAATGGACAGATCATCCAAGCAAAAGATCAGCAAGGAAATAAAGGCCTTAAATGACACACTGGACCAGATGGACATCACAGATATATTCAGAATATTTCATCCCAAAGCAACAGAATACACATTCTTCTCTAGTGCACATGGAACATTCTCCAGAATAGATCATATCCTAGGTCCTAAATCAGGACTCAACCGGTATCAAAAGATTGGGATCATTCCCTGCATATTTTCAGACCACAATGCTCTAAAGCTAGAACTCAACCACAAAAGGAAGTTTGGAAAGAACCCAAATACATGGAGACTAAACAGCATCCTTCTAAAGAATGAATGGGTCAACCGGGAAATTAAAGAAGAATTGAAAAAAATCATGGAAACAAATGATAATGAAAATACAATGGTTCAAAATCTGTGGGACACAACAAAGGCAGTCCTGAGAGGAAAATATATAGCGGTACAAGCCTTTCTCAAGAAACAAGAAAGGTCTCAGGTACACAACCTAACCCTACACCTAAAGGAGCTGGAGAAACAATAAGAAAGAAACCCTAAGCCCAGCAGGAGAAGAGAAATCATAAAGATCAGAGCAGAAATCAATGAAATAGAAACCAAAAAAACAATAGAACAAATCAACGAAACTAGGAGCTGGTTCTTTGAAAGAATTAATAAAATTGATAAACCCCTGGCCAGACTTATCAAAAAGAAAAGAGAAAGGACCCAAATAAATAAAATCATGAATGAAAGAGGAGAGATCACAACTATTATAAGAACATACTATGAGCAACTCTACGCCAATAAATGTGACAATCTGGAAGAAATGGATGCATTCCTAGAAACATATAAACTACCACAACTGAACCAGGAAGAAATAGAAAGCCTGAACAGACCCATAACCAGTAAGGAGATTGAAACAGTCATTAAAAATCTCCAAACAAACAAAAGCCCAGGGCCAGACGGCTTCCCGGGGGAATTCTACCAAACATTTAAAGAAGAACTAATTCCTATTCTCCTGAAACTGTTCCAAAAAATACAAATGGAAGGAAAACTTCCAAACTCATTTTATGAGGCCAGCATCACCTTGATCCTAAAACCAGACAAGGACCCACCAAAAAAGAGAGCTATAGACCGATATCCTTGATGAACACAGATGCGAAAATACTCAACAAAATACTAGCCAATAGGATTCAACAGTACATTAAAAAGATTATTCACCACGACCAAGTGGGATTTATTCCAGGACTGCAAGGTTGGTTCAACATCCGCAAATCAGTCAATGTGATACAACACATCAATAAAAGAAAGAACAAGAACCATATGATACTCTCAATAGATGCTGAAAAAGCATTTGACAAAGTACAGCATCCCTTCCTGATCAAAACTCTTCAAAGTGTAGGAATAGAGGGCACATACCTCAATATCATCAAAGCCATCTATGAAAAACCCACCGCAAATATCATTCTCAATGGAGAAAAACTGAAAGCTTTTCCGCTAAGGTCAGGAACACGGCAGGGATGTCCATTATCACCACTGCTATTCAACATAGTACTAGAGGTCCTAGCCTCAGCAATCAGACAACAAAAGGAAATTAAAGGCATCCAAATCGGCAAAGAAGAAGTCAAATTATCACTCTTTGCAGATGATATGATACTATATGTGGAAAACCCAAAAGACTCCACTCCAAAACTGCTAGAACTTATACAGGAATTCAGTAAAGTGTCAGGATATAAAATCAATGCACAGAAATCAGTTGCATTTCTCTACACCAACAGCAAGACAGAAGAAAGAGAAATTAAGGAGTCCATCCCATTTACAATTGCACCCAAAACCATAAGATACCTAGGAATAAACCTAACCAAAGAGGCACAGAATCTATACTCAGAAAACTATAAAGTACTCATGAAAGAAATTGAGGAAGACACAAAGAAATGGAAAAATGTTCCATG
This sequence comes from Mustela erminea, assembly GCF_009829155.1. NCBI lineage: Eukaryota > Metazoa > Chordata > Mammalia > Carnivora > Mustelidae > Mustela > Mustela erminea. Next base: position 10,619,643 of record NC_045629.1, on the reverse strand, counting down.
CTCCTGGATTGGAAGAATAAATATTGTGAAAATGTCTATGCTACCTAAAGCAATCTACACATTTAATGCAATTCCTATCAAAGTACCATCCATCTTTTTCAAAGAAATGGAACAAATAATGCTAAAATTTATATGGAACCAGAAAAGACCTCGAATAGCCAAAGGGATATTGAAAAAGAAAGCCAACATTGGTGACATCACAATTCCGGACTTCAAGCTCTATTACAAAGCTGTCATCATCAAGACAGCATGGTACTGGCACAAAAACAGACACATAGATCAATGGAACAGAATAGAGAGCCCAGAAATAGACCCTCAACTCTACGGTCAACTAATCTTCGACAAAGCAGGAAAGAATGTCCAATGGAAAAAAGACAGCCTCTTCAATAAATGGTGCTGGGAAAATTGGACAGCCACATGCAGAAAAATGAAATTGGACCATTTCCTTACACCACACACAAAAATAGACTCAAAATGGATGAAGGACCTCAATGTGCGAAAGGAATCCATCAAAATCCTTGAGGAGAACACAGGCAGTAACCTCTTCGACCTCAGCCACAGCAACATCTTCCTAGGAACAATGCAAAAGACAAGGGAAGCAAGGGCAAAAATGAACTATTGGGATTTCATCAAGATCAAAAGCTTTTGCACAGCAAAGGAAACAGTTAACAAAATCAAAAGACAACTGACAGAATGGGAGAAGATATTTGCAAACGACATATCAGATAAAGGACTAGTGTCCAGAATCTATAAAGAACTTAGCAAACTCAACACCCAAAGAACAAATAATCCAATCAAGAAATGGGCAGAGGACATGAACAGACATTTCTGCAAAGATGACTTCCAGATGGCCAACAGACACATGAAAAAGTGCTCCATATCACTCGGCATCAGGGAAATACAAATCAAAACCACAATGAGATATCACCTCACACCAGTCAGAATGGCTAAAATTAACAAGTCAGGAAATGACAGATGCTGGCGAGGATGCGGAGAAAGGGGAACCCTCCTACACTGTTGGTGGGAATGCAAGCTGGTGCAGCCACTCTGGAAAACAGCATGGAGGTTCCTCAAAATGTTGAAAATAGAACTGCCCTATGACCCAGCAATTGCACTATTGGGTATTTACCCTAAGGATACAAACGTAGTGATCCAAAGGGGCACATGCACCCGAATGTTTATAGCAGCAATGTCCACAATAGCCAAACTATGGAAAGAACCTAGATGTCCATCAACAGATGAATGGATCAAGAAGATGTGGTATATATACACAATGGAATACTATGCAGCCATCAAAAGAAATGAAATCTTGCCATTTGCGACAACATGGATGGAACTAGAGCGTATCATGCTTAGCGAAATAAGTCAAGCAGAGAAAAACAACTATCATACGATCTCCCTGATATGAGGAAGTGGTGATGCAACATGGGGGCTTAAGTGGGTAGGAGAAGAATAAATGAAACAAGATGGGATTGGGAGGGAGACAAAGCATAAGTGACTCTTAATCTGACAAAACAAACTGAGGGTTGCTGGGGGGAGGGGGTTTGGGAGAAGGGGGTGGGATTATGGACATTGGGGAGGGTATGTGCTTTGGTGAGTGCTGTGAAGTGTGTAAACCTGGTGATTCACAGACCTGTACCCCTGGGGATAAATATATATGTTTATAAAAAATAAAAAATTAATTAAAAAAAAAAAAGAATTAAGTATTAGATCTTGGTGAACCCTTAGGACTAATTCTTGTCAGTTGAATCCCTCCGTTTCACAAAGAGGAAACTGAGACTGAGAATCAGGGAACACCTTGCCACAGGGGCTTGGTCCCATTCTTGCAGTGAAATGAAGCAGTGACTCCAATACCAAGCAACAGTACAGGCTAAAGCTGACCCCTGTGGATAGCACATTTAATGGGACAAGTCCAGAACATGTACTGGAAGAGATTGAATTCATCTTCAGTTAAGATCTCATTCAAAGCTGCATGTATTTTAAATACATGAGCAATGTAGTCTCTCCATAGAACAGAAACCATTATATCAACTCACTCCTTCCTTTTGTTGCTTCATTCCCCAAACTTAGAATGACTTTATATATAACAGCCAAAGAAGGTCTGTGCGTAAATTAAAGTGACACAATTGTGTTAATAGTCACAATTATGTATAATAAGAACACCAATGTTATGGTTATCATTGTGATTTATGAAGTGTCCGAGTACCAATGGCATCCTGGGGACACACATCAGCCCACCCCCCCAAATATGATTGACGGGATGCTGTGAGCTCATCAATGACAGTTTGAGTTATGAGAGGCAGTTTCATTTCCCAGCCTGTGTTTGAGGATGTGAATATATAATTCCAACACAAACATTCACAACTTGGATAGCAGTTTATTTTAGGAAATAGCATGGCAGGCTGCAACTCAAGGTTAATTGCGACAAACAAAAGACAGTGTTCAAAAGTAGGAGACATACCAGGAATGAGGATGACTAGGTTTTACGTGTCTCTATGTTAAATCCGAAATATCCTCCAATTCTGTCTTTTCTTTAATGATTTTTTCACAAGTCACCAAATCTTGGAGCTTCTGTTGAGTTCTGAGAAGACCAAGTATATCCCTGTGCTGGCAGCTTTCAGAAGTCATGCCCATCTGAATTTGAATTCCAGCTTCATCAATTCTCAGTTTTGACCCTGGGCAAGTTATTTAATTTATCTAAATCTTAGTTTCCTTATCTGTCAAATAATATTATTTGATTTGAGATGCATAATATTATGCATCTCATCAATTGTATGGATTAAGTAAAAGAAAAGATAAGTATTACTTAACACGGATTCTGGCACAAAAGGAGCCTCAATAAAGTTATAAGGTTGCAAAACTCCTTAAGGCACCAACTCATTTTGTTATAATACCCGCTAGTGTCAAAAAGCAGGTGAGTTTGGAATTACATCCATTCTCCTCTTGGGTCAACCAAAGGCCAGAGTCACCAAAGCCTTGATATTTTCAATAGGTAAAATCCACCAGGAAATAGCTTTAAGAGATTATCACCAAAGGAAGAAGTTTGTAGAATGACAAGCAAGATTTTCTTGTAGCTTTATATTTTGGGATTTTGCTAGGTCATTAAGTGGCAGAAATTGTCCAAAATTTTCTGAAAACAATAGTATAAAATTGGCTCACATTTCATGCACTTCTCCAGACATCTGAGCCTACCTGAACTTTCTCTAGAGATTTTGTTTGGTGGAAAATGGCATCACTTCAACTGTAAAGGGTAATTGCTCTCTAGGGTTGTTGTTGCTGTGTGTGTGTGTATGTGTGTATGTGTGTGTATTTAGTGTAGACAGTATCAATATAATTATGGGAAAATTTATTAGGCAAACTTACTTGGTAGTTAATTGCCAATGGTAATATAGAATGACAGTCTTAAGTTTGAACTTGTTCTCTGCCAAAGTAGAGGAGAAACACATGGTTGAACACGGGCACCTGGGTGGCTCAGTCAGTTAAACATCTGCCTTCAGCTCAGGTCATGATCTCAGGGTCCTAGGATGGAGCCCCATGTAGGGCTTCCTGCTCAGCAAGGAGCCTGCTTCTCTCTCTCCTTCCCACTCATGCCCTCTTGCTATCTCTGTCACAATCTCTCTCTCTCTCAAATAAATGAATAAATAAAATCTTTAAGAGAAAAACAAACAAACAAACAAACACATTGTTGAGGAAAAAATGTAGGTGTTTGGTCCAGAAAGTAAACCCTCAAATATAGGAGGCATGTGGGTGGAATGGACTGGAGACGCAGGCAAACACACCTGAAAGTTTCCAGAATACCTTTCCCAGCTCCACGCACCTGTCCACCTCCTATTCACTCTTTATTAAGTTCAGGTGTCATCTTTCTGAAGCTTTTCCAGAATATTCACCTCACTACTCAGAGAAATTAGTTGCTCACATAACTCATTGTTAACACCCTGTTGTTGTAACACTAAATTATATTTGATAGTAGTAATGTGTTTACCAGTAATCTCTGCCTACTTATAAACTCATGAAGGGTAGGCACCAAGTACTTGACACATTTATGTTCAATAAAAGTAGAAGACGTGGAGGGGAGGGCAAGGACAGGAAGTGAGGAAAGAAAGTAAAAAGTTGACTTCAAGTCAATGATGACTGGTTTTCATGAAAGGCCAAGGCTACTGGTTGTCATTATTTGCTGTCTTCATGTGAGCAAAACAGAAGTGAAGATGTGGAAAGGTAAATAAATGTCACACACAACCTGATGATGTTGATAAATAATGGCCTATCAACAAGGTGAACACAAGATCACCTTGTGTGAATGAATTTGGTTCTGAGCGAGAAACTTTATATGAGCACAATCTTTTCAAATAAACGGATATTGCAAATTTGTCATTAGAAGTAGCTAGGACCTCCAATAAAAACTACAAAATTACTTTCTGAAGTCAGGACACTTTTCTAATTCATCTACCATTCTGTTAAAAATATAGTAACATTCTATCATGTGCATGAGTTTGAAAATCTGCAGATACCATTTTAAAAATAATAGCTTAATTCACAAAAAAACTTAAAAAGTGTGGTCATCACTAAATCTCCTACTCCTTTTTAAAAATCACATCTGTAAATAAGCTTTTTTTTTTTTTTTTTTTTTAAGAAAGCGAGCATGAGCAGGGATTTGCAGAGGTTGGGAGCCAAGAAAGAGAATCTCATAGTCCTGGGAGATGTAACTTGTTATATTTTTTAAAAGTACCACCCCATCCCCCATGACCTCTCAGGGGCTTCTATACTGAAATGTTATAATCTCCAGGCCTGGCACAGAGCCCAACAGGGCACTGTATCTCAGGATCCTGAGATCATGACCTGAGCCAAAATTGAGTCAGATGCTTAACCAAATGAGCTACCCAGGTGCTCCTAAGTATCTTTTTCCTTTCATATTTTTTCCAACTTTCTTTTAAAAAACAATTCCAACCTTTTCATGTGTTTCAGATCATCAGTTTAATCAGAGTGGTCACCTGAGAAAGACCATGGGATGCCCTGTGTAACTCTCCTTGGCTGAATTTTGGCCTTATTTGCACCCAACTGGCTCACCTCTAGATTTACCAGACATTTATTTCCTCTAGAATCAAAGGATTTTTTTAAATTTTATTCATTTTTTAATCAGACAGACAGAGAGAGCATAAGCAGGAGGAACAACAGGCAAAGGGAAAAGCAGGCTCCCTCCTCTCCTCGATGTGGGGCTTGATCCCAGGACCCTGGGATCACTACCTGTGCCAAAGGCAGACACTTAACCAACTGAACCACCCAGGAGTCCCGAAGAAGAATTATTATTATTATTTTTTAATTCAAGACGATTGTTTTTCAAAGAGATCATGAATAATTTTACATTTTAAAAACATTCTGCTATATTTGTTCATTGCTAAATCATACAGTTCTGTCTTTAGTTAATAAATCTCCTACTTCTCTCTGCTGTTCCCTTTTACATCTCTCTCATACTTCACTTTTTTTCTGCTCTGGCCTTTAAGGAGATTACAATATTTTAATATAAATACCCAGTGGAAGTAAATACTCCCTGGCTTTTGTGCTTGACTCAGGGAATTCTGAGAGTTATTTGGAAATGGAAGGTATGGAAGGTCACATCAAGGGAGGGGAGTTACCAGAAAAGGCTATGTACCTGGAGGTAAGGTCACCAGAATAGAAGCCCCTGAGACGTCATGGGGGGTGAGGTGATACTTTTAGAAAATGTAACAAGTTACATCTCCCGGGACTATGAGGGTTTCCCTTTTCACTGTCATTGACAAATGCGTCACTATGGCCCCCTTCCTCTCCATCAGTCTAATTTCTTTGATCTGGCCCCACTTGCCTCCCATCTTCATCTGCCTACCCACCACTGCAGATCTCCAAGCACACCAGACACCTCTCTGCATTTACCCTTGTAGATGTTATTACCTTTCATTTAGATAGAATCTGCTTTCCTCCTTGGACTTCTGCTGACCACTGACTTTCTGCTCTTCCTTCAAGGTGCAGAAAAATGACCCCTGTCATGGAGTCTTCCCAACTCCCAAGGTGGTAGCTGGCCCACTTTCTGCCTAGTGATTACTCTTTCCTTCGGTTTGATTGGCTCATCAGGCCGGGACTCTTGTGAAGGAGAACAGACCTATGCCGAGAGGGATTTATCCAATCTCTGGACAGATTTGGATAGCTTGAAAAGTCCCACAGTTTATTTGGGTTTGCTCATCATATTTATCCAGCCGAAATGAAAATCACTGAATCTCTTGTGCGTCAAAACAAAACAAAACAACAAAAAAACACCTCTTTGTATATTTCACGGAAATTTTTTTTTCTTTTTCTTGATATTCATTCTGAAAGTACATTTGCCATAACAATATTACAGAACACTTAGAAAATAAATGTCTTTCTAAATGATAGAAAAATTACCGATAATACCATCATCCAAACATAGTTACTGCTATAATTTCCCTTTCAGTCATTCTTAGAAATGCCTCTTTTATGTAGTTTGTAAACACAGGGCACACACAATGCCATGTCCTGCTTTTCTGTCTTAACATTACACAGCAGTTGTCATTTGTGCAAACACTGGAATCTGTTCCATTTTAAAAATAGGACTTCTTATGTAATATCCTTACTAGTTCCTTGGGATTAAGTAGAGAAATGCAGGAATAGAAGGTCTCTCCCTTATTCTCCTGGGCATGTCTCACCGGTGCAGGACCCAGAAGAAGCCCATGGAAGCTTGGCTGTCAGCTGGCCTGCTGTCTGTCCAGGCTGCCCTCCGTCCCTCTGTTCCTCAGATCCTCAGTCCACCACTCTTAGGGGTCTTCTCAATTTCTCCAGGCCAATATGAACATCAAGGCAATCTGACTTGGATGACTTTTCCCCTTACATCTTACTTTGAAACTTTTCAAAACCACGAGTGAACTCGAAAGATGTTACAGTGACTGCCAACATCTCCACCACCTGGATTCCCCCGTTAACTTCTCACTGAACGTGTTTTAGCAGGCATCCTGCCATGGTTTTGAGGATTTTGACCTCTCTTCTGAAGGATATTTCCCTCTGGCCTCTGGCTCTGTGTTCTTCCTGGTTTCTTCCAGGAGCCATTCCAGCAGGACTTGGCTCCTTAGGCTTGACCTACAGAACAGCTTTGAATAGTAAAACACTTTTACTGCCCTTGATATCACCCACTGAATTCTTCCAGAAAGTGTACATTGTTTGTAATGCCATCAACAGTCTATAAGAGTGCTACATTAACTCTGCTGAGTATCATTTAAGTTTGGAGGAGGAATTTAGCTCGATAGTATTCTTAGAGTCCTATTACAATCTGAATTGTTACATAGTTATTTATGTATATAGTTCATTTTTCTTTAAACCCTTAAGCTTCCAGGTAAAAAACTTTTTCAATCCTATAATACAGAAACATGGTTGATATTCATTTTTCCCCATGGCCCCTTGCAGAGTGCCTTTCACACAGAAGGTGTTCCATGAACTTTTGTTGGGGGAGGAGGCAATGGAAAGAAGAACCTGTATATGTCAGTTTCGATAGATCAGCTAATCAGCAAAGACAGCAACTATCAAGATGTTTAGGATACTGAAAAGAAAAGAAAAGAAAAGAAAAGAAATAAAATAAAATAAAATAAAATAAAATAAAATAAAATAAAATAAAATAAAATGTTGAGGATAACTGAAGCAGGGGAACGGGCCTTATGAAACATATTAGCTAAATTATATTGACCATGGTTTTGATTTCTTTTTAATTAAAAGGCTTGCTAACTGTTCAAACTTGCTTTATGTCCATTACAAGGTCAAATAGGACACAGTAGCAATGTATTAAAGAAGATGGATCTGAGAGTCTATACATTTAAGTCTGTCTTGGATGTACCGACAAGGTTTTATATTTACCACAATTAACATCATAAACAATATCATAAACATCATGATGAAACATTATAAATAAAAAATCATAGGCAAACTCAACTATGAAAGTCACCGCATTAAAAGTGCTCTTAACAGAACCCTGAAATGAGCATAAACAATGCAACTGGCCCTACAGAAATTATAGGCAACTTACTCTGGGTGGTACCCTTCATAGGGAGCTGCTTCATTGTCCAGAAAACTTATCCACAGTTATTTCATGGCTACAACTCCACCAGCTTAGATTTCTTACCTTATGCTTTACTCATCCCATGTCATGCTCACTACCTGCATCTTATTCCCCCAGATTGCTCCATCTCTGTAATTTTGCATTGCAACACACCAGGCACTGAATAGAATAGTCTCCACTTTTCTAAGTCTCTGGCTTTCTTTGTGCACAGTGGCAGATACCATGCCTGACAGATGTCAAGCTAGACTTTGGGGACAAAACAGCTGGGACCCTGCCCTCACAGCACCTAAAGACCAGCAAGAGTCCTGCCAGCCACACTGAGCTAATGGTGCCACCTGATGGCTGATATGTACCAGGCTTTGTGCCTTCTCATTACTGTTCATGTCTTTCCTTCCATACTGGCCTCCTTTTACTTGTTGTTGTTCTCCTCCTCCTCCTCCTCCTCCTCCTCCTCCTTCTTCTCCTCCTTCTTCTTTCTCTTAATTATTTCAACACATTCCTTCTTCATGGTTTTCCTTCCTCTTCCATCCAGCCTCTATTCCAGGCACCATGCTCTTACACTCTCAATATCTTTACTCCCATCTTTCCACTATGTGTTCCCTAACATCTCCCAATCTTGGATCTATCCAACCATCGCCTTTCCCCACTATGAACCCCGTGGGTTTCTGAATGGTGCTGGGGGACTTTTGGCTGAGCTCAGCATTCCTTGCATGAACTTCCCTATGTCTCCGCAAACCATTCCCCTCAACCATGGTATTGTCTGCAATCTCCCCACCTCACCTCTCTTAGATGATGACCTTAAACCCACCTTGCAGAGAAACTTGAAGTGATCTGCCATGAACCTTCATCTCTCAACTTCCTGTCCTCCACAAGGTTAAAATCAGTTATATTTCCATTCATCCTACCTCTTTTGATCCAGATATGACCCTTTTACTGCTCCCAACTTTTGATCCAGTGTCTTCCAGCACTTTACTTTTGTGCTCTTTCCATGATTTTTTTCTAAGTACCCTATATCATGGTCGATTTCCTTCCATCATAAAGAATCTTCCTGCCCTCATCCCAGACATCTCTCTTTGGCTATGCTTTTATCTTTCACTTCTCACTTTCCTCTTAAAATTAAACTTATTTTTTTAATATTTTAAAATTTTCTTAGAAATATTTCATATATATTGAAATCTTAAAAGAATAATGTAGCAAACAGTCACATTCTCAAAACTAAGCTAAAGGAATAAAACGCAGTATGTCTGAAACCACATGTGCTTCAGTCATGTCTCCTCCTGTCTGAGAGTGAACCCCATTCTGAATTCTGTGTTTAAAATTTCCCTTTAATAAGGAAAGATTATATATATGACCCAGGGTCAGAAAACTCCTGCTAGGCGTCTTTGGGGTAAATATTGCACTTGGAACTATTTCTCTAGACCAATTCTAGAAAACCCATCAGCTTTCCAGTGCTGGAAAATCCTCTGTAATATGCTCAATTTTCACCACAGGATGTCCTGCTTCTTGGACTGTATGATATAGCGGACTTCAGATGTTAGAGGTATATGTGATAGAAAAAGATGCCTGTGGGGCTTATGGCAAACCACAGAGGAAAAATTACGATGTCATTTCCTAGAGTTCTGGAGCAAGGCCATGCCATCTGCAATGAAGAACTGGACAACTTTCAAAATATAACTGGGGGCATGCTACTGGACCCAGTTGAAAGAAAGCTTTCCATTACTATACAGAAAGTGACCATGTAACCAGAAATGTCCAGCATATGATGAGTCTGACTGTCCAGTCAGAAGTTTAGGCAGGCCCAAAATCCATCATGAGATGGTCTGCACAAGTCGCCAGTATGTTGTCCTTCTTCAAGGAGACAAAAAGCTACTTGGTAGCAAGTTGACTACACTGGATCTCACCCACTCTTGAAGGGACGACAATTCATTTTTACAAGAATAGTTACAAGTTCACAAGAATAGACATGGATTTGCCTTTCCTGCTCACAGAACCTCCAGCAGTTCCATTGTCTGAGTATTTTCAGAGCTTTTGATATTCCTATCAGGGTAACCACCCAATATCATCTCAGACTAAGGGACTCACCTTATAACAAATGACCAACATTGGGCATAAAATCCACTGGTCATATCGCCTACTGCAATCCCAAAACCTGCTTGTCTGACTGATGATGGAATGGAAGGTACAAATGAAGCATGAACTCAGGGGCAGCGCTGTGTGAGGATGGGGCCCATCCCCTAGGACACAGTACACAATCTGAGCCAACAACTGTTACTGGTGATGTGTCTCTGTCAGGTTCAAGAGCTGAGTCCAGGGAAAAAGAAGTACAATAGAAAATGGTCTCACTTGTAATCATTCCCAGTGATTCACTTGGTGAGTTTGTGCTTCCCAACCCTACAGCCATGAACTCTGTAGCTTTAGGGGTCCTGTTTCTTACCACAGGACAAGAAAGCACTCCAACGTGCTTTCGGCAATGACCACCACCTGAAAGCTCAGACTACTGTGTTCAAAAACTAGCAGACACAAAAAAAGAAGGCATACTGGTAGCACTCAGATGATGCACTAAGATGCTTCCAAGTCTGCCTTTGCCTAATTTTAAATGAACACATGGCCATGGCCTGAGAGGTGTATGGTGACCAGCCACTCAAAAGCCACAGAGCTGAGGGTCTGTGTCAGACCACCAGGTAAGCCACTTATACCAGCGCAGATACTTGCTGAGGGTGAGAGGTATCTAGAATGGATGGAAGGGGAAGGAGATGCTTGTGAATGTGAGATGAACCCCAGGAGTGGAGAGCAGGGACCACAGTTCACCCCACTACGTCCTCTGCTCAGTTTCCTTAAAAAAAAAGAGAGAGAGAGAGAGAGAGAGAGGGAGACTTTTCAAGGAGTCTAGAGAAATAGCTACTTCTAAACCTTTTATAAAATATGGACTCCAGAAGGCTCAAGGGGTAGACTCTAGTGTATGCTGTGACAGGTGAAATTACATCCTAGTGAAGACAGCAGCAGTATTTTTTTTAAATTAATAATATAACTACACACTCTGATGTGTGAAAGAAAGGGACATAGTGTAATGAGAAGATCTTGTACAGGAGGAATAAGAAAAGGTGAAGGTAGTACAGAGCCATTCAGCTCATGTTAGGATGCTGGCATTCACATGAGAAGCAATAAGAAGCCAGTGAGAAGAGGATTGCCATGACCAGGTTTGGGTTTTGCAGTTATAAAAAAGAAAATGAAAATGAGGAGTTCATATGGGGAGGCTTAATAGGAATAAACATGCTGTGCAATATTATGGATGGAGTCTCAGGAAACACTGTTTGTTGTAAGGAAAATATTGTAGAAGACCAAGATTTGGAGGAAATATCGTAAGTTCAGCTTGACCTGTGTTGAGTTGAAAATAGAGGTCTCATTAAATCTTAAACTGAAGGTAGTATCTAACTAAATAGCTTTAAGTGCAGGTTTGACCTACAACAGAAAGGTCTAAATTTGGATATAAATGTGTAAGTCACAAGCTTATCTGTAGATGATTCTTGACACCATGGATATGAACTGAATTGCCCAGAGGTGAAACCTATAATGAGAAGAAAAAGTAAAAGAAGACCTAAATCAAGGAACTCCCAAAAGATAGCAGGTGAACTGGCATCTTTTTCATGTGAATTTGTTTGCAAGCCTTTCTTGAGGTAATACCTTCTCCCTGAAAGCTTCCCTTCCTAAAACTATATCCCCTCTCAATAGAGTCTTACCTTTGTGTAGCCATCCTATCCTATTTGGATTCTAGAAATTGAATTAATTTGCATAGATAATAGACTTAGAACCCATTCATTCAATTACTTATGCATTTATCAGTTTGCTCTATATTTATAAACCCTTTCTATATATCAAACACTGTGCTAGATGCTGGGAAAACTGAAGCTAATGGAATATAGATCTTGCCCTTGAATAGTTGTGGCAGAGATATGTTTGGTGTCTATCAATTTCTTTTCCTTTCCCACCTTTCGATGAAGTCATGTTAAAGCCTAATATGAGTTTTGGTCAATGAACTGTGGACAGAAGGACGTCAAAGTTTGGTCAAAATACCCCCTACAAGATTCTCACAGCCTCTCCCCCATCTCTGTGGAAATCATGGAGGCCATATGTTCAAGATGGTGCCATCACAAGGTGAAAGGAAACTAAGTTTCTGAATCACCACATGGACTTGAGCTGTCTAGAAGAATCACAGACTTTCACTGTGTTAATTCATTAAAATTTGGGGTTGGTTTTTTCTAGACAATAATTCAGTTACTTTGAATACTGCAATGCTCAGTCTAACAAGAGGAATTATTTTGATGACACTGTGACAGAGGAGACAGTGCATGCAAACTATGGAGTCTTCTACTTATTATTCACTCCATACTGTGAACAGCCTGAAAGGCTGGAGCTTAGCGGCAACTGAGAATTGAGTGGAAGATAAAAGGGGACAACAAGTTGACTGTGGGACCTTCTGTGCTTAAAAATATGACACAAGTCAAAGGGAATATTTCCAAGATTCAACACTTTGAAGAGAAATATGATAATATTTGAATTTTAGAACAATCACTCCTCATCAAAGTGGTGGTTAGAGTGAAATTATGTTGGAGCCAGGGAGATTAATACAGAAAAATTTAATCATTCATCCAAAAGATGTTCAGAGCTTGTATGAACCCAGTGACAATAGGGGTGGAGAAGAAAGGCTAATCTACAGTATTCAGAGATGGGTTGGATTTGAAGGGAGTCAGAATTACCCTTAGATGCCAGACATTGGGGAGTAGTTTTATAGAAATGACTTTGGAATGTATAATGAAAAAAAAAAACCCACCTCAGTTCATAATAGTAACATGGAATTAAAACATACTTAGGAAATAAATATGTAGAACCCGGATGAAGAAAGCAAATTACAGAGAGACTTAAAAGTAGTCTAACAAATGGAGAGGCAGATTACAATGCTGGCTGGAATGAAACTTCATCATAAAGACAAGAGTCCTCCCCCAAATGATCTATGCAATGAATGCATTTCTAATAGAAACAGGAATCAACAAGAACTTAAAAATGATCCTAAGATTCATTAGTAAGACAGATTAAGAAAAATGTTTGAAAATTGGTAGAAATTAAAAGAGGGGACTTGCACTGTTGTACATCAAAATCCACTGTAAAGTTATTCTAATTGAAATGCTATTGGTACTGCCAAAATTATCTGCAGCAAGATTAAAGCAACAGAATAAAATATACAGAAATAGACCATAGTAAATAGAAGAATTGCCTTTATGTTTAAGGTGATATTTCACATAAAAAAGAGTTCTTAAACAATTATCTATTTTAAAAAAAACTGAAAATATATAATTATATCATTAATGCACTGTAAATTCCAAATGAATTAGAATAAAATGTTAAAAGAACATAAATGCACCATGAAGATAACAAGGAAGTTCTTCTTTTCTATAAAAAATTATAATAGAAATATTATTTATGGGTGCCTTGGTGGCTCAGTGGGTTAAGGCTCTGAGTTTGGCTCAGGTCATGATCTCAGGGTCCTGGGAACAAGGCCAGCATCAGGCTCTCTGCTCAGCGGGTAGCCTGCTTCCCGTCCCCGCCACCCCCCGTCTGTCTCTCTGCCTACTTGTGATCTCTCTGTTAAATAAATAAAATAAAAATTTTTTAAAGAAAAAGAAATATTACTTACTATAAATACTTTAAAATAACTTTTCTGAATTAAAATAAAACCCAATCAAATAAATGTAAAGGAAACAACCAACTAAGGGGAAATTTATAATAATCAATAGGAAAAAATTAAAACTACCAATAAGAAAAGTGATTCAAAAAAACAAAAGAAGAAATTCACAAAGGAAGAAATTCAATAACCTATGAACATATGAAAAAGTGTGGCAGAGAAACACTAGTAAAGAATCAAATGATGTTAGACTCAGGAGATACAGAATATGTTAGGAAATAGTCACTATCATCTACTTTTGGTATTACATAAATCAGTACAAACTTTCTGTGGGGCAATTTGGCAATAAGTTTAAAAACCTAAGGAACATTTATTCTATTTGATCCAATAATTTGATTTCCATAATTTTATTCTACATTAAAAAATCAGAAACACGCACACAAAATTATGTGCAGATTATTTTCATCAGTTATAATGGTTAAAAAATATAAACATGGAGTCCAATAATATGAGATTTAATATATAAATCATGGTATACATGTGTAAAAATAATACATTGAAACTGTATACATGTATGTTTTAGAAGTATATTTTATCACCTGAAATAGTCATAAGAAAGTCAGGAAGAAATCTGGTTACAAACAGTATATACAACATATTACTAAACAACTATGTTTACACAAATTTACTATGTCTGTGCCAGGGATTGGCCATCTGCAACCCAAAGGCCAATTTTGGCCCATGCTTATTTTTGTAAATAAAGTTTTATTGGCATACTGCCACACCCATTTGTTTATATATTGTGTGTGTTTACTTTTGGCTGGCAATGACAGGGGAGATTACTTGTGACCAAAACCATCTGTGTGAAAAGCCTAAAATATTTACTATCTGATACTTGACCAAAAAATCTGCAATTCCTGGTCTATGCATTCAAAAATATAAAAAGCAAATAAACTGCATCTAAATGTATTTATTTCTAGGATGGGAAATTTTAAATAATTTTTCTTTTTCTTTTTTGTATTTTTCACTTTTTACAGAGAAAATTTTTATGATACATCATGTTGCAAAAATCTGGCAACACAAGAATATGTCAACATTAACTATATACTGTATGTTTGCAAAAAGGGTAGACATATTTCAAAATATAAGTAACCATTTTATTTGGATGCATATAAGTATGAGTGATTTGCCTGTCTTTTCTGACTCTTTTTTCTGTGTGTTTAACTTATTACAATGAACATATATATGTTACATACATAACTAGAATATACTTAAACATGCATTTTAATAAGGATCCTGGAATTTCTAATTTTGATTTTTTTTTCCTTCTGACTTCTAGGAGGATCTTGGTATTGCATTCAACATCTTTTTCCTTCTTCACAACGTGAAGAAAACTTTTTGGAAGACTTTGATGATAGGGATTTTTAATGTTCCTGACTTTGAAGTATAAGTCAAGTCATAAATTATAGCAAACATCTGGGATCAGTTATCTTCAGTTTAAATCATTATACTTCAAAAGAAATGAATCCAGGAATGAAAAGCATATAAAAGAAAAACCAAGGATCTCTTTTCCTGTGTTGTGCTCTGTTTTTTGGATCCTGATAGATTTACTCATGAGCACATTCAAACTCTCTGGGAATAGCCCATTCCAATATCACACACTCTGTTCAGACCATCAAATTGTAGTGGAAGATAAAAAAGTCTTAGATAATCTCGCAAACCTTTCTGACCATGTTTTCAAAATTTAATGAGAAGAGCTCAAAAACAAACAAAAACCCATCTTGAACATGATGTGAAAGAAAGCCTTATACTGGGGCACCCGGGTAGCTCAGTGGGTTAAGTCTCGGCCTTTGGCTCATGGCATGATCTCAGGATCCTGGGATTGAGCCCTGCATTGGGCCCTCTGCTCAGCAGGGATCCTGCTTCCCCTTCTCTTTCCGTGCCTCCCTCTCTGCCTACTTGTGATCTCTCTCTGTCAAATAATTAAAATCTTTAAAAAAAAGAAAAAAGAAAAAAGCTTTATACAAATGACTAGCTAATTGATTTCAGCAATCCATTAAAAGTGAGAGAGATTAGGTGATAGGTACAAAACAAAAACCCATATCACAGGGAAAAAGAATGCTCAAGGTCATTACATTTGTTCCATCACCAGTCACATGTTCCAGTCAAGAGCCCAAAATGTGGCCTCTGCCTCAGATCTTGCTGTCTGTAAAAATGCTGACTTGGTGGCTGGGTTCCGCTCTCAGCCACAAGCCGAAAACACAGCTGTGCCCAGGTCTAGATGCCTTTTTCTGAGAGCTTCCCTATACTGTAGAATTTACATCAACTTCATGGTTGGTATGAAATTCCAGACGAAAACACATGGATTCATCAATGACCAGCTTCCAGACCTAAACAATCTGAGATGGGCTTCTCTTGTCTTTAAAAGTTCAGAGCTCCTTCTCCCAGCTCATGGTACTCCCAGCGGCCAAGGTGGATGCTTCCTCTGAAGGCTGTCTCGTTTGCACCTTTGGGCAACCAGATTGGGCATATTTTTATCCACCTTTGCCTTTTACCCTGTGGTTCTTTGGTGGGGATATACCTTAAGGTCTGAATTTCTAAAACAGTAGTGATAACTCTTTAGAAAAAGCAAGCAAGAAAGAAACATATGCAATGCTCATATCAACAGAAATATATTTCTTTTATATCAAAGAAATAAGGTAATTATGACTATCAGTGTCAAATTCTTCCTAGTTGAAATCACAGATCGGGACCAGTAGATGACCTGGTTCCTGCCTCTTAAAGCATTTTCATCAACTTGTCTTGCCTGGAATTTCTAATGCCATTGGAATTTCTATCTGATCATTATTCTCTTCTATGACCCAGTCATAGGTCAAAGAACAAGAATTTTTGAGGCCTGGGTGGCCTTTAAAATTGCTATCTGTTCTCTCTGGGATAGCAGGAAATGTCTTTGGGGAGGTGTGGAAGTAGGCTTGCTGGGATTCTTCATTTTCCAAGACCGATATCCTGCCCTCTGTGGACCTTTTTCTGCCTCAGAGCCCTAGTCTGTCATTGCAACATGCACTTCGGAGGCTCTCTCTGCTGGTTTCAGACAATGTCTGGGGGCTACTCTGCTCACAGTCAAGACCAGAAGAAGCAGGGTGAGAAAGAAGCAACCCAGCCAATACCATCCCTGAATCCTACCTCTGAAGGTAGGCAATGAACACCAAAACATATGCAGCGAGCCTCTGGGCCAGGCTGGAGTGTAAACAGTCTTGCCCTTGCTTGGTGCCCAGCCACTTCTCAGTCTTTTAAATCCTGAGGGAGCAGGGCCACTCACTGCCACTCCCTGCTCTCTGTGCAAGTCTGGAGCTCTCCTTTTAGCCTTTAAAACAGGAACATTCTTCATTCATGGCAGTTATGAAGGAAGACTACTTTAAAGACAACAAAATGCAACTGCAAGAGGCCAATTCCTTGCATACATACCTCCTTCAGCTTATAAATCATCCAGTGTATTCATAGGATGCTTTCAGTGTATTCAAAGCATGAATCATCGAGGGAGAGATGCACACTAAAAGAGTTAGTCCCTACGTTTGAAAATGAGGTCACCTTGAATTCTGTATGAAGGTGAACAGGTACACTGTTGGTCTAGGTTTATCATTATTCAGATTTTAGCCATTAATGCATATCTCCAGTCTGACTCAATCAAGTCAAAGAGAGGAGTAAGAATTTACAGACTGAAAGCAGGGTCTTGGCAGGATTATGAATACTTTTATTTTGCAAGTCAATCTTCTAGTGGAACAGTTATTCAGTTTTTTTAACTATAGCATATACAATGCATCCTGGAATAAACCTTTTTTTTTCCTTCCTTTATCTCCTCCTGTAGGGTGGGTTTTAAAAAGCAAGATAGAGCAATTTGTTTTATAAAATTAGAGATCCAACAGATATGGTCATGTTAGTGGATGACAGATGAGTAGCAATCCTATTTTAATAACTCCTTCCTGATTGTTTTAATGTATTTTTAAAAGATAATCATTTATTTGAGAGAGAGCAAGAACATGTGAGCAGAGGGAGGGGCAGAGGCTGAAGGAGAGAGAGAATCCCCAAGCAGATTCCCCACTGAGTGTGGAGATTGACACAGTGCTCCCTCTCAGGACCCTGGGATCATGACCTAAGCAAAAATCAAATCAGATACTTAACTGACGAAGCCAGCCAGGCACCAACTTGCCATTATTTTCCAAATCTGTCTGAAATATTTAATTTTCACATGCCATTGCAATAACCTTTGCAAAAAAGAGAAAACAGGATGAAAATGGATTCACTTGTGCCAAGCCCCACATCACCAAACTGAGCCATAATACCTAATGTAATTGCAGTGTCAGCCTCTCCCAGGAGGGGAATCCTAAACCAGCCAATCGAATTACCTGGTCAGCAATAGTGAGGTAATTTGTTTGATTACCACCGGAGGAAGGTGACCTCGCCACAAACAATCCATTCTTTACTAGTAACTTCTTGTCCCACCCAATTCTGCCTGTAGAAGTCTTTCATTTTGTACAGCTTTTCAGAACTGCTTTGTGTGCTAGATGGGATGCTACTCCATATATGAATCATTGAATAAAGCCAATAAGATCATTACTATTATTCAGTTGATTTTTTTTTCTGATTGTAAATACAATGACAAAGGGGAAAATCTTTACTTTTCTGTGAAATTGGGCTAAATTCTGATCTCTTAAAAACTGGAAGTAGAATGGGGTGAAATGAGACATGATACTAGGGCCCCAATGCTATATAAATTTTATATCTAAAATTTTCCCATTACCTATAATCTTGCTTAAAATTTAAATTTTAAAACCTTACACAAACTATCCACTGGGCTGAACCCCTGAAAAAATAAAGAAGTTAAGAGTTATTATTTCCTGGAATCTGATTTTCAATATTCAAATGTACCTGCTTAAAATACATTCCTCAGAGATTCAAATAAGAAATAAACATTCCTGGCCACTCTTTTTTTTCTTTTTCTTCTAATAATATTTATATAAACTTATAATGTACCAAGGATCCATAAATATTATTTATAACCGTGTCCTTTATTATCAGATCTAATGGAAATAACAAAAATTCTATTACATTAAACTCCTATAATTCTCCCTGTGAAAAACAGATCTGTGAAGAACATAAAAAAGATATGACCACTATCCAATGTTTCATAGTTTAAATACCTTAGAAGTCTAGAAATGTTGTATTATAAGACATTATCTTGAAAAAATTATCTCTAATGTTTCTTATCAAAGTAAAATGTTTTATAAGCTCTGTATAGTTTTCTGAGAATTGAAGTCTTTTAACTCTTTTGAAATGTTTATTTTGCTGTTTAAAGCATGTAAGTTCCTTCAAAATGGAGATGAAATAGAGAAAATGTTTGCCAGAACTTTCAATTAAATACAAAAAAAAATCCTTTTGAAAACATTTCTTGCCAAGTTACATATTCTTGCAACGAAGGAATTTCTAGACCAAGATTTTCAAAGAATACCTATGTGCCTCATGATGAATTGAATACCACCATAGAGAAAGGTCTTTGTTACGATTTTTTTTTTAAAGTTAAGATAGTGAACTAGCATTTTTTTTTCATTAAGTCTAGAGAATTGTGGCTCATTCTTAATGTTTGGATTTAAAAGACAGTATGTGGTGACAATTACCTACATTTAGGTTTTAATTTAAGGAAATTATTGGATTTGTTTTATTTTTGAAACGAACCTATTTGTGAGTCAACACAACACTGTTTTTCTCCTGTTTACATTTAATCACAGATGCTGTGCACATTCAATTTTCCAAGTACTGACTTGGTAGATTTCCTTCCCAGTTGTATGTTTGTAGTAATTCTTGTAGATCATAGCCTATGCTAACTCAAAGGGCCAAGTGAGTTTTCCCTCAAACAAAAATAAGGAGCTTTTAACTGAATTCATTCTCAGAACTGACATCTCCCGCTGCTCTTAGCCTCGGGGATCCTTCTCCTGTTGGAATCAATTGAAGTGTCACACATCAGAGTGAGAACAACGTGGCCTGGAGGATATTTAGGTCAGAGCCCTGCCTATCAATCTGAATTGGGACTCTTAGAGAAAACAGCTTTTAATTGTCTAACACTATATATTTGGAATGACTTCAAGGCACAGAGATGTTCATGTTTAGGTGGGAAATGCATCCATTTGTAAAGCCCCTCCTCAATTAAAGAATACGTCTAAAAATACCTTGAAACCCTATTGTATCTGGGCCATGTGGGTATGGGACAGTCCTGCACAAAGAACTTAAAATTCTGAGAATAAAATTTGACAGTAGTGCGGCTAAACTGAGGTCTAAATTTCAGACTGTGCTTTAATAAAGCAATGATGTAATATATGAAACCACAGGGAATAGAGGAAAGTCATCCCATCTAAAAGGTAAATGTGCACAACATTGGTCCTAGGTCTGGAGGAAGGAGGAGAAGCATCCACAGATACCAGGGAAGCCCCATAGAGTGTGTATTACTGGGCATGTTCAAACATTGTTGCGTTTACCCAGTCAATCAGGGGAAACGAGAGTAGAGAGATGGTGATCAAATTGCTGAAATCTTTAACTATCATTCTGGGAAGTTGGAACTTGGTAAAAAAAATAGTAGGACACCTAGTTTGTTATTGTTTTTGTTTTGTTTTGTTTTTTTGTTTTTGTTTTCTGCAGAGAAACAGAATAATAAACATTGTTTATTGTTATTTAATATTTATGGTAGTTTGTTTATATATTTATTGTTTATTAATATTTTTAAACTTCCATTGGCCAGGCACTATACAAAGTATCTTATATATAATATTTATTTAATCCTCACAAAAATTCAATGAGTAAGGACATAATTTGTTGACAAGGAATCTGAGCCTCAGTTTCACTAGCATACTGGGGAAGACACTGTTTGTTGCCTATTTACAACATTTTTCGTTGCCCACCACCATGACAGAGAGTTCAAAAACTAGAAATTGTCCTTCCCATCCTCTCCGGCAGGCTAGAGGTCTCCATGGACCACAGTCCTCACCAATAGGAACATAAAGGGAAATCTGTTAGGAACCTTCAAGAAAAGTTTAGGATTGCTTCTTTAAAAAACAACCAAACCAGGTTGCTGGGGTTTGGGGAGGGATAGGGTGGCTGGGTTATGGACATTGGGGAGGGTAAGTGCTATGACGAGTACTGTGAATTGTGTAAGACTGATGAATCACAGACCTGTACCCTTGAATCAAATAATACATTATGTGTTAATAAATAAATAAACCAAACAAACATACCCAAGACTTGCTTGGGGCTCTGCCCCTACCTCTTCTTATCCACAATGTGGGTGTCATACTGCCAAGTGGGAAAATATGGTGAAGCCAGAGTACCTCCTAAGTGCACTACCAGGAGGAATATCCCTGAGGTCTTGGGGTAGAAGACCGCAAACCCAACTAAGATGCTTGAATCACGCAGAGAGTTAAATAAATCTAAAACCTACAGTGAGAAGCAAGGGGAAGGAGAAGGGGAAGAAAAGGATACAATGCTCACCTAGCCTCTATTTGCGGCATAGGCCTCGATGCCAAGCTGAGTTCAGTGAAAGCAAGAGGTCTCTACTGTGGGAGTAAAGGAAGGCAAGGAGTCTCTACCAACAGAAGGTGCCTGAAGTCAACACATGTTGCTCAGTTACAGTCATGCAGTGGTGCCCCTGATCACGGTATCATTCACCAATACCCTGAACAGCAGCCATGCATCTTATGTAACCACCATGGGAAAAGGATATATAGGTTAGAATGGGTGTTACAAATGGGGGGCTCATTTAGGAGCAACCTAGCTTTCAAACTGGACATAACCTCATCAATACCTTGTGCATATTTCAGATTTACATGATTTTTATTTATCTATCTATAGGTAACATCTTTCTTTGTTCTACAGTAACACATAAATGCTCCATGTATTGTATATCTAATGTTTCTTATGGATTAGTAACTAAAAATCTATACATCTTATAATTTGATACTATGATTAATAACTTACTTGCTTAAAATCTATACTTAAAACTTCTTATGAGTTATATTCATTTACTTGCTTTTTTCATCCTCTATTGAAGAATTCAATATACTCTATTAATACAGCACATACTCCTTACAGATGCCAAGTTATAAGACAGTTTTTTGTAAAGTTTTTTATAAGACAGTTTTTTTGTGACAGTTTTTTTATAAGACAGTTTTTTTTTGTAAATGCTACAAGTGTAGAGTAGAGAAAAAGCTGTAGGAATGGAGTGGCAAGACAGTCTTTAATACTCTGCAGTTAAATCACAGCCAGAAACCATCTACTTCTAGACTTCTTGTAATGTGCAAAATATAAGATCCTATTGAATTAAGCCACTGTTCATATGAGATTTCATATGCACTTAAATGCCTCCTGATTAGACTCCTTTTCACCATTCATTCAACAAATATTTGAGGACCTGTTGTAAATCAGATACTATTTAAGAAATTTGAGATAGAACAGTTAAAGTAGTCTCTATTCTCATAAAATTTATTTCTAGTGAAGGGAGAGAGATAATTTTTTAAAAGATTAAGTTTTGGATTTCTCATTCTGGCTATAACAAAGTAACTGGTCTCAATTTGCCCCCTTCCTGTAGTCAACTAAAAAGGTCAGCAAAATATATGAAATAGAGTGTTCAGACATGAGAGAAAAGTCAGTACAAGATTGTGATCCTTGAGGGGAGAAAAACAAATGATAGGGGCTGACAGTCAATTCTGATTTCTACCTAAAGACAGACCATGGTGCAAAAGGAGAAAACCAAGATGAGCCCGATGGAATTGCTGAGCTGGGAAGATAAGGTTCAAAATTTGGGAGACTTGGTCAGCTCCAGTTTGCTTGGCAGAGGAATTCCTGACATAGAGAACCTATGTCAAAAAAAAAAAAAAAAAAAAAAAAAAGTCAGAGGTATTCAAGTGAGGTCTCTTTGAGGCTTGGGATTCAATAAAGCTGGGCAAAGAATAACCACCAAGGAAAACACAATTCCAGGATAACTACACATTGAACAACACTAGAGCTTGCAGGGACATGGGAAATGTTGGAGTTAGGATCAACAAGAGAGAAGAAAGCACATTGAATAACCAGGGACATTCAGTAGGGACCCCAAAAGACTTTTACATTAGTAGTAAAGATAAATTAGTGGGTTAGAAACAATTCTAAACCTTCCTAAACAAAACTTAAAACCAGTTTTCAAAATATCAAGCTATTTGGCATGTTAGTTTAGTGCCAGCAGGCACAAAGCCCAGCACTCCTCAAAAGAAAACAACCTAACCTTGATAATCAACAATGTAATATTCACGATGTTCAGCAACCAATCAAATACTAGTAGACATGCAAAGATGCAGAAAAGTATGACCCATCATCAGAAGAAAAAACTGTCAGGACACCTGGGTGGTTCAGCTAGTTAAGGGTTTGCCTTCAGCTCAGGTCATGATCCCAGGATTGTGGAATTGAGCCCAGCATTGGGCTCTCTGCTCAGCAGGGACCCTGCTTCTCCCTCTCCCTCTGCCAGCAGCTTCCCTTGCTTGTGTTCACTCTCCTTCTGTCTCTCTCTGACAAATAAATAAATGAACTCTTTAAAAAAGAGAGACAGAGAAAGAAAAAATTGTCAATAGGGACAAATCTATAGGGTGTCTGGGTGACTCGAGTTGGTTAAGCAACTGCCTTCAGCTCATGTCATGATCCTGGAGTCCTGGGATCAAATCCCACATCTGGCTCCCAACTCCCCAGGGAGTCTGCTTCTCCCTCTGAACTTCTCTCTCATGCACTCTCTCTCTCTCTCTTTCTCTCAAATAAATGAATAAAATCTTAAAAACAAAAACAAATCTGTAATTGACAAAGATGATTGAATTTGAAGACAAGTTTAAAATAGTTATTACAAATATATTCAAAGATTTAAATAAAAATATAAGCATAATAAATTAATAATATAAAAGGAATCAAATGGAATTTCTACAGCTGAAAAATTATAATATCCGAAGTTAAAATGTATTGAATAAGTTCAACAAGAAATTAAACACAAATTTAGTGAATTTATAAACATGACATTAGAAACTTTCCAAACTAAAACAGGGAAAAAAGGATGAAAAGAATCAACAGAATCTCAGTGATACATGGGATAATATCAAGCCATCTATGAATATAAAAAGAGTTCCAGAAACAGAAAGGAGCAGAAGAAATATTTAAGGAAATATTTCCAATGATTTTCCATATTAGGTTAAAAATATCGATCGTCAAATCCAAGATAATTGTAAAACACTAAATAGAATAAACAAATTAAATCACACTAAGGCACATTATAATCCATTTGCTGAAAATCAATAATAAAAGAAATCTAAAGTACTTCATATAAATGTACAAAAATAAAAATTATCACTGACTTTTCACCAAAACCAATCCAGAATATGATAGAATAACAACTTTAGAGTACAGTTGAATAATATGATTTGAACTGCATGGATCCACTTACATGTGGATTTTTTTAATATTTATTTTGAATATAATACTGTAAATGTGTTTTCTCTTCCTTATGGTTTTCTTAATAACATTTTCTATTCCTTTACTTACTTTATTGTTAGAATATAGTATCTTATACATATAACATCCAAAATGTGTGTTGCATTGGTTATCCATAAGGCTTTCTCAACAGTAGGTTATTAGTAGCTAAATCTGGGGGGGGAGTCAAAGTTATATCCAGATTTTCAAGTGTGGGGGGGATCAGTATACCTAACGCCCATATTATTCAAGCGCCAACTGTACAGCAAAGCAGAAAAACTGTTATTCTAGGAATCTATATGCAAAGGAAACATTCCTTAAAAACAAAGGTGAAATAAACACATTTCAAACAGAAGCTAAAATAATTCATTGCTAGGATACTTGCTTTACAAAAAATGTTAAAACATGTTCTTCAGGATGAAGAAAAATAATACCAGATGGAAATTCAGATCTATACAAGGGAATAAATGCCCAGAGATATGGTAAATCTGTAAGTACATAAAACAGATTTTTATTCTTTTAGGTTTTTAAAAAAATAGTTGACTGTAAAAAAACAAAAGTAGTAAGTATATATTATATGGTCTATTATATATATATTACCACAAGGAAAGAACAAAGATTGTAGGGTTCTTGCATTTTATATGCAGTGGTATAATGTTAATTTACAGTAGACCATGGTAAGTCAAAGATGCAAAGAGTAACCACAAAAAGAAAATAAGCCCCCCAAATGCTCAATTAATCTGAAAGAAGTCAGTGTGGCCAATAAAGCTAGGGTCTTGAAGTAATTCTTATTGAGTTATTAATCTTAATAATTAAGTTGTTTAGTTGGTTCACTGTCTTACCTCCTACAGACAGACATTTCTGGAGTGAGCAGCCATGCTGTTTTTCAATATAGAGACATGGAAGTATATGCACTCCAAGTACTGTTTCACAAACAAAGACAAGGAATTTTGATGATTCACTTCTCCCTGATTCAGACCCAACTGTCTGACTATTAAAGAACCATACTTCCCACTATATTTTGTAGTCCCTTGATGGTATCATCATAACTTTGATTTTCATTTTGGAATAAATTACTTGAGAAGTAGATTGACAGTGGGGAATCTTGTGTCTGCTATTTCCACTCCAAATTATGTGGATTTAGAAGCTAATCTTTATGCCCAGCTCCCTTATATCTTTGGCATTATGGAGGAATGTGGGACTCATAGGTTCATATTTTGATTAAGGTGACCAACATTCTATGATCACAACTTTCAATCAGTTAATTCATTTCCATTTTAGGTACATCTAAAAAGTGCAGCATTACACTAATGTCTTAATGCAAAGACAATGATGTGAACAGAATCTTAAACTCAGTTTTAAACTGAGGTTATGATATAAAACTAACATTTATGCTCTCTATTTACAATTACCTAAAGGACAAGGCTTATATTTTATTAATCTCTATTTCCCTTGCATTTAGCACACATTTTGCCACACTGGGGAAATTCAGTAACTTCCATATTAAATTTTAATTAAGTAAGATAGATTAATTGGGACTGAAAATCAAGTGAACATTTTATCATTGCTCACTGGTAACATTTTTCAGTCCAGAAAAAGAATCTTTTGCCAAGAGGACTTTCTGTAAGGAGCTAGTATTAAATTGTAGCCTTGCCCGTGTTAGAACCCATGGAAGAATTCCATTTATTAGGGATAAATCACTTGACTACATAGGGTATGCTATTATTCATACATACGATTAGGAGGTGAGAATACATGACATCATCATTCAACCACACTACGTCTATCATCTATAGAAATCCATGGTGTGGCATTTATTTAGTGGTCAAACTAGTTGATCAATATCTTAAGGGTGTAATGATCTGAAAGGACGTAGCAGCAGGAGAAACATGAGGTAAAGGTGTTTGTATCTTGTGCTAATCTGTATGTTTTAATGGTTTCTTTCATGCCAAACAGTACTTTGAATTCTTAAGCCTAATTCAAAATAGCCTTCCATATTATGTTCTTAACTCCTCCCCCACCTCAAGTAATTGCAAATTCAGAGAAAATAACCTGAGCACACAATTCTTGTCTTAAATTATGTGAGATCATATTTCCTCATTATAGTAATTTGAGTCAGAAATCTGTTGAATCTTAATTTACTGTGCAAAAAGCATTTAAGTTCCACAGATGGAAATCAACTAACAGAATAACTTTCTCTCTTCATTACTTGTTTACAGGGTTATGAATGAAATTCTATATGTTGACATAATTCATTAAAGCAAGCTTGCTATTTTTGCTTCTGAATTAGAAGCAGCTCCTGACTTAGCAGTGGATTTATACTCAAATGACCATAAAAATTGCTGGAGACTTCTGGAAAAAAATATAGTCCCTAGTGAATAAATGCAATCTCAGAAAAATGACATTGGATGGATTCTTTCATGACGATCTTCTAAGAACTTTCCTATCAGAAAAATCAGTGAAATTTAAGACTAATAGGATGTGTTCTCCAGTGTTTGCACAGTTGAAACAGAAATAGAAGACTATTTTCAGTGTAAGGTCTAGAATTAAGGCATTTTGTTTTTAGCAAAGACATTTTCTCATTAGAAAAAAAAAATCTATTCAGGTAAGGGGAAAAAATGGACTTCATTGTGGAAGTTTTCAGTTATTTACTGCAGAGCATAACAGTTTGGATGAATTATGTATTCTCTTCCACTCACTATATTGTGGGTGTTCTGTTGTTTATTACAAAGAAAGTGTTCATGATGTTTCTACTATAAGAAATATATCTCCATGGTTTATGCAAAAGACTCAGCAACATCTTTTTTCATTCTTAGAGCATGAGTAAGCTGGTGGCTGTTAACAGGAATTATTGAATTTAATTTGAACACCCTGTTTTGTTTGTGTGTGTGTGTGTGTGTGTGTGTGTGTGTGTGTGTGTTTTTCTCCAATGCAAAAAGGTGCCTTTATTAAAGCATAGGGACAGGACAGCCTGTTATTTTTAGAGTACATTTCAGTCTTGCAGAGAGAGCCCATTAGGAAAATATGAGATCTGGGATATTTCTCTTGTGTCCTGCATGGTGTCCTGTTCTATTTGAAGTAAGCTGAAGGGGCAAGTGGAAAGAGACAGAGCCCACAGATGGCAAATCTTTGAAAATAGCTCTGACCTGGTGTGGTTTTTCTCAGAGCCTCTATTTCACCTGGAAGACCTGACTGTATTCTAAAAATATCAATTCCAGAAAAATCTCAACCATCAGCTGCAACTTTTTCTGAGTTTTGGATCTGCTCTTCTAAACCGCATGCCCCCCCGCCTCTTTTTTTTTTTTTTTTTTTTTTTTTTTGGCATTTACCTATTCTCATCATTTAAAAAAAAAAAAGGCAACAGAAATAAAGAACTTCTATTTCAGAATGTAAGTGGGGGGGACCAACAACTATATAACTGAGTACATGGAGGTTAGACGCTTTTAGAAAGACTTCTATTCTAGGCACTTCTAGTTGGACAGAAATAAAAAAGGTAACTGATGAAAGAAGTGAGCTCCGGGGCAGGGGTAACTGTTTAACAGCTGAAGTCCCCTACTCACAAAGAAAATTCTGCAGGAGTGAAACTCCATTCTTTAAACCATTAGCTGTTGGGGTTCTTAGTTGCAACAATATTGAGCAGGAAATATGTACTAGGGTTTTACAAAACCAGTTAAATACACTTAAAATTAAATATTAGGTAAAGAAAATTTTTTTTTGGTATAATCCTAAAACTACTCATAGAAGAAAAACTTTTCTTACCCCTTAACTTTCTACATTTTTTTCTAAGACTGAAACTTAAAAAATAATAAACCTATAAAATGAAATCCAACATTTAATCCAGAAGAGCTCTGGATATCTTGGTGTGCAAATATATAATTCTTCATGTAAGTAGAAATAACTTTTCAAATTTATTCTTTTTCAAACTAAAATAGAAAGAAAACTCTCATATAAGGTAGCCTAGACACATTAAAAGGAAGATATTTTCACCTACCAAAATCAGTAGGAGGTATTTTCTGTGAGTTTGATATTGTTTAAGCTTTCACGACACAACATGAGCCATGTATGAACTTGAAGGTCTCGATTATTTCCAAAAACTTTTTCTTGTATTCTGACTTTATGGTTAATGGCACTGAAATCATTAACTATTAATTGAGAAAATACTGAGTGCTCTATCATTGTGCTGGGGTCCATATGGGTGTTTGCCTAAATTGTGGCTATACCATTTTCTTAACTGGAAAGTCTTACTAACTTCTTCGATCTCTGGTATCATCTATAAAATGGGTCTGTTAAAAACAGTGCCTGCTTTGTAAGGTTGTCATAATAATGATGTAATGATGTTACGAATTAATGCACATTCTCTGGCATTTAAACAGGGTTCAATAACTATTATCTACGAGGAAAGTAAATTCCCTAGTTAGGTGCTAGGGATCCCATCACTTTAAAGGAGTATGAAGAATTTTTTTAATGGTGATACTCAAAACAGGTATGGTTTGGAGACTATGAAAATAAAAGTGTGGTAATGAACTAAAGGGGGATGGGTAAAAAGAAAAAAATGACAAAGTCAGATTAGAAAATTTTATGTGAGCTCAGAAAGCTTCCTTCCACTGTTGACCACAGTCTATCTCAATGTTTGAGCATGGGAATTGGGGCTATTCATTACTACGTGTAGAGGAAGAGAAGTGCCTTTAAATGTTTACTATAATCATGGAAATTATGAACAGTCTTAACTTTCACAATCTCCTCTACTTCTATAATATTTTTAAGTCACAAAACATATATAATGTTTTTGTTCATACAAAAGGGCTTATAATTCACTAAACAGAAGCAGCTAATATACACTTGTGTATATATCCTTGTGAATCTGTCCATGCCCTGAGAATATGATTCTTAGGAGGTATGACAGTTGCATACATGAGCTTAGAGCCCTGGTTCAGTTATGTATGAGTATATAGGTCACAGCAACATACGACCCTTTTAGGCATTCTATAGGAGGCCCGGACCCTTCTCAGGGCTGTTACTAGGGATACCACTATCCTTCTATGCTAGCAAGTTCTTTGTGAGCTATTCCATTGGCCTTCAAACATTTTTATTATTCATTGTGATGAGTTCCCTTGTACATTATAATCAAAGAAAAGTGTCACTGCATAACAAAGACTGGAATAATAGTTTGAAAGATTTTGTCCAAATATATGCAGATTTGTACTCACTTAAACTGACAACTAGTAAGTACCCAGGAAATTCATTATGCTACACGGTCTACCTGGAATTCTTGATCTGAACACAAAGATAATTTCCAAAATGTCATATCATACCACCATATAATGGGCCACCTCTGTTGCTGGTTGAATAGTACATGCAATCCGCAAAAAATCTCTTCTAGAGAACGTAACAGCATATTTCAACTAGCCTTTATGGCCCGCTACTCTTTAGCTTCTGTAATGAGTACATCCAAGTGAGAGCGAGTTGGCAGCAGGAAGAAAGCTAATTAAACACTTTTCAGGTCATGTTATTGAAAATGAGGCCATCTGGTTGACTGTCACTGTGGGCATTACACAGTACTAGTGTCTCTGGAAAACATAGGATTAAAATGCCAGACTTGATATCCAAATAATTTTCTCACCATTCCACATGTAAGAAGAAAGGTTATCACTTGACCTGAACATCATTTTAAAAGGAATAACATGTACATCTTGCAGTTAAAATATTCTGTTGATAAAGGGGACCCCGGGTGGCTCAGTCGGTTAAGCATCTGCCTTCAGCTCAGGTCATGATCTCAGGGTCCTGGGATCAAACTCTGTGTTGCTCCCTGCTCAGTGGGGAGTCTGCTTCTTTGCTTCTCTCTGCCACTACCCCGCCACCGCGCCCCCTCATGAGTACTCTCGCTCACTCTCAAATACTCTCAAAGAAATAAAAAAAAAAAAAATCTTTTCAAAAAATATTCCATTGAGATACTCTATGAATTCAGATGTTCAAATTTGCCCATATAGCAACTAAGCTCCTCAGCTGTAAGCAATAAAAACAGACTGGCTGACGAAGCATTTAAAAAAAATGCTTATTAAAAGATATTGAATAGCACATAGGATTGTGGGGAAGACTGGAGGATATCTTTTTGGCTAAGCTATCAAGAAAGCGTGTGTACTCTTGCAGAATCAGCCCAGTGAGGAAACTCCACTGAGCTATACTGTGCTCGTTCCTAGAGCTGCTATTTGCACCACCATGCTACCAAACACCCCTGCACCCCTGGCCCCTGAAAACGGTGCTCCGGCTACAGAAGGGCTCCTCAGGGAGTCATTTTCATTAGATTGTTCACTTCAAAATAAAAATCTCCGGAAGAAACTCTGATTGACTAAGCCTGGGTAACAGACCTGCCTGGGAGATGGAAGTTACACATTGTGGGGTCCCACTTTGGGGAGTCTGGACCACAGCTTAAAAGATACTACAGACCGAAAAATCTGACTCAATAATTACAGAGACCATATAATTTATCATTCACATCACAACCCTTCTCAGAGTGAAAGAGGGTGTGCTATTAAACAATGATTCCAGGGAAAGATGTATAAACTGTGGCACTTTAAAGAGACTATGGTATTTGATTACCAGTTTTCATCCCCGGGCTGTGCTCTCAGTGCCACCACGAGGTTTTGCTATGCGTCTGCTTGGCTGTGCTGCTCCCAGAGAGGAGGCTGCCTCTCCAAGGGCTGCTGTGAGAAGCCAACCAAAAACGCCAGGCGGTCACGTGATATGGGAATCTTTTATGCCTCCCACAGAGATTCAGGTTCTCACCTAGGTGCGGCTGACTCTGTGATACCTGCTGAGCTTCTCTACCAGGCTCTCCAAATAATGCATAGTAAGGTGCACTAATCAAAAACACTTCCACAGATGCCGGGACAAAGCCGCTTTTCTAATTGTATGGGGAATCCAACCTGTAGCTCATCTGAAGTTTGGAGAAACATGTGCTCCCTTTAATATTTTATATATCTATATTAATTATTTATCTTCTATTGAGATAAGCACATTGGCTATAAATGGAACAGATTTGGGATTAACCCTAACTTCTGGTCCACAGATGAGGCATTGC
Organism: Mustela erminea; assembly: GCF_009829155.1. Classification (NCBI taxonomy): domain Eukaryota; kingdom Metazoa; phylum Chordata; class Mammalia; order Carnivora; family Mustelidae; genus Mustela; species Mustela erminea. The sequence continues at coordinate 10,588,275 of NC_045629.1, read as the reverse complement.
TGGAACCATAGACACCACCACTGCTTTGGGAAATGAGGCCATTACAGGCCTGCATGAGAAACAGCATTTTGTGATGCTGAAATGTTCTCCAGATAACCTGGATGCTGTAAAACCTTAAGAGAAAGGTTCTTCTTGGGGCGCCTGGGTGGCTCAGTGGGTTAAGCCGCTGCCTTCGGCTCAGGTTATGATCTCGGGGTCCTGGGATCGAGTCCCGCATCGGGCTCTCTGCTCAGCAGGGAGCCTGCTTCCCTCTCTCTCTCTCTGCCTGCCTCTCCATCTACTTGTGATTTCTCTCTGTCAAATAAATAAATAAAATCTTAAAAAAAAAAAAAAAAAAAAAGAAAGGTTCTTCTTAAATAACTGATTTCTTGGGGTGCCTGGATGGCTCAGTTGGTTAAACATCTGCCTTAAACTCAGGTCATGATTTCAGGGTTCTGGGATGGAGCTCCCTGTCATCAGGCTCCTTGCTCAGTGGGGCTACTTCTTCTCCCTCGCTCTCTGCCCTTCCCCCACTCATGCTCTCTGTCTCTCTCTTTCAAATAAATAAGATCTTTAAAAAAAAAATAACTCATTTCTTGAAGTTTATATAATTTTTTATCTTATTTTCTTACTTACTCAGCTTTGAAAATTACTGTGAAGATTTCTCCAATGCTCCTAGTTTTGTTGCTGAATTTTATTACTCTGTCTTCATTTTAACATCTACTATGTGGCTACTTTGTCAGATAGTTTCAAGGGACAAAGTAATGAATAGCACATGTTCCTTGTCTCTCAGTCTACTGGAGAGAGGGACATGTCAACAAACAGGCACTATAATGTCACAGGTGACTTGACTTTGAACTGAATAGTATTCGACCATACTCATAAAATTGAATCTTTGGGGAGAAAAACCACAAGCATTTTAAACTGTATGGACAAAAGATGGAAAACACAAACATATTAAGCCTTTATTCCTAGTCTCTGCAAATAATAATCTTCAGTACAAAAACATATACAAATGGCTATAATTTTGGATTTTTAAAAATGAAATAACTAAAAAAACCACTGCATTTCTAAAGCACAGATGTGGCCATTTTTGCAAAGAATTTATGATCCTTGTCCTTAAGACATTCACAGTCTATTGGGAAGATGAACATGTCAACAAATGTACATTATAATGTCACAGGTGACTTCACTTTGAACTGAATATTTTTCAACCATTCTCATAAAGTTTAACTTTTGGGGGGAAAACCTCACATACATTTTAAACTGAATGAACAAAGGATGGAAGACGTTGCCAAGTTAAACCTTTATTCACGTCTGAAAAATAATTTTGAATACAGAAATATATAAAAATCATTATAATTTTGATTAGTATTTTTAATGAAATAATTTTTAAAAACTACATTTCTAAAACACAGATGTGGCCATTCTGCAAAGAATTTATGGTCTTTTTGTGACCCATTAACATCACTGCACCTGACTGTTCACAGACCCAGAAACCCATTGGCCAAGTCAATGAAGACCAAGAATTAGTCCTCCCCAGGGCCAGGTATTCTGCCCAGTTGAACTGCTGTGAAAACAAAATGAATTATCAAGAATTTTTGTGCTGAGTCTAAGAGGTTTGGGAACGGAAAGGGAAAAGAAAGATATTGAATGGTTAGCATTGAAACCTTGGCAGGCAAATTGCAATTTTCTCTGAAAATCTTGAAATCAAACATGACTATGATTTCTCTTCAATTGTGGAATAGTTGAAGCTGCCCCAGGAGTCTTCCCCGATGAAGAACAACTTTGTTCATTGACGGATGAGAAAACTAAGATGCACAGACTTTCAGTGACTTGTCTGAGGTCACAAACTTTGTTAAATAACTGGATAATGGAGTAGAAACATTGAATCCTTCGATAACAAAAGACAATTTTACAAAACTATGCAAACATCATAGCTTACTTAACATATTTAAGTAATCACAATGAATGATTAATGGTCTCTGGTAGGCTTTTACAAAATAAGAATGTTCTTCCTGGTGTGTCAACTCTTGAGTGTGATGGTCTTAAAATTATGCCCGTTATTCTCATTACCACACAACAATGCTTAGACTCTGAAAAGGATCTTCTATGAGAAATAGTCATTTGTCCTAGACTATTCAAATCTAGGACATCTACTCATTATTTCTACTCATTATATCATTTATTCATGTATTGAACTAATATTTACTTAGAATTCAAATGTTAGGCACTAGTTTTTTTGTTCATGTTTTGTTTTTTGTGTTTTGTTTTTTGCCAGGCACTATTCTTATGAAGGACTGCAAGACTAGACTAGTATTTTAGAAGCACAGGTATGTGAAGACAAAGAGCTAAAAGGCAATTTCTAAATGAATCATGGAATTAAACTCTGATCTTCTTCTCTAGGACTTTAAAGATATTTTTAAAATAGTTGGGGCACCTGGGTGGCTCAGTTGGTTGAGTCTCTGCCTTTGGCTCAGGTCATGATTTCAGGGTCCTGGGATCTAGCCCTGCATCAGGCTCTCAGCTTGGCAGGGAGCCTGCTTTCCCCTCTCTCTCTCTCTCTACCTGCCTCTCTGCCTCCTTGTGATCTCTGTCTGTCAAATAAATAAATAAAATCTTAAAAAAAAAGATAACCATATTTTACACATTGACTCACTTGTTCATTTAACACATATTTACTGAACATCTGAGCTGTGACATGTATTGGCTAAATCAAGGGTACAAGAGATGTTGAGCGCTGGAGAAATGGATATAAAGTTTAGCACTTATACTTTGTTTAAAGAGCAAACCCTACTCTTTCTGCCTCATAGACTTCTAATAAGCTAAATACAAGGGTCACAAGATAACTATTCAGAGATTACCTTTCTAAGAGTAAGAAACAACTTACCTGAAGGATGGAATGCCAGTGTCAGCCACTGGGGTAAGACCAAGGGATGCTTGAAGATAGGTCTCTCCATTGCTGTTGTTTTGCTTTGTCTGTAAAAGGCGTGCTGAGATAGACCTGGAATCACTTATTCATCTTTCATCCTGAATGGTCACCGTGGTACAGATGTAGGATAAAACCACCATCCTGCCCATAACAAACAGAACCCACAAATGTGGAAGAACATAGTCCGCTTTGCTTTACAGCTTCAGTGAATCCCTTCCTGCAGACACCTTCCTCACAAAATTGAGATGTGCCACCATTTAAAATGCCAGACTCTATTCCTTGAGCAAGAGGGCTCATAAAAGTTTATTTTGGCATCACCATATAAGAGTTTTCATATCCTCTGGGCACCGTTGCTTTGTATGTCTACAAAGCCAGAGGGGGAATGAGAACTGATAAAAATTCATGAGGAAATGTTTATAGAAGCTGCAGGATTGGGTGGGAGGTGAGTGGTCCCAACTGAGTGACCACCCGGCCTGTTCAACTTTCTCTGCTCCAGCTCTTCTCTGGGGACGAGGGCATAAATCCTGATCATAAAGCTAACTAAAGAAATATGCCTTTTAGAAGGCCCAGTAGACCCAGTAAGCTAAATGGGGTTGGTTCATACTCTTCCTTGCCCATTACATCTCACATTCATTTCCTCTCCCTACCTTTCATGTCTACATGGCCCAGCTCTTGAAGGCTCACCTCAAATCTCTCTTTGAAGACCCAACCCGCACAGATCTAACCTCACTATGGGCTCCTGCAAGAAGGACGTGTACCTACTCTGTGGCACCATGAACTCATCTTGTCACTGACATCTTGTCATAATAGTAGATTCGTGCTACTTAAAAGTGGCCTAGAAAATGGAATTTTCCACAGTGACTCTTACTGCAGAGGGCTTAAATATATCAGCACTGACTGAATGAAAACAAAGCATTTCTTGATGAGTCAACAATAGAATCCTGAGGTATCACCAATCTCTATTCCCATGTTCATGGAACATGGTGTTGACATGGACATGTGGGAATAGGAATAGAAGCAAACTGAGGTGAAACAATGTGGAAAAAAATATAGGAGAAAGGGGTGGGGGGAACCATGATTCATTGAAAATTATGTCCATTATTACCATCTAAAGACTTCTGAGGGAAAAAGAAATAATACTTAAATGTAGCAAAGAGAGGTTTGCTCACTTGAGGTGAAATCTCAAGAGACAAGGGAACAAGTAACTGGACAATGGCCCCAGATTGAGCGCATGTGAAAAGTGCTAAGTGTGAAAAGGTTGGCCCCACACCAGTGTACAGGACTCCCAGTGTCCTCAGTAATGAGGGATGCCTAAAGAAATAGTTCTCTCTAACACCATGCTTTGGACTGCTAACTGAAGTTCATATGGCCCTTCTTTTCCCACCATGGACAATGACAGACGTATTTCTATCCAGACATCTGATATTCCATTCACTAGAAATTTACAGTATGGGAGAGAAGGATTGAGAACAGTACAGGCCGTTCAAGTAGATTTCTGCAGGTGTCTTTCCAGGTCCCAGTGTGCACTGTAATTTTTCAGTGAATTTTCTCTCAAATTCAGCCTAGCTTGGCTTTTATTTATTTATTTATTTATAAACATATAATATATTTTTATCCCCAGGGGTACAGGTCTGTGAATTGCCAGGTTTACACACTTCACAGCACTCACCATAGCACATACCCTCCCCAATGTCCATAACCCCACCCTTCTTCTCCCAACCCCCCTCCTCCCAGCAACCCTCAGATTGTGAGATTAAGAGTCATTTATGGTTTGTCTCCCTCCCAATCCCATCTTGTTTCATTTATTATTCTCCTACCATATGATCTCCCTGATATGAGGAAGTGGAGATGCAACATGATGCAACAAGGGGGTAGCTTGGCTTTTTCCAGCATTCTCTGGAACAGGTATGTCTCACAATTACAGCAGGTAAAAAGGAGATAGTGCAGAAATAAGTTAACTGTGGTAATTTAAGGTGCATATTTAACACAGAAAATGGATCTGAAAATAATTTTAAGTGACATTTTCTGTGTCCAGGGACACTGTGCATAAAATTTCACAGATCTTCTTTAATCAATCAGTCATAAACCTTTTATTGGTTCTACTTCACCCCTGCCTTATTATTTCACTTCTAAGTTCTATCTCTCATCTGTCTACTTCTCTCCATTTCCATGGCCACCATCTCATCATTTAGTCACTATAAAAGCTTTGAGCTGGTCTGTCTCCTCTTGGCCCCGTAAGTCTATTCTCCGCATAACACGTACAGGGAATTTTTAAAACAGACATCAGCTCATGTCCCTCCTGCTGAGTCATTTAGTGAATTCCCAATGCATTTTCTAGACCATTAAAGTTCCATAGAAGGGGGAGCTAAGGCAACTTCATTGAAAAATTATAAATATTAATATTTTTTAAATGTAGTTGTTGTGGCAGTGAGGATGACTAGTTGAGGAAGGGCAGGCCCAGAGACAGGTTATGGCAACAAGCAATAGAGATCCGAGGACAGCCTGAGCCAGAGCTGACTCCAGTGAGAGACTGTGAATGAGTGGATTGCACTGGGAGTCAGAACTGGTGTAACAAGTGGACAACGGAAGTGAGGCAATGGGAAAATTAGAGTGATTTTTAGGGTTTCGACTTCAAGTGATGCCATGGATTGCAACAGGCAACACAGAAGTGGGTTGGGCCGAGCACAGAGGAAGAAGAAAGAGGGAAAGGAGGGGAGGGAAAGACTGAAATGAATGTGGAACTTATTTATTAACACTCAGGGAGGACTTACTATGCACCAGGCACTCTTCCCAGCACTTAACACATATTAACGCATCTAAAACCCAGAGCAGCCTTCCAAGGCAGCTGCTGTTACTAGCCTGCGTGCCAATGAGTATAATGAGGCACAGAGATGATCCATACCTTGTTTAAGATTTCACAGTTTATAACTGGTAGGTTTGAGACTGGAACCCAGGTGCCTTGGCTCCAAAGTCCATGTCCCAGTTGCTCTGGAACATGCCCCTCTGAGAGGTCTCCTGTGGCACTCAGCGCACTCACGTGGTTGGGCAGCCAGTGCCACCATCCATCTCCAGAACATTTTTCCAAACTGGAGCTCTGTGGCCATTAAACAGTAACTCCCTGTCCCCGTCCCATGCCTAGTCCCAGGTTGGCACCATTCTACTTTTGGTCTCAACAAATGTGCAGATTTTTCTTTTCAATCAGATACTTTATGAAATTCACAGAGCAAAAGATGCTATCTGCAGGCTTTTAGACTTTGGGGTAGGACTGAATCCCTTCCAAGAAATAATGAATTTGCCTAATAGCAATGATATTTTATGGCTTTTTCTTGTTACTCTATTCTTCTCCCCTCTGAAATCTTTACCCATCCTTGGGAACTGTCCTTTGAGCACAGAGAATGGTTAATGACTGTTCCAATATTAGGTTAAAGAGTTGGTAAATAGAGCTTTAATATGATCGATTACTTTGGCTTCTTGATGAAAATCTTCTCTGTGCTCATGTAAGCTCAGAGGTCCTTACTAGGAAAGGCACTGAATTTATAAACTTCTAGAAGCACTGTGAACACTGACTCTCTTTGGCTTAACAAGAGAAACCTCTTTTTTTCCTATGATGATTTCAGTGAAAGCAAATCTATGTTAGTCACTTCAAAGAAAGGGGGGGGTAGTAGAGAAATTGACATACAAAGTTTGCATATTTAATAAGGAGATATGCTTAGAGACAAAAGAGAACACATAATTTGGAATGAGTCCATCAGGAATTCAAATCATGGGTTTGCCATTAAGTCATACGTGGACTTGGACAAGCAAGTTCATTCTTCTAAGCCTGTTTTCATCATCTGCAAAATGGAACCACATTGGCCAATGGAAGGAATAATTGGGATAGGATATGGAAAAGCCTTCATATCTGGTAGGCAGGCCACAAATGCCATTTTCCCTTGGTTTTACTTCTCGTGTATCATGCTTCTGCTGCAGATTTTGATCTATTCCTTGAGGTTCGGCATGCCCATAAAATAATAAAGTTACCTTATAATTATTTGAACAAGATTAACTGAATTCAATCCAAAATATCTTTTTGCTTTGCTCTGAAATTTCCTATGAAAGCAACAAATATAATTGTGTGTGTGTGTATATATGTATAAATCCTATATTAAGAACCCACCATAAGTAAATAATCATTGCCAAATAGTTCGCAGCAATACAGCTGCTCTAAAGACAGCATCTCTGGTATTGAAAGTCGTGGCATCTCAATAGGCAAGAAGAGTTTCAAAGACATCTGCTGGAGGCAGCAGGTCTAGGGGACAGATGTCTGTCGGGTTCTAGAAGCCTTATGTGTTTTACCCAATAAAATGTTACTTCCTTTTTTAAAATTAAATATCCTATTAAAAGTTCTTAACATCATTTTAGGAAATAAATTAAAGGGCATAAGGGATTATACAGATTTAAGTGTCTTCTAATTTCTACTTGGTTTTAATTCCACGTATTATTGAATTCATATCCTTGTGAGCTATTTTAAGCACAGTATAATTTCTGAACAGACAGGAAGCAGTCTGAGGCGCTCACACACCAAAAACATGGCTAAAAACTATCCATTTGCCAAGGATTCTTGTTTTGCTTTATGAACTTGTACAAATGATTTAAATTTCTATGAATGCACACTCATTTACCATGAACAAAACCATTCTTCCTTGGAACAAACAGTGATGATACAGTCAACAAGTTGGGTTTTAGCAAGAATCCATATTAGGTTGAAAATTGATTAAAAGCAAACTATGGGCAAGGTGGCCAAGCCTTGAAGTGAACATTGTAACTTCCCATTGTCTGCTCTAAGGTGAGTGGGAAGCTCCACACTTAATTTCTTTATAATAGAACAGAGGCTCCATAACACCCTTTTTTTTTAATGTTTTTAATTTTTTATTTTTTATAAAACATATATTTTATACAGGTCTGTGAATCACCAGGTTTACACACTTCACAGCACTCACCAAAGCACATACCCTCCCCAATGTCCATAATCCCACCCCCTTCTCCCAACCCCCCTCCCCCCAGCAACCCTCAGATTGTTTTGTGAGATTAAGAGTCACTTATGGTTTGTCTCCCTCCCAATCCCATCTTGTTTCATTTAGTCTTCTCCTACCCACTTAAGCCCCCATGTTGCATCACCACTTCCTCACTTCATCACTTCAGGGAGATCATATGATAGTTGTCTTTCTCTGCTTGACTTATTTCGCTAAGCATGATACGCTCTAGTTCCATCCATGTTGTCGCAAATGGCAAGATTTCATTTCTTTTGATGGCTGCATAGTATTCCATTGTGTATATATACCACCTCTTCTTGATCCATTCATCTGTTGATGGACATCTAGGTTCTTTCCATAGTTTGGCTATTGTGGACATTGCTGCTATAAACATTCGGGTGCACGTGCCCCTTTGGATCACTACGTTTGTATCTTTAGGGTAAATACCCAGTAGTGTAATTGCTGGGTCATAGGGCAGTTCTATTTTCAATATTTTGAGGAACCTCCATGCTGTTTTCCAGAGTGGCTGCACCAGCTTGCATTCCCACCAACAGTGTAGGAGGGTTCCCCTTTCTCCGCATCCTCGCCAGCAGCTGTCATTTCCTGACTTGTTGATTTTAGCCATTCTGACTGGTGTGAGGTGATATCTCATTGTGGTTTTGATTTGTATTTCCCTGATGCCGAGTGATATGGAGCACTTTTTCATGTGTCTGTTGGCCATCTGGATGTCTTCTTTGCAGAAATGTCTATTCATGTCCTCTGCCCATTTCTTGATTGGATTATTTGTTCTTTGGGTGTTGAGTTTATAACACCCTTTTCTTGAACAGAGTGATCTTTCCAAGAGTCTGGCACTAGCTCCAAGATAAATCTGCATTTGAAGAAGCTTTTTTTTTCTCTTCTTTTTTTTTATTTTTTATTATTATTTTTTTAAGATTTTATTTATTTATTTGGCAGATACAGATCACAAGTAGTCAGAGAGGCAGGCAGAGAGAGGGGAGAAGCAGGCTCCCTGCTGAGCAGAGAGCCCGATGTGGGACTTGATCCCAGGACGCTCGGATCATGACCTGAGCTGAAGGCAGAGGCTTTAACCCACTGAGCCACCCACGCGTCCCATCTTTTCTCTTCTTTTTCAATCCTTGTGTCAGAGTCACCAAGAATATTCCACTTCTTTACTCAATCTGGTTTCTGGAGAAAAAAATAGGAATTTTAAATTTTTTTGTTAAAGATTTTTGTGTATGGTGCATAAACAATGAATTCTGAAACACTGAAAAGAAATAAAATAAAATAAATCTTTGTGTACATATAAAAAACACAATTCTTCTATTTAATGCCTGCAATGGTTCCTTTCTGTGTGATTTTGAAAAATACAGATGAGCGTCCCTGTACATGTCAATGCCTTGTTGTTTTCTTATCCAGTTTCATCTTAAAATAGTGAATGTACTCTTGGGAGAAGAAGCAATTACACCTTTCTTGTTGAGATCCTCTGTGTTTGATGTTGTTGGGAAGGAAATGCAAACCCCCCTTCTGGGTCCATGGGCCTGCCCCACATGGCTCTGAGATCCTCTGTCAACACAGAACTCCAGCACACTGTTTCATCATTTCATAACAGCTAGGTTTATACATGTGGTGTTTCTTAGACTGCCATCAAATCCCAGCTGACTCCTCTATCTGGGCTGGGAGTAAAGGTTTGATCCTGATTTTACTACTAATGAGCTAATTTACTAATGTGTAAACATGCACATGTCCTAGCCTTGGGAAGCCTCATTTCTGCATTTATAAAAGAAATAAATTAGAGACTAGATTATATTTCATATACAATCCAGCTCTAAAGGTTTATGTTTTTAATTATTTATATGTCTAGTTATTGACAATGCACTCAGCAACATTAAATAGCATTTAGGTCAGTTGCAGATAGGTTAGGCCTAACTGTACCCACCCCACCCCACTACACACACATTTCCTTCTCTTTGGTTCTAATTCATTCTATGCTGTCACACTGTTCTTTTCTCTGCTTCCAGTAAATTTCCTTCCACCACCCTCAAAGGTTAATTAATTTTTCTTAAAGCAATCTAGCAAGTCCAATTATAACATCCAAATGTAAGCTCAAAAGAATAAGCATGCAAAACAACCAGAGAAATCTGAAAAAGAAGAGTAGCAGAGGATAAGAGCCCAAATAAATAATAGGGGCACATTATGAAGACATAATAAGAAATTTAGTACTGGTGCAGGAATATGGTATATCAGTCAAGCAGACCAAACAAGCCAGAAAATAAACTCAAGAACATAGGAGAACTTGTTACATTGTAACATTGAAGTTTTAAATCAGCAGGTAAATTATAGATCAGCTATCTACTCATTCAGAACAGAAGGAAGCTGGACAATTTATACCTCATAATAAGATAAATTCCAGGTGGCATGAATAGGTAAATATTTTTAAAAATCATAAAAATCTTAGGGGATGTGAATATATTTGTATAACATTTCATAATATCAAAACACAGATAATTCTAAGCATGGCAAAAATCTAGAAGTTGTAAAGAAAAAGTTAGATAATTTATGTGGAAAAAAAAACCCACTGGGGACACAGTCAAAAAACAATAAACAGAAAAAACAATTGCATCACACATGACAGAGAGCTCATTTTATTAATCTAGATTTCTTACAAATCAATGTGAGAAAAATCTGACCCTAATTACAAATGGACAAAGATTGCTCACAGAAAAAAAAAAAAAAAAAAAAAAAAAAAAATATATATATATATATATATATATGTATATATATATATATATGCCTGATAAACAGATGGGGAAGGATACGTAACAATGATGCTCTCAGGCTCCATCAGCCACTCTGTCTACAAGTGGTGCAAGGGTGAAGAACATGGACCTTGGGGCCTCAGGTTTCAATCTCAGCTCTTCAGCTCTTGGCTGTGTGACCTTGGGCAACTAACCAAACCATTCTGGGCCTTAGTTTCCTCACCTGTATTTGGGGAGACTAATTATGGTACCTACTTTCTATTTTTATGAAGTTGAAGTGAATTGATATTTGAATGGCCCTCAGATCATTGCTGGGAACACAGGAAGTCAAACACAAGTGCTCTAACTCTAATCCACCCTATCACTGTGTGGGGCAGTGATAGAGTCAGTGCACCCGGTCCCACCTGGCTGAAGGACTGAAGAGCAGTGTTGTGTCCCTAATAGACAAAAAGCAAGCGAGAGAATGATGTAAGGCATGCACTCCTTGGACATCGTTTCTTTTTTTTTTTTTTTTCAAATTTGACTATTTTTTAAAAATTTATTTTCAGCGTAACAGTATTCGTTGTTTTTGCACCACACCGAGTGCTCCATGCAATCCGTGTCCTCTCCAATACTCATGACTTCTTCATATTTAGTAAGCATTGCCATTTTTCTTGGAAATTGTCCTGGGAACTAAAACGTTTAATGTCCTGACCAATGGAATCCTTTAGAGGTAATTTAATAATCTCAGAATCTCTTCTCCTTCACATGGTGGAGTGAGAAGTGGGGGAGGGAGTGGGGCAGCGTGGGAGGAGGGGGAGGAGGAGAGGGGATGGAGGGGTCACCCAGGACAGAACATCTCTGGCCCCAAGTTTCCTGGGAAGACCACACAGTTCTGGTGGACTCCTCTGCTCTGTGGCCAGCCCAGGCACCCCCAGTACCTCCCTAGCTGGCCCCCAGTACAATGTTGTAAGAGCCTCAGCATTTAGGAACCACTTTTTCACCAAAAGCACCTGGCAGTAAGAATAGAACCTTGAACTGGGCTGGTCGTCCTGAAGCTTTCACAGCTTCAGCCAAAAACTCACTGTCAGAAACAGACACAGAATGGGTGAGCACCTACCAGACTCCATACCTCGTCTGGAATTCATCATTTTCAAAGGCAGTCCTAGCGTAAATCGTTCACCGATAAAGAGTTACAGTCCTCCTCAGCCCCAAGTTCACACCCTCTAGAGAAAATTAGAGGCTTAGCAGGGCACATTTATTATTTTTTTTTCAGGTTCCTAATTTAATGCTGAGGTTATCATTACTTCACCTCCTTAAACACACCGCTGATCACTCAGAAGAAACTTAGTTCAAGTGAAATAGCCCAAATAAATTCATTGCAAAACAATTTTTCCCCTAAATCTTTCATATTCACAAGAAATTTCCAAATACATATTGATGAAAACAACAGTGGTGGGAACTTTGCGAACTTTTTTCTTAATGTTCTCTATTTCCTAACAAACCCACGCCAGTAACCGTTGGTACCTTCCCGTCAGTTTGATTTATTACATAAGTAATGTTCTGCCCAGTGCTTGGTGCCAACACTCCAGAGTCTCCAAGTTACTCTTAACACAGTCCAAAGAGAAAGTTGCTCAGAAGAGCTGTTAAGATACCTAGAGGGACTTGCTATAACACAGCTCAGGGGATGACTAGCCATACTTTTCTCCAAAAAAACCCAAACAAACAAAACAAAACAACACAAAAAACCCAAAAAACAAAAAACAACAAAACAAAACAAAAACAAAAAATAGTCAGCGTGGCTTGGCAGGAAATGCCTGGAAAATGTGAAGCAAGGAAGGAGTGAGGAGGCCATGTGAAAGCAAAGAGTGTGTTTGTGAAAAGAAGAGGAAGCATGGCCTTGCCAAGATGTTTCCAGACCAAATGGACCGGGCGCAGAGAAGAAAACTGGCATGTGAAGGCTTTAAATAAATCTGCTGTTTTCCTAACAAGAAACTCTCCCAAGCCATTGACTATCTTTAGCTATAGATGACTTGCAGTCTTATGTGCACATCTGTATAATAATTTAGGTTTACGGTTTATATTCACACATTCAAGGCAACCTTCTATATTTGCTGTAAAAAAGAACTGAACTAAGCTTGCCTTTAAATATAGGGGAAAGAAATTATGAGAATATAAATAACAATAAAGAGCCTATGACAGTGTGTATATTTACAGCCAACCACTTTATTTTGAAAGGGGCAGGAAAAGGCACATAGGGAAATTTAGAAATATCAATAGATCTCTTTCCTGGAATGACCTTTTTGAATTGTACAAATCTATTTTTATGCGGCTTCTGGATGTGTTATGTAATTTCAAGGCTTTCATAACACTTTAGACCACAGAAAATCTTTCTATGGTCTAGGGTGTCAGCAAAGTAGAATTCACCCGCCTCTGGAGGGCTCAAACTTCCCATACCCCATTCAGTTTTCCTTCTCCTGCAAGATTTCCTCAGGCTCCCTGCGGGCTACAGAGTCAAGTTCAGAAGCTCTGGAGACCTCACCCATTCCTTCATTTGCTCAGCTTAACTCCGAGGTCTTGTCTCCACCTCCAGTCTATGCCAGGCATCCCGTTCCGCCATGCACAGTATTCCGCATTATGATTACGGCCCGTGTGCACACTGTCCTTCCCTGTTCCCTCCCCCTCAGTGAGCAAATGATCATCTTTCTTGACTTTCCCAGTGAGGGGTCAGCCTGCCCTCTTTCTTGCTCTTTTGGACCTCTGCTCATAGCTCTCTGCAGTCCCCTAATGTAATTACCCATTTATTCTTCTGCCACTGTTACTAGACCTACGAGACGTCTGTGCATGGGCTGTGTCTTCTTTTGGCTATAATCCAAAATACCACAAGGACCACGATGAAGCTTGATTTGCTTGATTCGTAGCCATAATCTAAATGGGAGGGTTTCATAGCATGATAACATCAACTCAGTTCCATGGAAATGTCCTTGGTTTGAGAACTTCATTCAGTTCTCTGAGCGTGATCAGACTGTAGCAGGTTTTGAATTTGCACTGCCAGAATGGTTTTCTTGAAATTTTGAAATCTGGGGTGCCTGGGTGGCTCAGTCTGTTAAGCGTTTGCCTTCAGCTCAAGTCATGATCCTTGGGTCCTGGGATCAAGCCCAGCATCAGGCTCCCTGCTCAGTGGGAACCTGCTTCTCCCTCTCCTACTCCCCCTGCTTGTGTCCCCGCCGCTTCTCTCTCTGTCAATTAAATAAATAAAATATATATTTTTTTAATTATGAAATATGTGTCAATTACTTACTTAAAATCTTCCCTCATCTTTCATCACCTTCCTGAAAACCCACAACTCTTCCTTGTAGAGGAGGAAACTGCACCTCAGGGCAGGTGAATGGACTGTCCCAAAGCATCTAGAGAAAAGCAGGGACCAGAGCTGTGTGCTCTGTTGTATCTAACTACAAAACCACACCCCTCCTCAGTGTTCTCAGGGACTGATGAAAATTCCTTGATTTGGTGTGTAAAGAACTTTTTGACTGGCCCCTATTTCTTTCTCCAGCCCAAGTTGTAGCACCAGCCTCTTGAACACTAGGTCAGTTTTCATCCTGAGCCATTTTTTCACCCTCCTGTATCTCAGGCCTCTCTTCTGCTATGAGCCCAAGCACACATTTCCTCTGGGCTGGAACAAACTACGCCCCTGCTGCAAGCTCCCATGCCCCTTTTCCCAGCAAGTGCCACCATTCTTTGCTTCTTTGCTTGAGGGCAATGAGTCCCTTGAGACCCCAGGACTTAGCGCTCTATTTTGTATGCAACAAAACTATTCGTTGAATTGTATTTGTAGTTGGTGTCTTTAATGAGTAAAGGTTAGTGAACCTCCCCACTTTCTTCCTAATTAGGAAGTAATTTAAGTTTTGAGAACAGGAATTTCCTGACACGATGATGACAAATTAAAGGACAAATCAAGAAAATGCATCTTAACAAGGAGATAGTGGAAATCCACAACCCAGGAAAAAACCTATCAGATTATTATACCCATTAACATTAAAGATTTTCAGTATCAGAAAAGCATGATCATAAAAAAAGTGATGAATTTAGCTCATCAGACTGCATTATGCATTAAAGCATTGGAAACATGTCTTTAACTTTGAAATAAGAGAATTAAATAGGTTTTACCTGCAAAACAGAAAAATAGCCTCACTTCATTTAATCCATGCCAAAGAAGAAGAAGAAGAAGAAGAAGAAGAAGAAGAAGAAGAAGAAGAAGCAGCCAATCATTACCTAGATATTAAGCAGTAACAACAAACACCACAAATACCAGAAATATTAAATAAGGTGTTTGGATGGTGTATGTCTTTACTTACTTATTTTATTGAATCAATCTTTAAAGTACACATTTACTCATGCCAAAAGACACAAAGACTTGCCACTAACAGGTCATTCTTATGGTGGCCTTAAAGTACCATAAGATTTCTTGTGTGTGTTGGTCTATATATCTCTCCGAGTGTATAATTTTCTTTTAAAATAAAGTGGTTGGCTGTAAATATACACACAGTCATAGGCTCTTTTAAATCAAGGTATTGATTTAAATAGTGAGAAGAATCTTGCTTGTTAGTAAGTGTACTTACTTCTTTTGAACTTCAGATGATGTTAAATTTTAGGTCACTTTCATTGGATGACCTGAAGTCCTCAGTCAACCTCTCCCTACTCACTCTCACTCTCAGATTACTTAATGCCCATCCCTCAAATAAAGACAAAAAACTCCCCCGCATGGTGCTTGAAGCAGCACCCTTATTTTTCTTGGAATAAGAGGTGAGCCTTCTTTTATCCCACACATAATGTGAATGACCTCTCTCTTTCCATTACAAGGCAAAGGATTTGTATCCGAAGTGAAATATTGCCCTGTGAATACACTGCCAGAAAATGCATGGGAAGGAAAAATTCTTCAGTGTTATCACTGAAAATTGCTCTTCACTTAGACCTGTTTAGTTGGCTCCTTGAACCAACATGTGATCATGGGAGATGAAACTGACATAATTCATACTAGTAAAATAATTTTTTAAAGTTACATATTTACCAAAAACCTTAATCATGGCTTTATCTTCTCATTGTAATTCCTTTTAATAAAATTTGTAGCTTGCTTTCTGTTGGCTTGGAAATGAGAAAATAAATGTGGTTCCAGAGAATATAGCTGATTTCCTATGGTAGTCCTAGAAGGAATTTTTAATGATTTTATTTATCTATCTATCTATTTATTTATTTATTCATTCATTCAGGCACCCAGCTAGCTCAGTTGGTAGAGCATGAGACTCTTATCTATTTACTTATTTTTTATTTATTTATTTGAGAGAGAGAGAGAGAGAGCATGAGCAGGGGTGGGAGGGGAGAGAGAGAGAGAGAGAAAGAGAAGCAGGCTCTCCGCTGAACAGGGAATAGGACAAGAAGCACAATGCAGAGCTTAACACCTGGGGCTCGATCCCAAGACCCCCAAGGTCCCCAGGATCAGGACCTCAGCCAAAGGCAGATACATAACCAACTGAACCACCCAGATGTCCCCTAGAAGGATTTTTAAACACTGTTTTATCTAGAAGTAAAACTAGAACTAAGCCTTAATATTATATTTATAAAATATTTTATAGTTGTGTGCTCTATTTATAAAATATTTTATAGCATTATCCACTGTTTGTTTGTTGTTGTTTTATTTTTTCATATATAACCCTGTGAATAGGACTGGTTAAAATAATTAATATTGCCATTTAGCAGATAAGTAGATAAGCTTGAAAAGGCTGATTCACTAGCCCCAACCAGCAAGTGGCAGGCAGAACTGGGAAGGTAAATCTGTATGTTCTGCATCTTAGTCCCTAAACCTTTGCTTGAGCTGGTAGGTAGGTTGTGAGCTACTTTACATCATGAAACTTCAAGCCACTTGGAAGATCTCTAAGGTTTTCTTGAGTCACCTGACAAGGAGAAAAAACAAAGCAAAACAAAATCCTTTTCCTCTACCCTAAAGTGGTTCAGTGGCTGTGGCCCTGACTTGAACTGTAGAAAAACACATTCACAGGAGAAATTTTCTTCAGATGCATCCTGGGGGGGAAGGGGCATCTCACAGAACTAAAATAAAAACCCCAAAGATGTAGTGAGACTGGGAGATTTATATACCATTTTAACAAAGGGCAATAAATTTCTGGAGAAGTAACAAGGCAAAGGGTTTTGAGCTTTAAGGGGCAGTGACATATGGGAAGGTAAATATATGGGGAAACTAATGGAAGATAAGTGTTATTAGTAATGTTTGTCATGTGGAGTCCTCTTAGTGCCTCTCTGGGCAGGTGGGAGTCATCCTCAGTGATTAAAACTCATTCCTATCTTCTTGGTAGGGGAGAGGGGTGGGGATGCCATCACAAAGGAGAATTTATGCATTGTTTTTAAACAAAAAGCGGGAGGGTGAAAAGCTTTTTCTGTAGTCTGCTGTTTCTCAGTTATCTTCAGTTAGAAACAATCTTCAATCTTCATGCCAAAGTGGCCTAGTGTGGGATAGCATCTGATCTCCATCACACTCAAATGTCAGAGCACACAATTCTCTAAAACAAGGAATCTTCTGTTGCTTGTCCTAAACTGTAGCATTCAAAATATGGTACCAATAAGGCCCTTGACTCCTGGGAATGGTAACCTTGGAAGGGAGGATAAAGAACAAAGAAGTAAAGAAAAGAGGACAAGGCAGCATGCAGGATGAGCTCCATGAGCGTTAGTGTCACTGCAGTGGGCTCTGGTCCGACCAAATCATCATTGTCCCTCTATCCCAAGGTTCCAAGAATGACAAATATTTAAAGGAATCCACAAAGTGTGTCCTCATATGAATGTGTCATGGCCAGTTGATTGAACTGGGGGGCAATTTTGCCAACATGACTACATCTATTGCCAATGAAAATGGTATAAATATTCCCAAGAGGGGAGCCTGGGTGGCTCAGTGGGTTAAAGCCTCTGCCTTCAGCTCAGGTCATGATCCCAGGGTCCTGGGATCGAGCCCCACATCAGGCCCTCTGCTCCACAGGGAGCCTGCTTCCTCTTCTCTCTCTGCCTGCCTCTCTGCCTACTTGTGATCTTTGTCTGTCAAATAAATAAATAAAATCTTTAAAAAAAATTTCACAAGAAAAGTCACATGTGTTTAATATGATTTAAACAAATTGAGGCAGAGAATTGAACCAGTTATGCAGGGGGTTGAAATGAAACCATTCTGACCCATTTCTACCCCCACTGCACTCATCAAACAGTGATGACCATTACTTTCCCCAGCCCTACGTCCCCCACCAGAAAAGCAATCAAAGTACTTCTGACACCATTACCCTGCATGTAAAGTCATTTGAAAGTCTGAATCACATGGCAGGTATAACTTCTAATAACCTCTAATCCTACATTTAGATTTTGCTTTTTTTTTTAATTTTTTATTTTTTATAAACATATATTTTTATACCCAGGGGTACAGGTCTGTGAATCACCAGGTTTACACACTTCACAGCACTGACCAAAGCACATACCCTCCCCAATGTCCATAATCCCACCCCCTTCTCCCAACCCCCCTCCCCCCAGCAACCCTCCGTTTGTTTGTGAGATTAAGAGTCACTTATGGTTTGTCTCCCTCCCAATTCCATCTTGTTTCATTGATTCTTCTTCTACCCACTTAAGCCCCCATGTTGCATCACCACTTCCTCATATCAGGGAGATCATATGATAGTTGTCTTTCTCTGCTTGACTTATTTCGCTAAGCATGATACTCTCTAGTTCCATCCATGTTGTCGCAAATGGCAAGATTTCATTTCTTTTGATGGCTGCATAGTATTCCATTGTGTATATATACCACATCTTCTTGATCCATTCATCTGTTGATGGACAGTTTCTCAAATGTTTGTCAGGATTTTAGAGTTAATTATATTGAGTTATAATAAAAAACACAATGTAAAAAGTAAACCCAACAAATACCCATGGCAGCATTACTTCACGGAATGTATTTGCTTTCCTACCTTACTGTCCCAACATGGCTGACTCTGAGAGAGAGCTCTCTTTGGGGTAAAAAAGAATAAAACCTTTCCATATTTACTTGTTCAGGGCTCATATTACCATACATACGCTGCCAGGTGATGTCTATGAAACAGGAATAAAAGAACATTCAACCTTTTTACTGCCTCAAGTCCCATTTCCCTTTGCAGGCTGCTATTTTGACACTTTCAAGGGCTTCCTTCTATCTTCCTACATGCCTGAAGCTCTAGCCCATGGGTTCATGCCAGCTCCTCATGCCTAAACACAAATATGCCCTAAACATGCCATGTTCCTCTTCCGGTCCTTGCTTGCATCATGCTAGTTTATTGAGCACCAGAAACATTCAGTAGGTAATACCTCTCAAGATTCTTAGGCTCAAGGACGTAGGGCATCATTTATTTATCCTGGGGCCTTGGGTGGGGAGTTGAAGGTGGGCAGAACATCAAGCAGATCCCGTTGTAGTTTGAGGCCCTTTAGTAGATATCCTTAGGCAATAATTAGAAGGCTGATACCAGGTTAGTAGCACCTATTGAAAATTCCAACAATTAGAAATATATACTATCATTGTGCTACAACCTAGCACAGTTCTGGGCACACAGAAAGTGCTCAAAATATGTAACAAGGACACAGGATTCAAAGACTAACAGCTTTCTACTTCACACACCAGTCAAGATCAAGAAACAAATTCACTAGATGGCTTCCAAATCCTCTTTTCATTTAGTGCCATATGGCCAAGTCAGTAGGGAAAGACAAAAAGTCAAACTAATAAACTGAAGAATTCAGGCCACAAAACCTGCCACTATGAACTTTCTGGGCTTTTGTGTACAACTTTCAACTTTACATTGTGGATATATATATATCCAGCACAATTGGAAACACTGGGTATCACTTCATATATATATATGAAGATACCCAGTGTTTCCAACCTGTGTTTTTTAAGATATGCAACATACACATTAATGTCTGAATAACAATTCAGATTATATTATATATATATTATATATATTATATTATATATTATGCAGAAATACATTTATTTAAAATAACAAAATAGGGTAATGATTACCCTTACCTGACTTTTCATATTTACTCTACAAGCAACTATTATCTGTTCAGAATCTTTTAGGAACTTTTTGGGAAAAGTAAAAACCTAAACTAAACAAGATTCAAGAGAAACAGATTTGCCTTCCTCTGTATGCTCACTGAGCCCCTTCCACTGAGCAGAAGACCCCATCAGAAAGCAGAGTCTCCTCTGCAGAGATTAACTGGGAAGGACTCAGTCTCCCGGGGGCGGTGGGAGGTACTTTCATAAAGCCAAGTGGAGAAGCAAGGTCTTCATCAAGTTATTAATGCTGAAGCTACTTCTGCCTGAAAGCTAGAAAACTGACTTTCAGTGTGTTGTTGAATATGTGACTAATTCTCTCAATAAGCAAGACTTAGGCATACCACAAAAGAGTTTCTGCTCTTGCCTGCTCAATTAATTAGTCTGCTAGGGCAGCCATGATAAAATACAGACTGGGGGGCTTAAAGAACAGAAATGTATTTCCTCACAGTTCCGGAGGCTGGAAACACAAGATCAAGGGGTTGGCAGGTTTGACTTTTCCTGAGGCCTCTCTCCCTGACTTGTAGATGGCCATTCTCTCCCCATGTCCTCACACGGTCTTTCTTCTGGGCATGTGCCCCGGCGTGTCTTCTTCTAAGGAGAAGTCACATCAGATTGGAGCTCCATCCTAAATACCTCATTTTACCTTAACTACTTGCCTGAAGACCTTATTTCTAGATATAGTTGCATTGTGTGTTAGGGCTTCAACGGATGAATTCGGCAGGGGATACAATACAATCCATAATACCTATCTTAGGACAGAGCTGAATGGACCTGTAGTAAGTGCCACTGTTTCCTATTTAGCATGTAAATATGTTGATTACACCTTTGAATCTCTACCTTTTTGTGTTTGGAGACTGTGGGCAAGGGCAATATTATTGATACCCAGTACTTAGGGAATATTTTGTATTTTAGAAGGCACTTTTACACATATTGGGTAGGTTTGGCAATTAGCATTAATGTACACAATAAATACGGAAACAGATTCAGTGAGATTAAAATGCTTAGTCCAATGCTTATTACTTACCCTACTGCCCCTTCCATATCTGAGAAATTTCTGCTTACTCTGATGACTTCCCATAGTATGATCTAGAACAGCACCAGACCTTTTTTTCTTTTTCATCGTCTAACTCAGCAAGTTGGAAACACCTTACAAGCTGCTCCAATGTAGGTGTGACATTGATCTTGCAGTGTTGAGTGAAGAATGAGACCTGAAAAGAGAGGCTGGCTTTCAATGAGTCACTTAGGACCCTGAACTCAGGTGTGGGAACTGAGAGAATGAAACCCAGATAGTAAAGGAAAAAGCAAAGCAACATGTCATGGATCCACATTTATAATCATCACAACCCAAGGAGCCATAGGACCACAGCATGCCAAGAGGGTCTAAGATGATATTAGCCGAGAAATAAAAAATCTAAGAGTACTTCATCTTTGGCATGAAAAAACACACAGAGAGAACAATATGATCCTGAGAAAGTTGTCTATCTTCTTGAGCCTCAGCCCCGATGAAAGTGGTTTTTCAGATTTGCAGAAGTCCCAGTATCAGCTTGAGAACCAAGCCATGCACAGGTGCACACAGAGTCTTGACTGCCACCAGCCATTCTTTCTCCTTTCCATTCCCTAGATAAGTGTTCCAGATGTGTGTGAGGAAAATAAATCATGTTGAATTAATTTCTGTGTCCTTCCAAGCAATACCATTGTAAATATTTGTCTATTTTCTTATGAGTCCAAAAAATGTCCACTATACTACAGTTAGCACATAGCTTGCTGGTCTACCGGCACAAATACACAGAAGATAATGTTCTCACTTCATTTATGAACACAGAAATGAAGGAATGGAAATGTTAAGCAATTTAAGGGGGGGCACTGTACACCAAGGTCAATAGCGTGGGCCCTAGAATGAAACTATCTGGGCTCTACCGCCTGCTAGCTATGCATCAGAGCTATCTCTGTAATGTGTTCTTGTTTCCTTGCCTTTAAAATAGGGATAATAAGGGCACCTGGGTGGCTCAGTTGGTTAAGGCTCTGCCTTCAGCCCAGGTCATGATCCTAGGATCCTGGGTTGGAGTCCTTCATTGGGCTCCTAGCACTGGGGAGTCTACTTTTCCCTCTCTCTCCCTCTGCTCACTCTTTACAATAAATAAAATAATAAAATAACAAAATTAAAATAAAACAAAATAAAATAAAGATAATGATGTCAGCAGTTAAAAGAGTTGTTACCAGGATTAAAGAAGAAGATATATGGATAGTGCCTGGCACATATTGTGCTTGCTCTCAAATAGCTTAGAGAAAGCAGAGCTGCTATCAGACCCTGTTCCGAGTTTCCTGAGATGAACGCCATATTGTAACATTGCTTGTCTACAGAGGGGTTGCAAATAACTAGGGAATTTGGTCCTTAACTGTGACCACCCCAGGGAAGTTCTTCTTTTCCATTGAATGATAGAGCAGAGCATGGAGTGAGGAAGTGGTCATATTTCCCAGGAAAGGCATGGATATGGATCAGCTCTGTCCCAGGGCTCTGTGTTCCACCCACATGGCAAAAACCTCTGTCCTGCTTACATGCTTCCTGCCAGATCAACACTCCTCCTCCAGAGCTGCCTCTAAAAGGCACCACATTGCCCTCCCAATTACCCTCATTAGATATGTCTCCTATTTAGATGTTCATGTCTTCAAAAGTTTTTTCTCAGTCTCCCTTCCAAAGGTAAAAAAAACTTTTAAACAGTTATAATGAGACTTTTTCATGAGACGCTCAAAGGTCAGCGTTATACCTCAGAGCTTTGCCATGAACAAAACCTACTTAATAATGTATCATCACTCACATTCCCCTTCTTATTTTTCTTCCCTTAGCTTTTACCATATGCTAATTCTGGTCCCAGTGCTTGAACTTGCAGTGCCCATGTTTTTCTAAATCTTGACTCACTGACCCTGCTTCAAAGAGACTTTATTTGCCCCTGAATGCTTGTGCACTTGAATTATTGAACATTGATTATATTATTTTACTTGAAATGTGCAGCTTGTCTTTGGGTGTGTATGTGTGCATGTCTGTGTAGAATCAGTCTTCCCAGCTAGAACATGCATTTCTCAAGAGCAGAAACACTGGCTAGTTTCATGTGTAATCCTTAATAAACTGTTCATGGTATAAAACCTGAAAGTGTAGTCTGAATGACAGTTCAAACTGTCATATATATTCAATATATAATGAATATATTATAATATATTATATTATATATTATAATATAATGAATATATTATTTTAAGAACTACCCTTTTTAAAAAATAGCAGAGTATGGCAAGCAGAACACACTAAAAGGTAAAGATGTTCAAGCAACATAGTTCACATGTTTTGGTAATTTTAGCATTTAGATACAATCCGTGTTATTTATTAAAAACAACAACAACTTTCTCTGAGCCTTGAAAAATGGTTCCAGAAAAATTGTCCTTGTCAGGTAGAGGTCTGTCTGAGGCATTCCAAGTGAAATGTGTAGTGTTTTCTCTAAAATATGCCAGCGAAAAAGGAAACAAACAAACAAAAATTAAGGGAGGACCATTGAAGCTGGATGTTGGGTACATGGCTTTACCTTTATATATGTTTGAGAAAACATATATAGTCTTTCTAAAGGAAGAAGAAAGAAAATCTGAGACAATAGTGAGGAGTGCTAGTTAACCACTTAGGACCAGATGAAGATGGAGATGGGTGAAACAAATGTTTATTAACATTCCCAAGGCAGGGGCTCCCAAACAGGCTGGCTCAACAAAGTAACTGCAGCCATACTAAGGCTGTTATGTTCTTGCTGTGGATTCTTTGGAGAATTGGTTTATCACCAATGGCTTCGATGGCCCAGAAGATGATACCAAGCAGATACCAAGTCATGAGTGACTCTGAATTGAAAGTCAAAAGAGTCAGATCCTGAGTGGGGAAAAAGCAATTTATTTTGCTTATATTTTTATTTCCATTTATGTACATTTCTTAGATTACAGAAATCTAAGAAATCTCTGTTAGCATAAAACACACATTCTAGGTGACTAAAAATAATGGGAATAAATAAAGTGGTGACATCTCAAATATTTGTTGACTGCTATTGTGTGCCAGACACTCTTTTAGAATGTTGGGACATGTCAAGGAAAGATCCTTCCCTATGAAATGTCAGCTTTCCGTGGGTTGGAGGCAGATTTTTAAAATAACGATTATATGGTGTGCAAGATGTGTATTAGAGGCATGGTGACAAATTAGGTAAGGGGAATTAGGAGTGCAGGATGACTGAGAGGGAACCTTCCATCTTAAACATGGTGGTCAGAGCAGGCTGGGGACTGGGCTGGGGTATCTCTGGTGGTGGCAGGTCAGGAGTGAGCCGAGTGCCACCTGGTGGTATGCAGGAGAGTCTCCAAGGGCCCTGAGAAGGTAGCCTCTGACTTGTGATGGTCAACATGGAGGGAAGTGTAGCTACAGCCTCATCAGTGTGGAGGACACTGCAGGAGGGAAGAATTTTCTTAATCTCGCTAGATAAGCAGGCCCTTAAGTTAACAAAAACATATTTTAAAAATACACTTAGTTAATTATAAAAAGTGTAGAATGTTGGCACAACAGAGAGATGTTTCAAGATTAGAAAATGTTAATTTTAAAAACATAGGTGATAGTCTTCTGTGTCTATCCATCTATCCAAGTATCTAAGTATATGTATCTCATAGTGGTTAAGGACAATTTTAGGGGTTTCATAGTGGTAAAAATGAAAGCAAGGACAAGGATTTTAAATAAATAATGTTTATGAAAAATACTACTTACACAAGTATTTTTAATTAACTGTACTGTGTTTAAATTTTAAGTGGACCCTTTCCATTTTTCTTTTTTAGCTTATTTTGAAGTATCATTTTATCATCTTTCATTTACTATTATTTTGTCACTTTACATTTATTTTGTGTATGACATAGCACAAATAATTCAAATTTAATTCTTGTCTCATCCCCAGTATGAAATGTCTACATCTCACATCCTTATGAGAGGGTCAAATATATAGACAAATTGGGAAAACAGTCTTTGAATGTATTTTAAGAAATATTACTTCAACCCATTAAAGTTGTGAATAGAACATCACTTTTTTGGTTTTTGCAGTGTTTTGGATCCTGGTTTCATTAAGCTCATGGTGATTTAATTATTGTAGTAATTACACATGTAAAAAGGGGCAGTTCCTTTCATCTTTGTGTGTTTTCTTTTAAACCTCTTTTCTTCATCTGCTAATTAGGATAACAATACCTGCCTGACAAAACTTCACAGAACCCAGTGAATATTTATAAATACTGCACAGTTAGCAGTTCTTTAAACAGCTATAGAAATGCAAGACAAATGCTGTGTATCATTAGCAATAGTCAATCCATTTGGTTCCATATTTGAATGCTATTTAAAAATTTCCCCAATCTCCTTAGCAAATTGCTGGCATGATTCTGCTCATATATTTGTTTTGTTTGAGTTTTCCCTTGAAGACTGAAATTGTCATTAACTGGGCACTGTCCCATTGGCATGAGCGCCCAGCCAGGAACCAGGTTCTAAATGATGATTGAGCCGCCTTTTACTGCCTCAAACATAGATGGTCTGCTGCAAATACTGGTAGGTACTGCTATCACATGTCATCTCTGGGCCAGACAATCCAGCCTCCAGAGGACTGTCATAGGGAGGACATACCTTGTGCCCATGAGTGTTTCTGAGATTTGCATTAAATTTGTCCAGCTCTGGCTATAAAACACCCAAGAAATGCTTTCACACTATTGGTTGGTCTCCTGAATTCTATATGGTTTTCAAATAACTGATTTGACACAAATTTTCTACCTGAAAAATGATGTGAAAATGTGTCCCACAGTTGCAAATAAATTCTGAATGACAAAAAAAAAAAAAAAAAAAGAAAAAGAAAAAAAATCTGAATGACAAGGTTATCCTTCGGACTTCGGCATAATTCCCTGCTTGAGATGATCAAACGAGGACCACATGTTTGCACTACACAGCACTGGTTCTATCTTTACTTGTCATATCCATACTATGAGGCATGTCGCAAAAGACAAGACAAGGTCCAGAATGACATCAGAATTTAGATCTCATAACAAAAGCTGGAGAAAGTGGTCAAATCTTTAATGTATTTCATAACATAGCCTGGAAATAATGATAACTCTGTAAATCATACTGCTTGGCAAGAAGTAGTGATAAGCAGCAAATTCTTGGTGCAGCAGAGCCCGAAATCTTTCAGGTGAAAGAAGGAAGGCAGCAATATTTTCAATATCATTGATTAGAGGTTTCAGAGGATGACCCTGGGGTGCCTGGGTGGTCCAGTTGGTTAAGCATCTGGCTTCAGCTCAGGTCATGATCTTGGGGTCCTGGGGACTAAGCCCCACATCAGACCCACACTCAGTGGGAAGTCTGCTTCTCCCTCTCCTTTGCCCCTCTCCCTGCTTGCTCATGCTCTCTCTCTTAAACAAACAGATAGATAGATAGACAGATAGTTAAATAAATAAATAAATCTTTTTAAAAAAGAAAAAAGAACAACCCTCTTCTTTCCATTTGTTCCAAAAATTCAACACTTGATGGTTAGGACCACCCCACGGATGATAGTTATGCCAAAATCTCAGTCCTATTAGAAAAGAATGCTCAGTTCCTAAGTTCCAAAACCCTCCAAATGCTGTCATTAACCACAGGAAGCCACATGTAATCCCTCACACATAAGATACCTCACAGGCAGATACGTTATTAACACCCACCGATAGTTGTTTCACATATTCTGGACATAATTTTTTAACTTTACTGAGATACAAAAAACTGTTACATAATTAGTGTATTTAACTTGGAGATGAGTGTGGAGATTAGCATACATCCATGAACCCATCACCACAATGTATGCCATTATCATAGCCATTACCTCCAGAAGTTTCCTACTTTCCAATTTATTTTTATTATTACTTCTTTTTGTCATAAGAACACTTTATATAAGATACACTCTCTCAGTAAATTTTTAAGTATACAATATAATATTCTTAATTATAGGCTGTGTGCTGTGCAGTAGCTCTATAGGACTTATTCATCTTGTATAACTGAAGCTTTGTACTCTTTGATGAACATTTCCTCACTGTCCTTCCCCGGCCCTGGCAACCATCATTTCATTCTATGCTTTTATAAGCCTAACTATTTTAGATTCCTCATATAAGTGATTTCATATAATGTTAGTCCTTCTGTGTCTGGCTTATGTCACTTGGCATTTTGTCCTCCAGGTTTCAGTCATTATTAATCACTTTAATCTGTCCCAGGCAAAGAACAAGAAATTTTCTCCAACCTCCCTTTGTATTCACCTTTCCTCTCTACCAATGTACAAATGCCTGGTCTCACTGTGACTTGTCTCTCTGGCAACCACTAATCTCATGTGAGTCCAACATGCCTGCCTTCCCAGCACCTGACAAATCATACCTTACTATAATGGGAAAACTATTTTGAGATATTTCATTCCCAATAATCCATGGTTGCTCATTTTCCCACCATTGGCTAGATAGGAGAGGAAAGGGTAGTCTAGAGAAAGAGTTTGGGCTTAGCTTTTGGTTTATACACATACGTATGTTTATGTATTTCCTTGCTATGTTTATATATAAGCCAGCATCTTCTAAATTCCCTAAATTCCAGGGATACACACACACACACACACACACACACACCCCAGGATTTTCTTTTGCCAAGCACTGCTTAGAATTCCAAAAGTAGTTTTATCAGGAGTCAGAAGTATGATTTAAGCATCAGAGTATAATGTAATTGTCATTTCAACTAGTCAGGGGCAGTGGCATGAAATTGTCACCAACATTGTAACGCATAGTTACGAGGTAAATTAAGTCCCTTCCGAATTCATATGTTGAAGTCCTAACCCCCATTACCTCAGACTGTGACTACTTCCAGATATAAGGCCTTCACAGAGGTAATCAAGTTAAAATGAGGTCACTGAGTAGGTTCTAAAACAATGAGACTCATGTCTTCATAAAAGACATAAAAGGGTAACTCATAAAAAGGGTAACTTTGGAGATAGGTATGAATGTGGGGAGAAAGTGATATGTATAGAATGACAGTCTAAAAGCCAGAGACAGAGGTTTAGATCAGATCCTTCCCTCAGAAGAATCAACACTTCCAGCCACGTATTTTGGACTTCTAGTCCCCAGAACTATGTGACCACAGCCTTCTGTTGTTTCAGCCATCCAGTTTATAGTGTTTTGTTTCAACAGGCCCAACAAACTAGTACAGACATGTAGATTTATTCAATAAACCTGAATTAAAGAGTCTACTATGGAGCACATCCAAGGTGGGCTTTGGCTCCTGCCCTCACAGAACTTAAAACTTAGTAGAGAAGATACTGAGCAAACCATTTAACCTAACTGAATTTGCATGCATATATATAATTTCCTTTATATACCATCAACCCGCCGGGACACATGGCAGCTGTGAAAGACATGAAGGGATTTGTTTTTTTTTCTTTTTAAAACATCAGTTTTCTTGGGGTACCTCAGTTGGTTAAGCTCCTAGCTCTTGATTTCAGTTCAGTTCATAGTCTCAGGTTCTGAGAGACAGAGCCCTGTCTCGGGCACTGCACTGGGCATGGAGCCTACTTAAGATTATCTCCCCACCACCCTCCCCACCCAGCTTGTATTCTCTCTCTCAAAAAATAAAATCAATTAATTAATTTAAAAAAAAAAAACTTACATTTGGAGCGGTTTTCTGCCCTGCTAGATGTGGAACACCATGACCATGTGGGGACTCCTCAGAGCTCTGGTGTCAGAGGAGGCCCTTGAAGCTGAGATTTGAAGGATGGGAAGAGAGGTCTAGGTGGAGACACTGGAAAGAATGTCCTGGGGAAAAGAAAGAGTTTTTAACCAGCTTTTCCTGCTTTGCCCGAGAAGACCAACCCAAGTTCATATGTCCAGGAGGGTGTCCGGGCTGAGGTGCAGGGCCTGGTCTCTCAGGCCTCACAGTACACTATGTGCCAAGTTTACTGTGATGTCTTCAGGAGGGAGATCCAAATGGTCAGACTTAGCACATGGCCAATGTATGATCCTGAGGCAGTGCATGGTGAACGCAGCCCCAGGGGTAGGCAGCCATAGATTGACCATTTACTGAGTGCAAAGTACATGCACAACACAGCTGAATGCCATGAAGGAGACAAGGAGGAACAAGAGATTTTCTCCATTCTCGCTCAAAACTCACTAGCCTCCACCTCAGACGAGGATATTTACTCGTCGTTCACTTGGTAGTGGTTTAGTTGCCCACACTCCTAATGTCATTTTGTTCAGTTCAAATGACTTCAGGGCTTCATGGTATATGCAGCATATAGGGTCACCTGGTGTCTCTTCTAGAATCAGCTTGGGTAATGAAATGCTCAGGTAAGAAATTTCATCATCACGGAAGGCAGCCAGCCTGGGCCAATCCCATTAAATCACACTTTTCATTCACAACTGTAGTAGCCAGGTACACCTCTCCGTGTGGCCCCTTATTTTAAGTAGAGCTGAACGTCACTCATGATTTCAGATTTGGAACTTATGGAGACTATCAGAATCATGGATAAAAACATCTAATTCCACAAAGATGCTATCTCGCTATTTAATTAGATACCACTTAAACTGGTGCTAAAGCACTAGCAAGAATGAGTTGGAGATATATTAAATGTTTTACAAAATAATTCATCTCTCTAGGATATGTACACCAAAGATGACATTACAAATAATCCAAAAATAAGCCTTGCAGAGAAAACATTTCTCAAACTTCATTTAAATTAACATTTGTTTATAGTCAGGAGAGAGCTTTCTACATTTCCCCAGCTCAGAGTGAGCCCTGAAGACTTTTGATACGTCCCTGAGTGATTTAATTAAAAGATAAGTGGAAGCTGGAAAATAGAAAGCAAAACACTTTGAGGGAAGAGACATGCAGAAATGAGGAGGGAGGATAGGAAAGAGCAGAGGACAAGAAAGCCGGAGGGCTTCAGGAGAGACAGATTAACTAACAGGAAGTGGTGTAACTACACGAAAGGAGAAAACATCCCTTCCGATCTACACAGGTGATTAACACCTTCTTGGAACTACTTCAGCAGAAGATTAGAAAAGCCAATTTCTCTGAAAAAAAAAAAATCCAAATTATGTGAATCTTTTTCATCTTCCATCTAGTATGCTTTGCTTTCATTGCCTCTTTGTCCTCTTAGCAAGTAAAAACCAACAGATACGCAAACCACAGAGGGGATTCCCTGGCCTTGCCTCAACCTGTGTGGTGGGCTGCCTTCAGGGCTAGCCGACCTGCTTGCTCAATGGGGTGGAGAAAAGTGGGTGGGGAGTGGAGGGAAGGATACCAGCAGGATGGCCAAGGCTGCAAGTCTAATTTCCCTACTTTTTAGGACATTCTCAAAGCTAAATGCCCTCCATGGCCCAGAGTTGCTTAGATGCCTGTGAAGCCCTCATTCCCAAACACAGGGCACTAGGCAGCTGTTGGGTGTGAGGAACAATCTGAGGTAGAGCCTCCCAGAGACTTCCAGAAGCTACCTTCCAATCACGTGCAATGCCAAAGAGAGCGCTCAACATACTTTTCTCCAGACACAAAGTTAAATTGATTGCACATGTGAGTGAATTAAAAAATGGATGACTGTATGCATTTTTCAGTTCTGTTCAGTTTATCATAAGTGACATTTGAGGGAGTTTATGAATGGCAAGCATCAGGCTTTGAGGACATAATTATGCTCTGGAGTTATGCTTAAGTATTTAAGGGCAATGTTTAGATGATATTTATATTTAAGTGGCTCACATTAAAATCCAACAAGACCATATCATAAATGTAAATTATAGGAGAAATTGCCTATTTGTGGAAATGAACTGTATGCAGCTTTATTAATTTTTCTGATATTATTCACATCCCATTACTGGCACATTTAGGATTATAATAATTATCTAAGGAGCACTGATTCTAATCCTATAATATTTCAGCTAGATTTCACAGACATGCCAACCCTTCTGAGAATATTCAATGTTATACTTATAATGGAAGTACAGGACTCTATAATGGGGCTATACATTTAAAGGAAATATATAGGGTAAAGGAGAACATAACTCAGGATTACAGACAAGAGTATAAATGGAAAACAAAATGCCTCTCCAATGTACTATGATACAAGGTATTGTCAAACTCTCAATACATAACTTCTACATAAAAATTAACGTTAGAAAGTAGTAAAGCAGGCCAACATTTTCAGAAATAGCTACATGATTTCTTTGAAAAGAGACTAGTAGTGGGAATTCTAGCTTTCTGGGCCTTTTTCACTGTCTGCCCCATGTTATTAATGCAAAAGAATCTGCCTGGATCCATCTTGGTTCCCCTTTCCTCCTTGGTCGTCTGCAAACTGCCTCAAGGCAGTAAGCTGGACCAGTTGTAGGGTTCACTTGTTTGCTTCTCATCACTCAGGGATCGCTGTTCTGCACTCCCTGATGCCAAAGGTCTTGAAAACTACCATTTCATAGACGTTCTGACTGGTTGCTTTGGCTGTTTCAGGGGGAAGAGTAACTCCAGCCTCTATTGTTCCGTCTTGTCCAGAAGTGAAGGAAAAAAACATGCAGACGTGTACGGGGTGATTACTTACAAGAGCATTGATAATGCATGCAATATCACTTGAAAATTTGACACAATATTTGACTATAATAGGGTTTTATGTGTTTAACCCTTGCCAGATTTCCTTCCTTCCTCCCTCTTTCCTTCCTTCCTCAGAGAGAGAGAGAGAGACAGTGCAAAAGCGGAGGGAACGGCAGACAGAGCAGGCAGAGGGAGAAGCAGGCTCCCCACTGAGCAGGTAGCCTGATGCAGAACTCAGTCCCAGGACCCTGGCATCATGACCTGAGCTGAAGGCAGGTGCTTAACCGACTGAGCCACCCAGGTGCCACCTTGCAGACTTTCAAAGCCATCTCTTTCATGTCTTCCCCTTTTTCTAAAGAATGCAAAAGAAAAGGAAAAAAGATGCTCTGTGAAAAATCAGGACAGAGTCAAAGCAGGAGCCCTAATGAAAGGGACAGAGGAACTCAACAAATACCTGTCATATTTTTGACATTTATAAGCTGCTGATCACAAAACATTGCAGTCAATATGTATCTTTTTTAATATTTTGCTTTTGGTTAAAAACAGAGCTTTGTGAAATGCTCACAATTTAGACAAATATGTCATGAGAACTGTCAAACAGGTGCACCTGGGTGGCTCAGTCGGTTAAGTGTCTGCTTTCGGCCAGGTCATAATTCCAGGGTCCTGGAATCAAGTCCCACACCGGGCTCCCTGCTCAGCAAGAAGCCTACTTCTCCCTCTCTCTCTCCTTCTGCCCCTTCCCCTGCTCATGCTCTCTCACTCTGTCAAATGAATAAATAAATAAAATCTTTTAAAAATAAAAAAGAACTATAAAGCAAAGCCTATACTAAAATGTGCATCATAAAGCCTCAAATGGAATGAGGTTGATACAAAGAAGGGGAAGAAAAAAAAGTCTTAGTGCTGGTGCTTCCACTTCCCTATTTGGAGCAACATGTTTACAGAAGACCTATGCATACTAACTCGGATAGAGACAGAAGAATACCAGAGTAGAACAATACCAGAGTAGAACAGCCTTGCGCAAGGCTGGCAGGGCCTTGCACATCATGGTCAGTGCTGCTATGGCATCTTGTGAAGTTGATCAGTGACACCTGACATTTGTATGAAATTCTGTCTGCTCTCTGACAGTGGTATGTGGGAGGGAATCATTTGTTCATGAACATGCTTAGCCGTTCATTCATTCAATAACTTTGTATAGAATGTTCTTCAGTGTGGTTTTGTGGTTCTCTGCTCCTTATAGCAAACACAATATCTCAAAGATATATAAAAAACTATGGCTTTATTAAAAAACATGAATATGGCTCAAAAACAAGGTTCACTATTGATGCTTATGAATCAATAAGAAAAAATAAAGAGATCTAAAAATTATTATGGTGCTAAGCCATAAACTTAAATCCTTAGATAACTTGGGAAAATAATTTCAAATAAAATATTTTTATATCTATGCCATTAATAAATTACACTTTATATAGATTTGTGAATATGTTTCAGTAAATATTTCTACCAGAACAAAGTTACTCAACTACTGAGTCTTGTCCTGCAGTAAAGCTACACCCGGTGGAGAAATTTTATTCACCAGATTTCCTCCTAGGGACAACTCTGTGTCTGCCTAGAAGAAAATCTAGTTACATCGTGGAGTGGAATAGTTGAGTTGGACCCATTTGGGAGAAGGGTAGAATTTCTTATCTTGTGACCATGGAAGATAGGCAAGGAAGTGGCTGGGATGAATTAAGAGGCCTATGAAACTCACCATATATTTCTGTTAATGTCTATAATGCTGATGAATGAATTTCTATTATTTCAGTATAAACTTTTCCTTATTTCCCGCATGAAATCTTCAGGAAAGTCCACACTGCTCACAAGGGTTTATGTAGATGAATTTTTTCAGTCAAAATTTGATGTTGGAGAGGGTGTGGAGAAAGGGGAACCCTCTTACACTGTTGGTGGGAATGCAAGTTGGTGCAGCCACTTTGGAGAACAGTGTAGAGATTCCTCAAGAAATTAAAAATAGAGCTTCCCTATGACCCTGCAATTGCACTACTGGGTATTTACCCCAAAGATACAGATGTAGTGAAAAGAAGGGCCATGTGTACCCCAATGTTTATAGCACCAATGGCCACGGTCACCAAACTGTGGAAAGAATCAAGATGCCCTTCAACGGACGAATGGATAAGGAAGATGTGGTCCATATACACTATGGAGTATTATGCTTCCATCAGAAAGGATGGATACCCAACTTCTGTAGCAACATGGATGGGACTGGAAGAGATTATGCTGAGTGAAATAAGTCAAGCAGAGAGAGTCAATTATCATACGGTTTCACTTATTTGTGGAGCATAACAAATAGCATGGAGGACATGGGGAGTTAGAGAGTAGAAGGGAGTTGGGGGAAATTGGAAGGGGAGGTGAACCATGAGAGACTATGGACTCTGAAAAACAATCTGAGGGGTTTTAAGTGGTAGGGGGGTGGAAGGTTGGGGGAACCAGGTGGTGGGTATTAGAGAGGGCACGGATTGCATGGAGCACTGGGTGTGGTGCAAAAACAATGAGTACTGTTATGCTGAAAAGAAATTAAATATATATATATATGTATATATATATATGCCCATCTGAACAGCAAAAAAAAAAAAAAAAAAAAATTATTTTCGTATTTGGATACAGGTAGCACAGCATAGAGACAATGGAACACATACTGAACAAAGAGCCAGAAGGCCAGACAAGATATGAGAATACAACTTGTATTATTTCCAGAAACCTAAAGGGAGAATTTTATATATTTATATATTATGAAATTAACAGGATTCTGAGTAAACTAATTGAAGATTTCTGGGGCTTAAGAAAATTCCAACTGGCAACAGAATGATGCATGAAATAACTATGAATCTGAAAAAAAAAACTAGAAATGTGCATTTCATTATTTTTATCCAAAGATTAAAAAGTTTTTGTTTTTATATCTAATGAGTGTCAAGAATGCCTTGTGATTAACTTGTATTTTGGTTTGTTTTCTTACTAATAAAAGTAGTAAGAGATATGGTGAAGTGGTAAATAAAATTAACAATAGAATAAGATGCAGAAAAAAGTCACAACCTTGATGATACCTAACCAACCATACCTTCCAAATTTGAAAATATAATCAAGTGGGTTCATAGAAAATTAATTTCTGGCTTTTGAAAGATTATATAAAAGAGACTGGAAAACACAGACTATAAGTTGAAGTCGGACATCCTCCAGAAAACTTCAATGTATTATCAGACCAAAGATTTGTGAGAACCTGAAGAAAATAAACAGTGATTTCTAAGAATCTCTAAAAATTGACATTTAGGAAGAAGAGAGAGGATGTGGGAGTCCTCTTCTCTAATAGTGGTGTTTAAACAAAAATCTTAAAATCAATCAACAAAGATATACTTATTCACTTGATGTATTGAAAAGCTACCCTTTGACCAAAAAGGACACAATTTTATAATGGGGAATGAAGTCAGAGAACAAAGTGAAATATTCAGTGATGGATTACCTCCAAGCTCCACTCCCTCCCCCACAATTGCTCCTGAGTATCTTTTTCATCTCTATTAAAATATGAAAAGCTGATTTTTTAAAGGTTTATTTATTTATTTTAGAGAAAGGGTGTATGTGCATGAGTGGGGGAAAGAGAGAGAAGGTGACTCCTCAAGCAGATACCCCGCTGAGCACAAAGGCCAATGCAGAGCTCGACTCCAGGACCCTGAGATCATGCTCTGAGCCAAAATCAAGAGGTGGACATGAAAAGATGGGTCATATGAAGCTTCTGCTTCTCTGAATGGATGACTATGATTTTAGGGGTAAAAATCTCTTGGGTTTGGAAACATTATTAGTCTTTGAAGAGAAGTCATTTATGTTGTCAACCTCAGCCTTTGTCAGAAATGTCCAGCAATGGACTGAGAAGACTTCTCGTTGACCCTTCAATATTCTTTGTCTTTCTCAAACAAATCCATTTGCCCTCGGGCCCTGACTCCCTTTGGGTAGCCAGTTTCAGCCACATTCACCATGAATGACCAGTGTGTAATCAAAGTCCCCAAGTTGATTCCTGCCCAGTCCCTGACCACCTCCTGTGTTCAGTGTCCAGTGTCCAGGTCTAATCCCTGGTTGATTATTAGTTTCTTACCTGCATTGTTTCAGTTGGGTATTTTATGCAAAGTCCAGTTTCATACAAACATGTTGGTATACCCATCTTGCCTAACTCAGACTTTCTCCCACTATTCTGACCCTTCCCTGGGAACTGGCCAACTCAAGTCCATCTGCCTCCCATACTGATAGGGAACCTGCAAGTTCTTCCCAACAAAAAAAGAAAAGGCAAATCATGTAATGTAATCACACACAACAGTGAAAAATAGCTGTGACTCCAGGTCCCCTCTATTTACCTCTATAGAATGAACCATATTCCAAATAATTACCTAGAGATATATTTCATACTCTTAAAATTGAAAACTATTAGGCAAAATGTCCGTATGATCTATGTTCTGTTAGGAAAAAAAAAAATAACAACAGAAAAGGCCATGCTTCATCTTTCTGGATGCTGAAGCTTACTGTAAACATCCCAGTGATTTAAGCATGAATATACACTACTATATAGAAGCCATGTATATTTTCACATTTTTTCATTAGAAAGGAAAAAAGTGAAAGTAAAAAATTCAAAATATTCATTCAGTTGACCATCTCAAATACGACCTTCACGTATTGTATTTGAATCCATACATGTGTTCAGTTTAATGGTTTATATGTGTGTTATCACATCAGCATTATACCTCTGTGGCTGGAAAACAATGTCCACTACTGATGCTTATGAATCAATGAGAGAAAAAAAAAGAGATCTAAAAACAATTATGGTGCTAAGCCATAAACTTAAATCCTTAGATAATTTGGGAAAATAATTTCAAGTAAAATATTTTTTTAATCTATGCCATTAATAAATTGCATTTTATATAGGTTTGTGAATCTGTTTCAATAAATATTTCTACCAGTACAAAGTTACTCAACTACAGAGTTGTGGCCTGTAGTGATAAGATGGAAATAAGATGATAATGCCATTTTATGGCCTATATAGAAACAGAACAGTTTTTTTTTGTTGTTTTTCTTTAAAAAATAACACTACACAGGGGTGCCCGGCTGGCTCAGTTAGTAGAGCCTGTGATTCTTGATCTCAGGGCTATGAGTTTGAGCCCCATGTTGTAGAGATTCCTTTAAAAATAAAATAATTTTAAAAAAATAACATTACACAATACTGGAAATCAGTGTTTGTTCTAGCTATGGATACAAAACACCTATGAAATGGAATTGGAATGGGGTGTAATAGACCTATTGTTTAAAACAGAAACCAAGCTATTATTTCAAGCACGTGTGTAATCAGGTATTTCAAATATATACAACACATGTGTTCATACATGTTCACATATACATACCAAATGTTCTAACTTTCTAGACTTTTAAATATAATTAATAAGGTAGTGCCAAGATTCTCTCAGGATCACATGTTTCTCTGACAAACATGGCAACATCATAAATGGCAGAAACAATGCCAAGGAGGAACCCCACAGCAGATGGCATAACTAAAGCACAAAACGAGGGAGGCATATCTCAGCACTTTCCATGTTCGTGTGACTATAGAAGGGTAAGTAAAATGTTTTTAAAGCTATGCAGAATTAGGTGTTATCTTTAGCAAGGAAATCAACCCTGGCTGCCCTTTCAAATCAAGTAAGACCCTTCCTAAAAACAAAAAACAAAAACAAAAACAAAAACCTGTTCCAGGATCTAGGTTTGTGTTTTTTTTTTTTTGTTTTTGTTCTTTTTTTTAACAGTATTTAAATCAGAATTTATATTAAGGTCAGCTTGGGCATCAGTATTTTTAATATTCCTGGTGATTTTGTTATGTATTGGTTGTTCAAAGTTGTTCTACATTGTCAAGTGCATTTAATTTACACAGCAATAACCAGGCTGTGCCCTTCACATATCCTTCCAGTCCATTAAAAATGGCAGAAAATTCAGTTAGCTTTACAAACAATAGCAAAACAAGCAAAAAACCCACCCCAAAAAAAGTTCAGCCATGTATACAGGTATAATAAAATTACTTAGGTGTAGAATTTGAAAGTGGTATGTCACTTCTTCAATATATAGGTAAGAAAGTCAGGTTCAGAACTGGGATACTTCAGCTCAGGTCCCAAAGCAAATGTGTTGCAGAACCAACGTTAGAAAACAATTCCCAGATCCTAGGACAAAGTGTGTGGCCTTATCCTTTCAACAGATATTACTATCTGCCTATATCATATCCTAGACACGAGGCTAGGCACTAGGCATATTAACCAGCTCCAGGAGCTGCCCAAAGTGGTTTTATAGTTAGTGAAGAAGATAAACTGGAGGGGCTCCTGGGTGACTCAGTCAGTTAAGGGTCTGTCTTCCGCTCAGGTCGTGATCCCAGTGTCCAGGGAATGAGTCCCTTGTTCGGTTCTATGCTCAGTGGTGAGTCTGCTTCTCCCTCTCCCTCTGGGATCTCCCTTGCTTTCACTCTCTCTCAAATAAATAAATAAAATATTTTTAAAAATTAACTTATTTTTAAAAAGAAGACTAGAAAGAGAGAACACACAGACAATGAAACAATAGAGAACATACAAGGGCACTTGGGTGTATCAGTCAGTTAAGAGCCTTCCTTCGGCTCAGGTCATGATCCAGGGTCCTGAGATCCAGCTCCACATTGGGTTTCCTGCTCTGTGGAGAGCCTGCTTCTCCCTCTCCCTCTGCCTGCCACTCTGTCTACTTGTGCTCTCTCTCTATCTCTGTTAAATAAATAAAAACCCTAAAAAAAAAAAAAAAAAAAAAAAGAGAGAGAGAGAGAGAGAAGGTACGAAACGTAAAACAGCAAACTTTTATCCAGAGTGTTCTATACTACTCTAAGCAGCTTGGATGAATTCTCTCACTTCATCTTCATGACGATTTAGACCAATGCTCTTCCAACTTGAACATTAAAAATCACAGGTTAAAATGCATGTTCTGATCCAATAATTCCATGGTAGAGCTTAAGAGTAGACATTTCTAGCAAACTCCCTGGTGATGCTGTCGTTGCTCATCCTTGAACCACTCCCTGAACGTGGTGTTTCAACAGTCGTTCTCAAATGCAAGCACGTTAGACATCCTGGGGGCGAGAAGAGTAAAATATCCTGACATCTAGGGCCTCTGTATTCTTTAACATTCCCCTTCAAGATTTGCATGCACAGCCTGCTGTGAGAACCACTGCCTTTTTGGTAGGAATTTCCCCAACTCACAAGTAAAAATCCTTAAGCCTCAACATAGTCCATGAATTGCCTAAGGTTACAGGACTAGGAAGTGATAGGCTTAGGATTCAGATGTGGAAATCAAATTGCCAAGCCCATCATACTCATAAGCACTCACCGATGCTCTCTATGTTCGATAAAACTGTGTTGGAGAACTGGGTTTTTAGTCAGAAAATAATTCCATGATGAGATTCAGTATCATCGTTTCTGACTGGGGTTAGTTTGTTGTGTTTTTATATTTGGATGGGCAACAAAACCAGTTGGGATATAATACAATCAGGATCATAATGTACCATCTCCCTCAACTCTAAAAAAGTAAGGAAATATTCCTCTCAAAGGATATGGGCTTTTGGTCCTCTCTGTGGGAGATGAGAGAAGGGAAACCCAAGGATGGTGGGGTTTTTTTTGGTTTGTTTTTTTGTTTTTTTGTTTTTTTTTTGCTGAGGAATGGATGAGTTCCAGAGAACAATTTATTTAACAACATACTGTTTTGCCTATATCATTTTATAGAAACCGTGATTATTTTATTGGCTAATAACACTAAAGAACAAATTTCCTTGTAAATCTACTGATTTATAGACAAATCCTCATAGATGACCACTAAAGACAATTAAACTGATGCAACTCTTAAAGTCCTCATTGTGCACAGTAGGGGTGACTTTCAACCCCAATACATTTACACATTCCTATTCCAGAACCACAGAGAAACAAATACCAAATAACATGG